>NC_053160.1:159366959-159680741 GCF_016835505.1 Polypterus senegalus
AAAGGGACCAGCGCTGCGGGCCTATTATGACCTCCCTGAGGAGGAATCGACCTCCTCAAGTTACGCATTAGCCCGGCCAGCAGGCGGCGAATGGCGGAACTGGGTCTTTGACCCGTGCCCGCCGCGCCCATCGAAGTTCTGGGGCAAGATGGGCCGCTGGCTCGGGCGGAAAGTCGTCGAGCGGGTGGCCTGTGAAGGCCTGGTCAATGCAATGCCCAGTTCCCTCGCCCAGCAACGCCTATCAAACATGTCGGGCCTCCTACGCCCTGGACAGTTGGCGGTCCTCCACTTGGGGGTCAGAAAAGCCTGCTCGGGAACCGCAGGGACGGGCGGCCACCCCGAGCCCTCGACGCGCTGCAGAAGCGCCAGCCAGAGCCAAGAGAGGCCGGGTCCGCGCTGTTTCAAGTGTGGCGAGACCGCCACCTGCTGCCAAACTGCCCCATCACATCGCCCGAGCCTATGGACTGCAGCTGGACATCACGGAGAGGTATTGTACCCGCCGCATCCCTTGGCGAGTCCAATACGGGAGTGGTGTTGCTAAATACGCCGTGGTGGCTTTGTTTGATTCCGCAGCAACATTACCATTGTTGCTCGCCGCTTGCCTTACCGCAACAGTGGTTAAAGCAGCATTTGTTGGTTACCTGTGTGCATGGGGGACTAGGTCATATCGCTCCGCCACTGCTATCTTACCTGGAAGGGGAACCAATCCAAATGACGGTCGCTGTGTTACCTGACCCCCCCTTCCCAGTGATCCTGGGACAAGACTGGTCTAAAAGAATCAGCGGTAAGCCATTCGCCGCTCCCGGGCCTCGTTGGATCTTGTCATGAGGGGAAAAGGCACCCTCCCGGCCTCCACGCCGCACAAGGGCAGGCCCTATGGGCGCTGGTGTCTCGGGGACCTTCCGTGGCTACGGACCTTGACCCGAAGATTCCGCCGGAGAAGGGACTAGCCAGGAACTCTTCCCGGCCCAGGCCCCAAGACCCTCTCGCGCCTGGGTCCACGCCGCCTCCTTTAAGAGGGAGCAGTGGAATGATGACTCCCTGCGCTTTGCCCGGAACGCGATTGTTCTGCCTAACAGCTCGACAGCGGACGGATCCACACCGCGGAACCCTTCTTTGTCCTTGAAATGATCTGTTGTACCGAGTGGCTACCCATGAGGGCGAGGTGCGGAAGTTGTTGCTAATTCAGCGCACCTTCCGGGCGGAGATATGCGAAGTTGGCACATGCTCACCTCCTAGGCCCACCTCGGGCCGAAAAACACTGGAGAGGATTAAGCCCGCTTTTACTGGCCTGGGATCAATGAGGAGGTCCGGCGGTTCTGTCAATCCTGTCCGGAGTGCCAGACCCGCCAGATTCCTAGGAGGGACCGTGCTCCTCTAGTCCCTATTCCCCTCGTGGACATCCCCTTTGAAAGGATAGGGGTCGATTTGGTGGGACCCCTGGAGCCCTCAACCCGTGGCCACAAGTATATCCTAGTCATGGTGGACTATGCCACCCGGTACCCAGAGGCGGTTCCCCACGCCCGCTAATACTAAAAGCATCGCACGGAACTGGTTAACTTGTTTTCACGTGGGCATACCCAAGGAGGTCCTCACGGACCAGGGTACGCCTTCACTTCGGATACGCTCAAGGAGGTGGCCAAATTACTGCAGATAAAGCACCTGAAAGCAGTCTATCACCCGCAAACTGACGGGTTGGTACGATTTAATCAGACGCTTAAGCAGATGCTCCGCAAGGTAGTCATACGGCAGGAACTGGGACCACGTGCTTTTGCCTACCGGGAGGTACCCCAGGCCTCTACGGCTTCTCCCCTTTGCGGGAATCCTCGACATCCTAAAAGAAGGCTGGGAGAGGCTCTTCCCTCCTCAGCAAGAGACTCACAAAGATCAGGCCCCTCCTAAAAGAGCACGTGACTCGTGCGCAAGCAGCGCAGGCCCGGTGTTACAACCGCAACTCCGCCCTCAGGGAGTTCCGCCTGGGACCGAAGTTATGGTGCTCGCCCCACCTCCCACTCGAAGCTGCTCGCCACTGGCAAGGGCCTTACGAGGAGTGAGAGGATCTATCATGTCAACCTGTTAAAGCCCTGAGAGATAGAGAGGAGCTCCCAGCCCCGTAGGTCACTCTCCCTTTCGCAAGCACAACTGCCCTTAACCTCGGCGAAGAGCTGACCCCCAAGCAGCGGCAGGAGTTAGCCCAAACACTCCGAGCCATCCCCGAGGTAGTGAGCGAGTCACCCGGCCGGACCGCGGATTGAGCGATATAGTCACGGAGCCCGGGTAATCGTCCGGGAGATATCCGGAGGCAAAACGCGCAGAGGTCGAACTGGAGGTGAAACGTATGTTGGACATGGACATAATTGAAGAGAGCCATAGTCCCTGGTCCAGCCCTATTGTCCTCGTCTCCAAGCCAGACGGCTCCTGGAGGTTCTGTAATGACTTTAGACGCCTGAATCAGATCTCCAAGTTCGATGCGACCTCCTTGAGCGGCTGGGTACGGCTCGATATCTGACTACCCTTGACATGACAAAAGGGTATTGGCAAATTCCTTTAACGGCATCCGCAAAGGAGAAAACGGCCTTTAGCACCCTAGCGGGCACTGGCAGTACAAGGTCCTCCCATTTGGGCTGCACGGGCCCGCGACCTTCCAACGCCTGGTAGATAGAGTGCTGAGCCCACCAGTCCTATAGCGCCGCTTACCTGGATGACGTTGTCATCTATTCCGCACCTGGGAGGAGCATCTACTGCAGGTCGCAGCTGTCCTCCTAACACTGGCTAAAGCCGCCTCCGCATAAACCCCGGAAGTGTTTTTGGATTAAAGGAGGACAAATATTTAGGCTACCTCGTGGGACAAGGACAGGTGCGGCCACAGAGCTCCAAAGTGAAAGACATCTTAGAATGGCCCGTCCGAGTACCAAGAAACAGGTGCAGGCTTTCTTGGGGCTTGCGGGTTACTACCGCCGGTTTGTTCCCGTTTCTCAAAGAGCAGCACCCTTGACTGACCTGACAAAAAGGGCGCCCCTATACGTGGTGTGGACCGACAAAGCAGAACACGCGCTCAGTGACCTAAAGAAGGCCCTAACGTCGGCACCTGTGTTACGGACGCCGATTTTGGGCTCCCGCTTATTCTCCAGACCGACGCCGGACACAGGCCTGGGTGCCGTGCTGAGCCAAAGCGCCGATGGTGTCGAGCACCCTGTGATGTACCTTAGCCGAAACTGATGGACCGGGAGACCCGCACGCTGCAGTGGAGAGGGAGGCCTTGGCCATTAAGTGGGCAGTGACCCACCTCCGTACTACCTGCTGGGTCGCGAGTTCGCTCTGGTGACTGATCACGCTGCACTTCAGTGGATGTCCCTGCACAAAGAGTCGAATCCGCGGGTCACCAGGTGGTTCCTGGACTTACAGCCGTATAAGTTCACTGTCACTTATCGGCGGGCACCCTTCAGGCCAATGCCGATGCCCTCTCGTATTCACGACCTCTCGGTTAGGTCCGCCCACCTGACGGTCCTGGGCTAAGGGGGATCGTGTCACGCACGCGCAGTAGGAGGCGCGGATTGATTTGGGAAACCACTCCGCCATGGCTCCTCCCCAATAAAATGGCGCGACGCCAGGACACGGGCCGGAAAACCCCAACCCTTGCTACTGTCTCTCTCGGTCTTTATGGACAAAACTACATTGCATGTTACGCTATTTTTAAAATGTTTCCTTTTCTTTTCATAACTTTTTAACACACTACTTCTTCTATGGCTGGTATTTTGCTAGTATTGTAGTGGCACTAGCAGAGAAGATGTACTGTATGTTGTCATACCAGGGCACCTCCAAGGGTGTTGCATTTCTGGAGACAGAGAGTGAGATATGACATTGGCATCAGCATTGTCTTCATGGACAATGGACTGCAGTAGATGCACCAGTTACAAACAAATTGCTTATAGAAAAAGAGGCAGAGGCCATGGAGGGTTGGGAGGAGGTTAACCAACCTTCAGGCCTATAGAGGGCTATACATGATCCTAAGTGGGAAGACCTGGAAACAAGCTACCCTTTTAAGGTGAGGCAACTGGAGTGCTGCCAGGTGGAACTTTATACTGGAATCATATAGCAAAAGCTTAGATGCCCTAACCTCTTAAGTGACCATGGGAAGAGGTTAAACATCTCCTCCAGCTCATAGACTTCCTAAGTATGAAGCTGGGAGGTGAGTCAGGTGAATGACAAACTAGATTATAGAGATAAAAAGAGAAAGAGAGATTGGGGATGTTTGTCCCACTTAAATGTGGGAAAGATGGCATCCCTGTATATCTGGCTTCATTCTTGCTGTGACAGATGCTAGAGAAAATGGTAATTTCCAGCATAAAATACAAATCATGGAAGGGAGCAGGGGGGAAAAAAATCAAACATATTGTGATTGAATACTTAAAATGAGTAGTAAAGTGCAAAGGGTTGATGTTGTTCAGTTAAACCCTTAACTATGTGTAGAAACTGGAGAAAGGCTGGAGCTGGTAGAGCACATTGCCTTTAGTGTGTAATCACACTAGTGTGTTTCAGTCAGGGGTCTTTTGAACAAGTTTAAACCAGGTTCTTATGTGTTAATTTATAAAAAGTGTAAGTGTAGAATGATACATGATTATGACAATAACATATTTATTAAGTTACTCTGATAAAGTGTGTGTGTGGTTCTTATTCCTTTCACAGTTTGCTACGGTTTCTTGATTAAAAATAGGAAATCTTTGATATTCCCATTATTGACGTGCACATTAAGTTCTCCGGGGTTCTGCTCAAAATACCAGAGTACTAGCTATTTTATTAGCCTATCCTTTCCCGGTTCTATAATGAGCAGTTAAATTGACACTCTTGGTGCCACACATGGTGACAAAGTCATCACAGAATCTATAATAGTGATGAATTGTGATCGAAAACGAATGACAGCTTTTACAACGGCATACTGAAAATAGGACATGCACAATAAATAATATACAGACTCCACACTTTTAACACAGCAGGAATCATCTGCTTGACGTGCTGATTTCATGCTGCATAAGGTTGTAGAGGATGTCCTTACTTTTTTGTTTCGCTTGTTTGGTTTACACAAAGTCATCTGTTTTATTTGTCAGAGTGCTTGCTAGCTTTTTAACAAGCTATTTGTGAATGTAAATCTGCACTGTGGTTATGATTATGGAAAATTTGCTGCCAATATATATATCAAAATATTTGATTAATAAACTGCGCTACCATGTTGAAATGTAGTAATTATACAATGTTATATATGAAGGATTAATATAATTCAAAAAGTTGATTTATTTCATATAAAGATGGATTTGATTTTTTTAATGAAATTAAAAATAACATTTTGTTGAATAATGTAAGGCATTCAAAAAAAATAACTTGCAAGAAATAATAACTACACTCCATTTTATTTATACATCGCCTTTCCCATAACTCACATGCTTCAAACAATTTAAACAACAATGGATACAAAAAATAGCAACATAAAACATTAAATAAAGTAAACACAAAGCTTTGAATTAGAATAAGATTTTCAAACCAGAATAAAAAATACAAAAATACAAACGCTTCTCTGAACAAATAACATCCTGAGTCCCTGGGCTAAAGTAATGGATCAGAATGGCAGGGTAATTTAAATGCCTTCCTAAATAAAAGAATTTTAAGATTTTTTTTTTTTTATTATTTATTTTTTTAATTTAAACGTAATGAATTGGCCTTGCAGTAAGGAGACCTGGGTTTGCTTCCCGGGTCCTCCCTGCGTGGAGTTAGCATGTTGTCCCCGTGTCTGCGTGGGTTTCCTCTAGGTGATCCGGTTTCCTCCCACAATCCAAAGACATGCAGGTTAGGTGTATTGGCGGTTCTAAATTGTCTCTAGTGTGTGTGTGCCCGGGGTTTATTCCCTGCCTTGCGCCCCTGTGTTGGCTGGGATTGGCTCCAGCGGACCCCCGTGACCCTGTGTTAGGATCTAGCGGGTTGGATAATGGATGGATAAATGGATGAATTAGCTAATCACGTCAATTTAGGGAGGTTGTTCTAAAGCCTGGGTGCTACTGAGCTGAAGGCCCCATCACCCACAGAGTACAGGTTAGTTTGAGGCACAACAAAGACTGCCAGATTCAGTGGACCTTACTGGGTGAACAGAACCGTAGTGATGGAGAGAGTCTTAGAGGTCAGTTGAATTAATTGCAGTTTCAAAGTGAATAGCCTATTGATTTTTAAGACTTAGTTTTGTAGACAGTAGAAGAACAAACAGTAACAGCAAATAATTGAACAATAGCATTACAAAGTTAATGTATTTACCCCTAAAAGCCAAATTCAGCTCCAACTCAACAATCACATTAAATCGTCCTTTTTCCAAATAACTTGGTGCTTAAACTGAAATTCTGGTGTTTTTGCCATTACTTCATTCAAAGCTACAGAAATGTTTAAGTGAGATTTGAAGCCCTGCTACAGCTAGACTACTTTTTTGTCTCAGAAGTGACTCCTCCGTGCTGCTTCTCAAAGGATGTGATTGACATTATTTTTCCTTGGATTGAAAAAAATAGAATTTTTTAGTTTTTCTTTTATTCTGATGTGAGTGCATTCTAATTATATTTTTTATTTTTTGGTTATTTATTTTATTATGTAATCCCCGCTGAGGACTTGACCTCTGTAAGTGAAGGACACAATTGTAAGATATGTATTCAACTCTAAATAAATTATTAATTATACTTTTGTTATATAAATAGATCTAAAAAAAATGATTCAGAACAAGGAGCTAGGTTTCAACAGGTCCAAATAAGGAAGTCTGTTAACAAAAGAAAATAATATCCTGTAACATTCAGGTACCCACTTAAACCAATTCATGGCTGTGAATGGCAGGAACCTGTTCAGGCAGCATTGAAGACAAGGCAGAAACCTTTGCTCACACAGTCACACTGACGCTCAACTAATTAATAATTCCCAGTTGATTTAACAAGCAGTTTATTGTACCCATTAACAACATGCCATATTACATGACTTTATCAGAGATTTTCAGACAAACACTTCATTTGCGTAATCTTAGCGAATCGGCAGTCATGGCACACTTTTGTGGCCGTCATTTTTACAGTGTGACATACCCAGTGACATGTTTCAACTAGCAGCTTGCACCGTAGGCTTGGACAATTTCTGTGTGGGAGAACTGACAACCAGTGAGTGCAAATCTGTAAATACAATGCATATAATTCAGCTATAAGGAATAAGGAACACAAGTTTTTTATACCTTGCAAACATAACATGGCCACGTTTGTCTGATGTGTTCCAAATGACATAATAGAATGGTATGTGGCTGAATTTATTATACCTAGAAATCATTCATACTGCACCAGCTCTGTCAGGAAGTATGTTATTGGCTGTCAGAAGAAGAGGTATACTTGCAGTACATTGGAAATGTAAAACTGCTGGAAAGTCATCATGAATTTGTGTAATTTGATATCCCATGCAATTTCCTGTCATGCAATCTGACTTACCCAGGCAACAAGATCATCAACCACAGTTATCAAGTTTGACATCCTTTCTAACTAGAAGTCTTGTGATGTGAAATTGGCTTTAAGATCAGTCCACCAGGTGGAAGGATGGCCTGGATGGACTTTGAGTAGAATATCAGAAATATTTTTCCTTACTTACTTCATGGGTAATTTAAACAGAACATTCAAATAAAGCGCAGAGTGTTATTGTAAGCAAGATCAGCGACCAAAACAGCAGAGACAAAACAGACTAATAACTACAAAAGATGGCTGCCATTTTGTCATATGCATATAGCCACACCCGCACTTAGCCATGCTAGTTAATAATATACAATGGCAGAAAAAAAGGAGATTCAGTTAATCTGTTTTATGAACCAGAGTTATGTTATCCTTACAGCTGATTTTTGGACGTATTTTGTTTATTAAACTTTGTGGGATCATAGTATTTTGGTTTGCAAGTGCCTCTACCTTGGGCCTTTTTTAGTGGTGGCATCCAATTTGAGAGTAATGATGCCCAGTTGTAATCATGGGGCGATATCATCATTGCACCACTATTTAAGATGGAGGCGCTAGTTCTGAGTTTCATGATTTTCAACTTGCTCTTAAGTATTGGTAACATGTTTTTTTTTACCCTGGAAGAACAATTGCTGATGCTTGTTTTTTGGATGTGGTAGAAAACTAGAGCACCTCAAAAACTCTAAAATCACAAGGAGAATGTGCAAACTACAAAAAGAAAGTGAGTATGCTTGGGTTGAAATCCAGGATGCTGAATCTTTACCACCCATGTTATGAATTTATCACATTTAATCTAATATACTATACCTGCACAATACAGTTGAAGTCAGAAGTTTAATACACTTAGGGTGAACTCTTTAAAACTTTCTAACCCCTCCACAGATTTTATACTAATAAGTATACATCTGAGACATCTACTTTGTGAAGATCAAAAGTAAGTTTTTCCATCAATGTTCACAGACTTCAGAGTATTACACTTTTTCTTGGCACTATCACAGTTCCACTGGGTTACAAGTTTACAAACACTGTATTAACTGTGCCTTTAAACAGCTTGGGAAATCCCAGAACATTATGTCAAGTATTTAGGCAGTTGGACAACTAGTTTCTGATAGCCAATTAGCCTAATTGGAGTCAACATGTGGATAGATGTTAATGAAGTTATAGAGATTTATTTTCTATACTTAAGTAGAAGTGGTGGAAATGTTAAGTCAAAAGTATTTTAACTCGGAATTCAAATGGAATCAAGATCTTTATGGAACTTCATATATCTCCCCTTTCTACTCATCCTTTCATTTAACCCATTAATGAAATAAGAAGGACTCATAATTTTCTGTTATTTCCATGTGCTTTATATGTTAGTTTGTATCTTGATTAAGTGGACAAACTTTTTTGGAGGCCTACTCCCTGGGGGTCAGATTATGAGTAACAACTCATACAGTAGGCCATAAAAAAATTAAGGTGTGCCTATTAACCCAGGTGATCGACACATATGTTAATGACAAACACTAACTTTAAAAATACAAACTCCAAAAAATGGTTATTTGTACATTTTGTTATTAAAAAAGACACATAACAATGCGTAAATACAGTATCAGTAAGAAATCATTTTAATGTTAAATGATTTCACTGTAACACTAGTCATAAACATTAAACTGCTTGCTTCTGTACAAACTCCTAATGTTAACTCAGCTGCTGGATGTCACAACAATACATTTTTGTATCTGTTAGTACAATTCTATACTTGGTTTTAATAAATTTTATTTGTGAAAAGATTTGCTGGTAATTATACACACTACCAAATAATATTGAAATGCATACAGCAAGACATGCAAAGCCTTAGAAATAAATCCTGAGTTATACAGTCTATTGCAGAGAAGCCTTGGTAAAACTCTACTTGAGTTCACTATTGCATTGAAGTACTGTACTTACAACTGCATGCCTTCTGTAACATTGTCCAAATTAATAGCAGGCCTATTAGGCCTGTTCCTTTTGAGGACACTGCTCTCTCCAAATAGTAATGCCTTTAAATATAAACCTGTGGCACAATCCAAACAGGTCTGACCTCAACTTACTGTCACCTACAAGCCTGGATTGACAGCAGCTGCTCTTTGTTGCCCAATACAAAAGCTTTTATGTGTGTCTTGTGATTTTGGGAGGGAGGTTGTTGTGTGTGTATTCCTGTCTGTCTTTCTGTCTGTCTATTTCTTGGAGCTTCTGTAAAATTAAAAATTACCCTTGGGGACAAATAAAGTGTAATCTAGTCTAATCTAAAGGCATTGAGACAATGGCAAAATCTGTGTCATGCCACCTTAAATCCTGAAAACAAGATTTATATTCACAAATTGCTGAGGTTCTCATCCTATCATTGAATGTCAGCCCAATAACCCTACAAAGAAACATAATTTCTGCCACTTGTGCTCACAATCTCATTTTTTTGGTCATTATTTACAGCTCATGAGCATAGGTAAGAACAGGGATGTAGATCATCTGGGGTACCGAGAGCTTAGACATAAGCTCTTTTTATTGTGAATAACACTGCATTACAAATTACTATGCTTACACTAGTCAACTTCACCATCATCTTAAGAACCACTCACAATGGTAAGAATATTAGGTATTTCTATGAGTAGCCTACAGTCTACTTGTACCTGTGCCAAAGACCATAGTTCGCTCATCAAGAATGGCACATACAGTACTGTTTGTGTGCACATCTGTACATTATGGTATTACAGAGGGAAGAGAAGTACAGTTCTAATAGTGTTGATATATCCCATAGTCAGAAATGACATTTACATAAATGTATCAACAAAAAAAGATTCTCACCATGTTTATACTTTTGAAAAATTTCATTATCTATTCTTATTGTATGTATAGGGAAAGCCCTGCTAACAGACAAGTGTGCTAACTCTGTCCTTGTTGTTATCAGAACTCTGTACCCTCGGGCATTTTTCAGCAGATGTACAAAAATGGAATAATGAGAATTACAAAACACCAAGTCCAGGGATTCTAGTGGACAGGAGTGTAGGTAGGCAATGGCTGAGCATTTACATGTGCTGCAAGGGAGATATGAAACACAGTGAAACCTATAGCACCCAGAAAAGCCTTTTCAGTTTAATAAGATGTTACAAGAATTAAATACTACCCCAGCATAGTAGATTGTCTCAGAAAGTGAATAGCAAAAAAAAAAAGAAAGCATTGCGATATTCTTGCCTTTTTCCTTATGTGGGGCATGGCCTGCAATTAGTAAGACTATTGAATTATTTTTTAGGTGCCACTGACAGAAAATAATGTGTTACCTAAAACAAATGCTGAGATAAAAAAATTAAATCATGATAGTCTGAATAAAAGTAAATGTTCCATCACTTTAAAGTGCTAATATCACACAGTTTCTTTAAAGAAATAAAGGCTATGAGTTTGTTTCATGTCATGCTGTGCATTAAGAAAATATGCAAATATCTACATTTATAAATTTGTTTTGAGAATAAACTCGAAAGTGAGTGTTGGCAGAACTTCAGGAAGTAATCTGGCATTGTATATCAGCAGCAGTAAATTGTTGTTTTTTTGTCCTTTAGATGTGGAGAGCAAAAATGAAAAATGCAAGAGTGTTTGTGTACTCACTCCACTTACTGTGTTATTTTAGATTGGAAAGCTTCTACTACTGTTTTGATCTAATGTATTGTAAGTGTGCCAATGCAAATTCTACATTTGACAGAAAACAAGATTTTGCTGAATAATAGGAGGCAAGGCGTTTGGATCATAATTTAAATCTGAAAATATTCAGAGTTGGAAAGCATTTTGCAGCAGATGGAATCGATGGCCAGAAACACCATCAAAATCGATTATTCAAGCATTTTATTTATATAGCGTCTTTAGTACTATAAAGCTTGCTTGTTTTTAAAAGAATCCACTGTTTGTTGCTGCCCTTTGAAATAAGTAGAGCATGATGTCATAAGTGCATCAGGTGACCTCTAGGTCACATGACTGGCAACAGGAAAGCAGCTGTAAACAACATGGTCACAGCCATGCAAAAACACAAAATTGAGGCAATCATACAAAAACCAAAACACAAAATGGCACTGCTGTTCTGATTTCATTTTTGTTTAAAGCTTTCCTCCACCATTAAGATTTTTCTGATTGTTTTCTGTCCCATTTAGGATTTTGTGTATATCTTAATCATTTCTATATGAAAAATTAATTTAACATGGCTGAAACATTTCCTTGTTGTTTCTTGCCACCACTTTGCTATTTTGGTCCTGGTCACCATTATTGGAGGTGAGTGACGTCATTGACACAACGGTATAAAGATCGGCTCATTTATTTCAGTCACCATCCAAGTTTGTGGATAATGCTCTAAAAGGCTTTGCTTGTGATTCTGATTGATGTTAGTCTCAGGCATAAGAATTTTATCATTATTTTTCTGACCATGATTTCTGTGTTTTGCTTTTAGAGTTTGACAAAAGAGCATGTTTATTTTTGGCTTCCTAAATTTGTCTTTATTTTGACAAATGCTCACTTCTTATTCTTTCTCACTAAAAAGTCTCCGTATTCAAGTCATTATAGACAAAAGAATGACTATTATGCCTGTTTTAAAAAAGGAAGAAGAATTTAAGAAAGAATAGAATTGGGATAAGAATGAAACACAGTGTCTGAAGTCAAAACCATGGAAAGCAATGAGTCAGAACATTGAAGTCCAATACCTTAACCAAAAATAGCAATGTCATGTTCTTTAAGATTTGAAGCCTTTTAATTTGCAAACTCACTAAAGCAGCTCGAAAAAGCAGGTGGCACTTCATTATCTTGACTCTCTGACATCACCAGGCATGACTTTTGGTCGTGATGAGTTGCAATGGGGGTTTATACTAACAACAAGTAAGCATTAAATAGCACATCCATTTTCATCATCAAAGAACGAGAAGAGAAATACAAAATGGCAGTGTGCAAAATAAACAAAGCAATGATGAAAAATAGTAACAACCTGAAACAAAATTTCCAAATTAGAAACAAATGCAGAAATGGGTTCTGCATTAAAATTCAGAACCATCTACCACATAACAAAACACTGAGGTCTGTGTGTCCAGTTTCTCAGAGCATTCTGATTGGTCATCTTGGCTTTGGTGTGATTGGTCAGTTTGGCATTAATGAAGGAAGAATGTGAGAAGCACATGGAGGAGTAAATGCATATGAGCCACGCAGAGAGAGTCGCCTTCAAAGATGGCAAGTATAAAACTGAACAGGAGGCAAGAAAGGTGCCTTGCAAATGAGAGTATGAGATGCAGGCTTTACAGAAATGTGACTCATAAAGTGGCACCACTGAGGAGGCATTCGCACCTACACGAATACACAGGAAAGGTGCTGAAGGTACAAGTAGGGAAAGAGATAGCAAATATTTTTAATTATTCTTTAACCTGTCTGCGACGGGTTCCGTGGCTAGTAACAAATGATATGGAAGAAATAGACACATTTTCCCAAAATTAAGTTGTTTTCAGCACCACAAATTCATCACAAAGATGGTTTGAGAACAGATTACATATTTCAATTCAAGATGTAGCCCAAGAGGTAATGATGTACACTATCTTTATATATAATGTGCTACCGTTGCTGTTCGTTTGTCTGTCCAGGATTTTAAATTGCCTGTAGCTCGCAAACCATTTGACCTATTGACCTGAAATTTGGTAAACATATACTACGTGATGTTCACTATCTGCTTTCGGGGTGATGATTGACCTCCAAGGTCATTCCTCTTTTTATTTTATTTTAATGTAGAATCAACTCTTGGCAGCGGCCAGCCATGCGGTGCATGCGTACGGGCGCGGTTCTCATTCCCTACCCCCTTCGCAGTCACTTACCCTACCTCTTTATATCTTAAGTCTTCAATCTGCCTCAAGAATGATTTAAGTGCCAGCTTAAGTAAAAAAAATTAAGGAAAACATAATAAGTGATTGCAACACAAACACTGACTTAATCAGTTATAACGTGAAAAGATGCCGACGAAAGAAGAGAAGTAGCGGGCCGCTAGGGTGGAGAAAGAAGAGCTGCAAATGAAGTAGCAAGGGCATCAACCTGTGAGCAAATCAATGCCGAATGTACATAGAAAGAGGAGGAAAACTATGAATACACTAGTCAAGGGTATTCACTGCAAGTTATTGTGCAGTGTGCCGTTACTGGTAGATCATATTTAGGCATGAAATTAAGATTCTAACAATGACACCAAAGAAGGAAGGACACCACGACAAAAAGAAAACAAGGAATGTGAAAGATTAGGTGTGAACTGTGAAGGGAATTTAATGTGCATGGCGAATGCAGGCCAGATGTGCATATTGATACAGCAGTACTGGTTGCCAGACCCCATTTCCAAAGACAGACAGGGGAGACAGTTTCTTATTTAATTTTTACTGTAATGTTTGCTATCAGGGCGGCATGATGGCACAGTGGTAGCGGTGCAGACTTGCAGTAAGTGAGACCTGGGTTCGCTTCCCGGGTCCTCCATGCCTGGAGTTTGCATGTTCTCCCCGTGCCCTCCGGGTACTCTGGTTTCCTCCCACAGTCCAAAGACATGCAGGTTAGGTGCATTGGCGATCCTAAATTGTGCTTGGTGTGTGTGTGTGTCCTGCAGAGGGTTGGCGCCCTGCCTGGGATTTGTTCCTGCCTTGCACCTTGTGTTGGTTGGGATTGGCTCCAGCAGACCCCCATGACCCTGTGTTAGGATATAGCGGGTTAGATAATGACTGGCTGACTGTTTGCTATCATTTGGCTGCCAGACAAAAACATATATTTAAAATACAGAAAGCTAACATTTTAATATTAAATTTGTCCTAATATTTTTATATAGGGCTTTTGCATCATTTCTTTCAGGTGCCTCATTTCACACCATGTATGTCATGATCTTAGATAGATAGATACTTTATTAATTCCAAGGGGAAATTCACAATGATCTTGACTGCATTTCTAAGAGCATTTTTACACAATTTGCCTCTCTTGCTCGCACCCTGGCAAATCTGTCTGTTTATGTTCTGTCATTAGGTTTCTCTACCAATGAGAACCAGCAGAACTAAGCTACATTCCTGGGTGCAGTCCTCTAATTACTAAATAACCTCTTAATCTCACCTTTATTTTTTTCTAGATAGCCACTTTTTTCATCTTCTACAGATTTTAGTTCTTTTCATTTATTTTTGCCCAGTTTTAGTTTCCTCCTCTTTCCATGCTCTTTTCGCACTTTTACATATGTAATTTCCATCTCCTGAAAAATGCTCAATGAAAGGTGTTCTGTGTTTTTTAACTAAGTATTTTTAATCTTTCACATGTTAATTGTGTGACATTAAATTTTAACTGCAGCTATGGGCTATGACTAAGTACTGCTGTTGGCAAGAACATATTCAGGAATTATTGCAGTAATCTTGCCCCTGGGATTTGAATTTGGGACTCTGGTGCTGTAAGACACAAAATACAAACATAATTTCCTCAAACCTGATTAACTCAAGATTGTGTGAATTGAAGAGGAAAACCCAGGAAAAGTCCAAGCAGACACAGGGAGAATTTGCAACATCAAAAAGGTGCATCGGCAGGACATTATGCCGTCTACTTGCTGTGATATTTTTAAGAATGTCGAGGTATCCCTTTCCTTTTAGTGTTCTTCCACTATCTTTTTGTTCTAAATTGGCAAATATTAAAATTAGTATAATACCACGTTTTAAATTTTTTAGTGTCGTGCTTCTTCTGCCTCCCCAATAAAATATCTCTCAGAGGATAGATCTCCTTTATCTGCTGTCACACAAGTGTAATTGAGAGGCAGCTAAAGGGCGTGAATGATAGTAATTCCACGCCAGACCAGGGGGCGGAGAGGTGTACTGACTTTCTTTCTCAGTCCCTTGTAGACCATCCATGGGAAATCCCACATAGTTCAGGCGCCTCTAATTATGTCACTTCCGGTTCTGGGCCTGATGACATCACTTCCTTTCTCAGCAAATAATGCCGGCATCTTTGACAACCTGCCTCAGTTCTGTTTTGGACTCAGACTTGTAAACAGCTCCTAAGAATTACCCATTTGCAGCCAGGGAATAATACACGGGTGGCTGCCCCAAACCTTTTTTGATATCTTTTTCTCGTTCATATGACACTGCCTTTCTAAGGAATGGTAAAAGACCTTCCATTAAACAATCCACTTTGATTCCTGACAAGTCTGAGGGTGAGGTGTCTCTTCCATACCAAGAAATTTAACATTGAGCGTTTACCCTTTAACCAACATGTAGCTGGTTAAATCCCACCCACAAATTGGTCATCCCAGTTCCCTATTGAATCCAACATGGTGTCCCCTAGATACCCCACTGTTCTTCCCTTTCCTGCCCTGGAATTAAAGTCATACTTACCTAGTTTTAGATTTTGTGGAAAGTTGAGAAAAATCTCCATTGTGGAAAAGCCATACCAAGTTCTTGCAAGAATCCTGCCCATTCCAATGCTATGGGCTGGTTGGCTCCTTCTTTTTCTGTCTTTAAATTAGATCAGTCCTTAGATGCCAATATCTTCTGCACTCCCTTCCCACTGTCTTTATAATTTTTCCTGCTTATTATCTCCAAAGTTCAAACTTTTATCATTCCCATATGAATGTCTGCATAAGGCATCTCATAGACCTTTACTCTTGTTTTCAGTATGGGAGCATGACCTCCTTTCTTCTCCCTCCATCTCGTGGAAAGCTATCCTTAGTAATATTGTTGCATCATCTAAAAACCCTAATTATTTCCGTCCTCATTTAAAATTTGTACACTGCCTATATTTTGGCCTTCATAAACATTATGCTATGCATTTACCTGCTGATCCCTTTTGTCACTTGTCTCCTTTATATGTTCCTCATACTTTTTTCTATATATTTTGGGACTGTCCTCCTATTTCTTCTTTTTGAATAAATGCTTCTGATAGCCTGTCCAATGTTTTCTAATAAAACTCCCTTTTAGCCTCATTTCTTCCCTTGGACCCCTCTTCTATTAACTTGTCTTCCATCCAGCAGAGGTTATTCTGTTTGGGTTTCATTTCTGCTAAACTGATTTTAGCTTTAGGTTGAAAATCTCCTGACTCACCCTCTGTACACTTTTGGAAATCCCTTTTCTTTAACCTCGCCTTATATGAACTTTCATAGTGGGCCAATGGATCATCTGGTTCCAGTATTTAGAAATGTCAAGCTGTTGTACAAATGTCTGAGAGCTGGTTGGTGGAGTGTCCACACCATTCCACCACTCTTAATCCTTAAGTCTTCTCTTTTCTTATTTCTGTATCTCCTGTGGTGCTCAATGTGTCTGACTAGCTTTACACATTTACATTTACTTATTTGACTAATGCCTCTATCCAAGGCAACTTTGAACCCACAACCTCAGGGTTTGAATTCTAAAGCCAATTTCTGCCTTTAGTTAAACTCTGTTCTTAGAATAACTGCCTTGGGGGAAAAAAGAAGTTGTCCCTTTCGTTACCTTAGCTTAGAACATTAAAAGGCAGCAATAATGAAGACGACTATTCTTTTAAATGTAATTTGTAAAGTAAAGGTGAGTAGCAATGATAGGGACCCAGCCAGAACCTTATGAACCCCCAACCACCTAGCAACAGCAGCAGTATAACAGTCTACTGTCACTGTTGTCAAGATAGTTCGGGCCTCTTGCTGCAAATCAGCTAATCCTTCTTGTATTCCTCTCTGGAAAATTTCTCTATTCCATCACGCTCTCCCCTAACTGTCAGCATCTTCCATCCCTAACATTGCTAATGGCAGTTTATGGTGCAGTTAATGTCATGTGATCAGAGGGGTGTTCAAATTTGTGTTTTTGGTCTGTTTTGATTATTTTATCTATGTTAATGTTACTTTTGTTGATTTATGTGCATTGTTCTTTGTTTATTTAAGTAAATTGTCTTTTTTTATGCCCCATGTGTTTTATGTGTGGTCCCCAAAGAGGTGGGAAATCACCACCAGAAACTGCCCTCTGCCCCATAAATCCAAAGTGTCTCCCAAAGTTCCTAGGGGTTTATTTTGAATGTGCGAGGGAGTGGGGTTTACTTGTGTTTCTTTGATTTGTTGAATTTCGAGATTTTTGACCCCCCTGTTCTATATTTTCAAAATTCTTTGAACATCTGTTTTGGGACTTGTTTGCTTTGGATTGCCTTTGGAGTTACAGGCAACTCCTGTTTGCCTTTTGTGCTCCTACAGAGCTTCATTCTTGTTACATGCAGCTTTGTGAAGAATACATCTTTTTAATTATAAAGACTCTGTGTTTGCCCAATTATCAACCAAGGTTTGGCAGTGATATTCCCGTCTAGTGGACATTTTGAAAGTGTTTAATGTGCTTTGGAGACTCCAAGTTCACGACAATTAATCAGGACTTATGCCACCAATCCTTCGGTCACTTCATTGGCTCCCTATCCACCTCCATATCGAATACAAACTCTGTCTGCTCACTCACCAGTGTAGCCATGGAAATGCTCCACAATATCTTTAGAAACTCCTAATACTACAATCCACTGCAAGAAACCTCCGTTTTGCAAATACCCACCGCCTTTGCCCCCCTGTGACCAAACTTCATACAATGGGTGACCGAGCCTTTGCAGCCGCAGCTCCACAGCTATAGAATGGCCTACCAGAGAGCCTAAGAACACAGCAGACTGTGGGCTGTTTTAAAAAACAGCTAAAGACTTTTCTATTTAGGAAAGCATATTAACAAAAATGCTAAAATTATTGTTGTTTTATCTCTGTTTTTGTCTTGCTTTGCCTTTGTTTAAACTTTTTATGTAGCACTTTGAGGTTTACTGCTAATATAAAGTGCCCTATAAATAAAATTATTATTATTATTATAATTATTATTGTCCTGCCTTGTGCCCTGTGTTGGCTGGGATTGGCTCCAGCAGACCCCCGTGACACTGTGCGGATTCAGCGGGTTGGAAAATGGATGGATAGATGGATAATTATTATTGTTATCACTGTCCTTTTAACTTTCTTGTTTTTGGTCACGTTCTTCTCATTGTGTCCAGGCATTGTATATTTTCCTCTTCAGGGCAGACATCTGGTTGGATCATTGTTGGGTGGGCACTAATGGAGGAAGGGGTCCTCTTCTTATTTTCATGGTTTATTTTTACTTTTTCTTTGTTGAAACTTTGGTTTTTATTATGTGAACCCCTGCAAGTGTTTCTTTGCTCATGGAAAAAAAACAAGAAATTAAGATGGCCTATATTACCATGAAAGGCAAAGCAGATGTCTTGTTTTTTTTGTTTTTTTTTTCAAAGTGTAAAAAAGGGATCATTGTCAAACACACAAAGTAGCACTAACTGGAAGTAAAATTTGCACTGCTTATTATTCTGCAAACTATCCTAAAGTTTACAAAGAGAGATGGACAAATGGCGCAAGGATGCCCTAGGGGAATGTCATTTCTTATTTGTTCTTTTTCTTCCTTTGTTTCTAGCTGATCACTGGCAGACATTGTTTTATTCTGTTATTTCTTTGATCATGTGAGGTGACAGGTAGACAGGTGTCTAAGTGAAATGTGTGAAGTCCAAACCAACTCTCTACTTACAACTTTATTTATTTGCTCTATTTTTCAAACTTGACTATAAATATGGTATTGTTCTGATTTTCTTTCAAGAGTTTGAAGTAAATATTTTTTTGGTTTGCTACATTAGCCAAGTATTTGTTTTAAAATGCTTGCAAGTATTTACATTAAATATCTGTAATTTACTCATGGAAGAAACCAGCAGTCATTTCTACATATAAGCATACTTCATTAGGCCACAACATGTCATTATGTACTTCTTCTTTAGGTTTATCATTTTCAATCTTTTTAAAATATACTGGTTAAAAGGTTTTAAAACTATTGTGTCAGGCTAAATATGATGAGTAATAATCCTTTTATGGCATCTTCTTTTACTGCTTATCATTAGTACTGCTTGTTAGCAGGGACTGGACCTTTGTTGGGCACCTTTACCGATGTGTTGTCACATTTAATGATACCCTGTTTGACAGGATCATTAGAAACTTTTATCATGTCTACTCGATCTTGATGGGAATCATCAAGACAGATGTAAGATGTGAGCTCCAGAGACTTGAAGAGTGAACTTCAAATTCAAGTTAGACTGAAGCAAGGATTAAAACACTAAAAGATCTGAGATCGGTAAACTTGTTTTCAGAGCAAAATAAAACCCAAAGTCAACAGTGCCGTCAAAGCCTGAAACATTTTCATAAGGGGATTTGTGATATCAAAAATGACTTCTTGAGTGGAGACTTTCTTTTATTTTTTTTAACAAAGCTCATACACTTTTTAACATGTGTTTCTAAGAGATGACCTGTTGGAAGCTGTGAACGGCACCCGGGCACAGACAGGCGGACATGTTGTTATCAAACCACCACACGTTTATTATACAAATTATTTACAAACTATGGTCACAAAGACCCCCAAATAATGGTCACAAAGACCCAGTTCAGTGCACAATACCCCAAAACAGTCACAGTCCTGGCCACAATGCCTTGTCTTCGGGCCGCCTCCACAACTCCTCTTGCCTCGTCCTTCTTCCACCCGACTCTAGCCCTGAATGAATGAATGGAGACGGCCCCTTTTATGGAGGACCCGGATTAGCCCCAGGTGTTCCCGGCAATCGTCTGGCCACGCCCAAGTGTGGCGGAAGTGCCGGCTGTCCTCCCGGCTGCTCTCCGGGCGCCGTCATAAATCTTCCCCCCAGCACTTCCTGGTGTGGCGGGAGTGCTGGGGAAACAAGTCCCCAAGGCATTGGGGCGCCTCCTGGCGGTGACCACGGGCCCCTACAGGGAAGGGCTTCCATGCCCTCGACCCGTGGCCCCCAAAGCAACCCGGAAGGCAAACCCCACGTGGTCCAGGCAGGGCTCTGACCCTCTTCACGTCACTCCTGGCGCCCCGCCGGGTCATGGCCCCTGGCATCCCTGACAGTGCCCCACAGCCAGCGAAGACCACTGCGTGGGTAAGAGCGACCCGTCCGCTGAGGGCAGCAGAGCCCAAACGGGTCCCACTCGAGGATAGCCGGGTCCGCCCCGCACTCCTAGCAGGGACAGGGGCGGAGACACAATCCGAGCACCAACCCATGGCGCATCCCTGCGCCGCACAGGTTGTGCTCCCCTTTACCGCACCCCGGGCCTCCTCGGTAGGCACCCTCCGGGACCTCCACGCCTTTGTTCCGAGCCACTGGTTCCCCGCTGGCTCCTCCAGCTGTGAGCGCACCTGCGCACCGGCAGAGAGATCATTCTGCAGACGGCCCGACATCAGAGGGCTGTTCCGACACCAAGGGGTTCCTTCAACTCGCCCGGGGTCCGCCCCTACAAAGAGAATACAGGGCAGAACCGCTGCCAAAGCACCCAGCTCGTGCCACGACGGCAGCGTTCCCTCCAACCGCACCCGGCACTTGCCTGATCGGCACCCTCTCCGCGCTTCCGTGTCCCTCTCGATAGTGGAACTGTCGGCACCGCCTGCTCTCTCACCGCCGCCTCAGGGATTCCCTCTGCTCCCTCAGAGGGGCCAGCCGCACGCTGCACCCAGCAACGCTGCCTCACTGTATTGGAGGAGGCGGCACCCAGCCGCTTAATCCTCCCTCACTTTCGGACGCCTTTGACGATATGCGACTCCGTATTAACCAACACGAGCCCCTTTCCCATCTGCGTCCGCAACATATCGGAGGAATCGCACCCAGCCTCTTATTCCTCCGCTCACTCTGGGACGCCATGACGGTTTGAGACTCCTTATGGAAAAGAAGGCGCTCTGTCCCGCTCGTCCCTATAGTGCGGCGAAGACCGCAGCCGACTCGGGCGGAGGGCGCTAGGACCCGGGCACTTAGCAGCCCGTGTCCATTCAGCGCCTCTCGGACTCCCCTCGCCAAGATACAGCCCGCGGCGCCGCACTCCTGTCGGAGGGCTGCTTACTCGAACTGATCGTTATCATCACAGCCTTTTCAACAGACCCTCCCGCATGCTGTACGGAGTCGGCTGTACTCACCGCCTCCACTACCTCTCCGCTGGAGATTCCAGCGTCGCGCCCCGCTGTTGATTGAACGTTCTCAGCGCCGCGAGCGCCTTCCTCTCCAGTTCCAGCACCTCAGCCCGGAGGGCACATAGCATCTGTAACACACGCTGCTCGGCGGGCTGAAGAGACACCCCAGCTCCGCCAGAGCAGCCGGCAAAGACAGGAAGTTAACCGACGCGGAGCCTACCTGTCTGTCAGCCTCCGACGCCGCCACTTCCTGTGGGCCTTTCCTCCGCCCACCGGGTCTCCCCTGCCCGTGATGGACATTCCTTGGTCCCGCCTCTGCAGTCATCGGCGGGCACACAAGACACACCGCCCAATCGCGTGCCTGTCAGGGGAGGGACTTCTGGTCCGCGCCATCTTGGCTCCCCTTCTGCGGCGGCGACGTGCTTGCCGGCAGCCTTGTTGTTGCCAGCACCTTTCGAGCTGCAGCGTCTCTTCCTCCGCAGCCCTCGCGGCTGCCGCCCCCTACCGGAGCCCCGCAAACCAGCATGCGCCCGCCACTGACGCGGATCCGGGAGGTCCCTGCCTGGAAAACAAAACACACGCCCGGCCCCCAAGGGCCGCTGCCGATAGGCAGGGAACTCACCTCCCAGGTCCCGCCTAACCGAGGAAACGCCCTCGGCGTGGCCTCTCTGGACGCCATGCCGCCCCGGCGCCTCCAGCAATGGCGCGATCGCGGGAGCCCGCTGCACTCCTCCAATGCACGCCCGCCCGCTTCAGTGAATAACGGCCCTCCTGCGGACCTGGCGGTCCGTGGGGTTCTTTACCCAGGGCTGTGTGCACGCAGCCCCGCGTATGCGTGGGTGGGTCCCCTGCTGAGCCGGGTCGCCCACAACAAATTTCTTGATAACAGGTCCCCGCCTTGGAACAGGCGGAGCATCCTGCCGACTACGCCAGATGTGAACGGCACCCGGGCACAGACAGGCGGACATGTTGTTATCAAACCACCACACGTTTATTATACAAATTATTTACAAACTATGGTCACAAAGACCCCCAAATAATGGTCACAAAGACCCAGTTCAGTGCACAATACCCCAAAACAGTCACAGTCCTGGCCACAATGCCTTGTCTTCGGGCCGCCTCCACAACTCCTCTTGCCTCGTCCTTCTTCCACCCGACTCTAGCCCTGAATGAATGAATGGAGACGGCCCCTTTTATGGAGGACCCGGATTAGCCCCAGGTGTTCCCGGCAATCGTCTGGCCACGCCCAAGTGTGGCGGAAGTGCCGGCTGTCCTCCCGCTGCTCTCCGGCGCCGTCATAAATCTTCCCCAGCACTTCCTGGTGTGGCGGGAGTGCTGGGGAAACAAGTCCCCAAGGCATTGGGGCGCCTCCTGGCGGTGACCACGGGCCCCTACAGGGAAGGGCTTCCATGCCCTCGACCCGTGGCCCCCAAAGCAACCCGGAAGGCAAACCCCACGTGGTCCAGGCAGGGCTCTGACCCTCTTCCGGTCCCTCCTGGCGTCCCCGCCGGGTCATGGCCCCTGGCATCCCTGACAAAGCATTAAAATTGTGAGTTCTGAGAGAAGTGCATGTGTTAATATACAGCCATCTCAAATAGTTTTCTTTTATTGGAAATTAATATAAAAGAAACAAATTTTGTGATTTTGCTACTTTCAGAAGAATCACCTTCCTGCCGTTGTGGCTAATGGAAGCACCTTGTAAAGTAACAGTTAACTATATAAGCTATAAGTTGCATTCACTTCTAGAGGTCCATGCCATGTCCCTTTTACCGATTATCTTTAAGGTAATATGAGAGGTACTAATATACAGTTTGGACCCATGACAACCTGTGTGTTGATAATGTGATATTGCTTGCGGTTTACATATGTACCCATCTAAATGTGGGGGAACGATCTTTATGTGCATGCAAGTATGCATAAATGCAACTTGCTTTAATATTAACTCATGTGGAGTGGTGAGGAAATGTACAAATCTGTGTATTACCTCACACATTGTAAAGGCATTCAAAGTTTGGCACAATATTTGAGAAATGGTTTGTGACATACATAAATCAATGCTATTCCATTGCTACATTCTCCCTATGCCCAACGTTACGTTACTAACATTTTCATTTTGGCTGACAGCAGTGGCTTCTTGATGTAAATGGATCAATCACATAATGTACAGAATGTGTTATGAATATTATTCCATCTCTGTCAAATAAATATGTATTTTTAGAAGTTCAGTGTTGTCCAGCATTTCCAAAGTATTCCACCTTTCCCTGCATGCGCATGCCTACCTGTGCCGTCTTCTGGCAACTTCTTGTGAGACAGGACTGCTCATTAGCTCCCCTAAATTCTGGTGAAGTTCTGAGTAGTTTCCTAAATTAGGAAAATTAATAAAAACACTTTACTCCTACTCCTAAGAGATTTTTGAGACAGTTAGTACCTTTCTCCTACTCTCAAATGCTAGAGAAATATGGGTACAGATCTAGTCAGTTCAGGTGTGTTGTGGTCTGTGTGAGACCAGAACTGCTAAAGGGCAACTTTTATACAGTTAAATTGTTAGTCCTGGTTTGCCATGTTAAGCCAACGTTCCCTCTGTGTTTCATAAAATGAAAGAGCATTTTTTCCACATTTTACAGCTGACCACTTTTGAACAGTGATTGATTTTTTTTTGGTTGTGCAATATTGATTTAAAAATTACTTTATTTTAATTAACATTTTATTATTCACAGTTTTTTAATCACTTAATTATTGAAGATTTATGTTAAGTGCACTTTTTGATATCACTTTTACATAAATATTGACTTTGGCACAATAAACTCTCTTATCATGAGTTTATTGTGAGCTGTGTATGCATCCTTTATTGCTCCACTTTTCCTTGGTTTCCAATGCTCTGTGCCCTCAAGATCCCAAAGCCAAAGCTGAAGATCTCAGGGTGTGACAGTCTGCCTTGGTGTTTGTTATTCAGGTTTTTGCTCTTTCATTTATAAGTTTGGATTTTCTGTTTTTTTGACTTCTTGCTTTTGTTACTTGGATTAAGTATTTTGGATTTTGGACTCTGAACATTTGTTTTGGATAATATTTCTTGTAGCAGTTTTGATATTTCTTTCTAGTTGTGCCTTTGTTTAACATTTCTATTGAAATTTTTCATTAAAAAAATGTTTCTTAACTCTTTTTATAAAAAATGCATTTTTCTGAAAAGCACACATATAAATTAACATTAAAAGTCTGTTGCTGCATGCTGTGGTCATCAGTTTGCCAGGAATGCATGGCAGACTAGATGCCAGGTTGTGTTCACATGATGAGGCGTCGAAGTGCATCACAATCTGGTTTCTGCCTCTTGTCATTATAAGGTGAGGTTCTCCCAAGTGAATGTTGCCATAGGTGTGTCAGCTACATGAACCTGTTCAACACCACAACCAGCTGGGGACCGATCAGCTGATGCTGGTACCACATGTTCATTTTCAATCACTCATATCAAAATTGGAGTCCAACAAGTCGTAGTCTATTTCAGCAATAATATGCAAAGCATCAGAGTATTTTGCTTTATGCATTCGCTTTGGTGCCATGTTGATGCCATTTTTGTTGTTGTTTGCTCTTCGCTACTCACATGAGTGCAGGGAATCTTGGCCAAACCTATGAAGCTAACATTTCTTTTAGCAAAGAGAGTCCACAGTTGATTACCACTGTCAACTCCTCCTTATTGAGTAAAGTCGACATGTGCCCAGAAAGGTTTAAAATGCTGTAGAAAAAGTTTTGTATGTATATGTATTTATGTATAATAAAAAAATCAATAAAGTTATAAAAAGTAAATACAGTCTTAAGTATTTCAGATAAACATGTATCAGACATGGTAGATTCTTTATGTACTGATTAAATTCCTCATTTTTACTTCATTCCCTAATTATTAATGTGTTAATAAATCTGATGCTATGGTGAAATGGTCTAGGAGGACAGGAAAGTAAACTCCATCTGGCAAGTTACCAGAGAATAAACCTGCCAAGACCAAAAGACATCCTAGACCTAAAGTACATCCTAGACTTAAAAACAAAAATGTGCTAAAGTAGTTCCAAAATAAGAAAATTTATAAATTTTAAAAGAGAATCCTAAATCCCCCAAATATCAATTAAAATATTTTAAAAGAAAGATCAAAATCAAAATTGTCAGATGAAGAAAACTAATATAGAAAAAAGATTAATTTACAAAAGAAAAAAAGGAAATCAAATAAGTCAAAATCTGCAAAACCAAAATCAGAAAACCAGAAAATAGAACAAAAGATCAGGACGAAAAGATCAAAAACTTGAATGGTCAAAAGACCAAGACACTTACAAAGAGGAAAGTATAAAAAGTGCTGAAGTGCACAGCCAGTTGCTACCACAACAAAGCACAAAGGGCCTCAGATGCCTTAACTAGTGCTTTTCAGGTAACACCCAAAAGGTTATTTATTTATTTAATTGGTATTCCTTAACTTATTAACAGTTTCTGCCTTAAAAAGCATAATATGGTTATCTCTGACTTCCAACATTCACATACCTTAACAGAGTTCTTTATAAATATTAAAACAAGATAAAAATGATATATGGGCAGTGCCATCAGCTGGATGAACTCAATTAAAAAAACATTAAATATAATTTTATTATTATTTAGTTCAATATTCAGTATTTTATTAAACCGCCATAGTATACTTTACACCATAACAGACAAATGGCAAGACTTAACATACAAATGTTAAGAAATGACATTATGAGAAAAGCTACTGTTTTTATTCCACTTGCAGCTTCTAAATATAGAACACTGTTGCAAATGGATTGAACTGGACAGTTGAATGCGTACATTCAGCAAGCATTTACTTTTGGTGTGAATTAGAGGGTAGTGGTATGAACAGTTATCAGATCATTGAAAAAGGAGCATTTGTTTTTCACTTTAAGTGAAAGTTCCCATACATTATTTCCTCCAAACCTGAGGGGAGCAGGAGAGTTCAGTTAAGGGAACGAGGGCCCACTTTTACATGCCCTTGGCACCAGGCCTGCATAAGGCTAATTTGTGTAATGTGTGTTGTAACAGGTTACCTTTTATCTGCAATTCACTGAAAAAGGTAATCAGAATATTAAAACAAACATTTTCTCAATAGCTTTAAAATTGAACAGGTTTTGCCTCACTTTTAATGTAAATAGAAGAAAGTAATTAAAAGTTTCTAGGAGGCTTCGCCCCCTGCTCGCTTCGCTCTCCAACCCCTGTGTTTGGTTTTCCAAATACATACTTTTAAGATTTTTTTTTTTTTGAATTGTTGCTATTTCATTAGTTTCACTTTTATTTCAGAACTTTTGTAAAAACAATATTTGGAATCTTTTGTGTCCCAATATACTGAATCTTTTAAATGAGGTCTGTGAGACTTGTGTTTAATGACTTTGTACCATAATTTAGGATATGTTTCTGTTTGGAATTTCAGCACAGACAAAACAATCCACATCATTAGCAGTTAATATTTTTTTTTTTGCAAAGTAACCAATAAAGGCATTTGAGTTAAACCCCATTTTTGAAATTCTCTGACTTAAACTAATTTCTTTTGTTTCCGTCAATGCAATCTGTGCTATCTTTTTTTTGATGCTGTAGTGACTGACGTAATAAAGTGTCAGAAAAGTTCTACTTTAACAATCACCGACTGTGTAACCCCAAACACAACTTTCTAGCACCCTCTCCAACTCCTCCTCTCACGGGTCTTGCCTTCCCCTTACTGCATCCATCAGCACCCTGCTATCAGTCTTCCGTGCTGTACTCTGCCCTCCCTCGAATGGACCTAACAGTCACTTAAAACAAAAAAGGCTTCAGCTTGGCTGGGACGCTAAATTACTTTCGACTGTTACTGCTTTCATATTCTGTACCTTTCTTTGCATATGTATGTGCCTTGGGTCTCTTTTCTCCGTGCTGCTCTTTCTTCTTTGCTGAGAGCACAGGCTCTGTGTGTGCCACGTGACTCTACATGACTGAATGTTTTGCTGGCTGTCCGAGCTCTTATTTGATAAGAAGGGTGTGTCTTGCAAGACTCTTATGTTCCACGTCCCGCGAAACTGCCCAGGGACAATCTCTTGGCACCAAGTCTCATGTTTATAGTTGCCGCAAAACGCTCCGTGGCCAGTCTTTTTTGTCTAGCAGGTCTTTGAAATGTCTTTCGAGAACTTCCAAGAAGATCAAGTATCGTCGCCTTGCTTTTCCATTCCAGGATTTTATTTTATATATAGAGAGAAAAGCACAGATTTATACAACTGGAGCATGCACATGTAAAGTGACATTTTAATTGTTAATGAGAATGGCGATCAAAGTTACAATCCAGTTCAGTTCCTTAAAAATAACAGATTCTCTTAGATTGTCCATATTGATGACAGGTAGACTGTATCACTTCTAATTTATTATATATTGCCTTTCATTATAAAAACTTTACAACTGCAATACAGGACACTGTTTATAAGTATAAAAAAGTTTAACAAATACAAAACCTACACAGAATATTTTGTGCTAGTTAAGATTTCTGTTAGTGTCTATTCTATTTTGTTATGAGACTTGATCTGCTGAGGAAAGTGTCACCTGTAATGTGAAATCTAGCTGGTGCTCATGAAACACCAAAAAGCAGCATACATTCTAGAAGTGCACTCTCCCGAGTTTTTGGCTCAGTATTATCATACTTAACTGTTTGCAGATTAAATTTGTTGGTACAGTTAAAAAATATAAATTGGAAAATAATACATAACAATTAGGTTTTCAGTCTCTAAACATTAAAAAGTACCTTTCTGAGCATGCAGTACTTATGAAATTTATATACAGTATAGTATAGCATACATTTTAATACAAAAGGTTCAAATTTCCTTACAGTCTTGACTTGTACATATAATAAGACCTGCAAAATTCTCCCAATTCATTATGCATTAATAATAAAAGTGCAAACCAGGATGTCATATTAGGATTTTTGTATCCACTCCTAAGTCAAAGCTATGTGAGCTACAAACAATGGCAAATAAAGAGGTTTCCTGCTTGGACAGTTTTTTTGGAGAAAGCATACTACGCACACCTGCTTTTAAAACAAGATTATAATACACTTTGAAATACAGTAAGTATGAAAATAATTTCTAAATATTTGTTGTTTCTATACAGTCTATTGCTATCTGAGCATGGGAAAGGTGCTATATAAATAAAATGTATTATTATTATTTTATCTGTGGGGCCAGATTGGTTCCTATTCTTTTAGCTGCTGATGTATAAGATGAGGGTAACCCTAAGAAGGATTTTAATTTGAGCCCCTCAGACAGTGCAATTAGTTATTGATATAGCTGTTTATTTAAACTGAAGAACAACATGTTATCAGAGAAAGCAGTAAAACAAAATAAGGGGTCAGGATACATTTTCAAATTAAAGAAATATTTTAATTACTATAAAATGCAAAACAACAAGAATATAAAATAACCAATAAAAAATAAATCATCTGCACAGGGTACACAGTTAGAAATAAAGCTAATATAATATTGAATGTTGAATATTCATGTTGAACATAACTGCTGAATGGCAATTTCTCTTCCTTTAACAGCTACTGAAAAGGAATCCCTTCTGCATATTATGTATACTGTACACAATCTTCAAATATATGTATTGAGCATTATGACCAAATTGTTATTGAGTGTAGGTCATTCACTAGGTTTTCTGTAATTATTTTTATCACAAAATATTTAAATTTCAAGAATCATATTCTAATCACAAATTTGACTCAAATGCTTGTGTTAGTAAGGTACGATTCTGTCCGTGTAATCCGTCCGCATTTTCATCACTTGCCTGTAAACTTGAAATATTTCAAAAGTGCACCCTGGAAGAATAACTAAAACAGGTACAGATTCTGTTTTTGCAACATACTGTAAGGTATAATAACATATCGACCACTTTTGGGTGTGCTAAATGTTGAAAAATCTTTGCTTTCTTAACGTAAGTCACATTAACTAAATTACTACTTTGCTATTATGTTCTAAAGTGGCATGTAATACCGTCAATGGAATATTCTTAATGCCTTCTAGTAATTAGCATTCCCTATTCAGAGTGGCTTATAGCCAGCACTTCTCATTTCAATTTTATTCTACAAATATAACCCAAACAACAACAACATTTATTTATATAGCACATTTTCATACAAATAATGTAGCTCCAAGTGCAAACCAATAAAATAATGTTACAGCTAAAATCAGAAAAAATTTTGAAAACTTTTTCTTGTTGTCTTCTCCGCTACTTGTCCGCTCCTGATGAATAAACTCCTTGTCAGTCCATTGTTAGCATGTGGTGACATTCTAACATAGGCTTGGAGAATTAAACCTTTTTGGTTTTGAGCTGAGAAGACTGTATAGAGATGCAATCCTGGTCTTCAAAATTCTCAGAGACATCAACAAAGTTGATCCAGCAGGATTTCCTCTTTTAGATTTAAGAGTGAAACCAGAAGGCACACTTTACAGAAAGAGTCATGGAAATCTGAAAAAACTATTGAGTTGTGTAATGTAAACAGAAATCCTAACAACTAATAAACATTACCTGAAAGATGTATTGGAACAGCCTAGCTAGTAACTAGCCAAACAGGTTTAATGGGAATGAATCATTTCCAATTGTTTGTCAAAAGACTATGTTCTTAACAGAATTTGCAAGATTGTATATCGCTCATAAGCAAACTATATTAGCAAAGTATTTTAATAGGTAGCCTCTTGGTGGCCACAGGGCCCAAAGCAGCGGCATATGTTACTCATAGGGTAGGCCTGGAACTGTATATTGCAGAAGGTAAAGTGAGGGTTTCTCACAAGTGTCTGTACTTTCAAAGGATTGCCCTGCTGGTAAGAGATTCTCAGTAGCAAATTCACTGCCATGTTGGCACAGGGCAGTAAAAAGTCCTGCAGATGATTTCTGGGAGAGAAAATACACAGAGCAAAAGAAAAGGTTCTATATGGCAGTGGTTCTCAAGTTCAGTCCTGGGGTCCCCCTGTGGCTACAGGTTTTTGTTCCAAACAGAACTGCTTTTAATTGAACTCCTGCCTTAATTAAGCAAGCCATTGTCTCCTAATTCCATGTTCCCATGTTAATCCAAAAATGACAAAACTCAGTTTGCTAAATTTTAGTTGGTAATTACTGTACATTAGGATAATGCAGTGGTTTTTATCATGGATTTAAAAATTTTCATTTTCACCATGATTTCATTTACACTCTTTCAGGGGCTCCAGCCGTTATTTGTTAACATGTTTGCAGTGAGTTTGACACTAAAGTAACTGCAGCCTTTCAACATTCACTTATTTTAACCTGGACATCTGCTGTGCTCCTTGTTAATGGTCATTATATTAAGATACAATTACGTAAGCAAAGTCCACAGCAAAAAGCTAAATAGGAAAACAGCATAAGTCAGTTAAGTATTTAAAGTAGTGGAAAAAAGCAAGCATTTCTAAATTTCTTATAAATGTAATGCAGAATAAGAGGAGGAGAATAATTAAAAAGGATAAGCTATTTAAACAATAAGATTAATTATAAATAAAATGACACCATGATTGTGAAACTGACTGGAACAAAAAATTGTAGCCACAAGGAGAACTTAAGAAGCACTGCTTTAACGAAAAGTCAAGGTAATCCTGGAGGCGAATGGTAACCAATGGAAGCAAAATATCTGTGCTTCTCTTTCAAAGCAAGCAGCCCAAAAGTGAACTGAGAAACCTAAATCTTTGGGGGTTACTGAAGACCCAGGGGTACGGGGACAGCAGGAGGTGGTAGAGGAAGATCTAAACTGGTGACCCTATGGTTAAATTAGAGGTGTCTCTAACAGTTAATGCAAATCTGGTTCTTGCTTAGACCTCCTGTGTGGTTTTCAAGCCATATTGGAGTCAGAAAGAGAGCTTTAGTGAAGGCTGTCTGGTAAAAGAAATTAATACAAAAGAGAGGAAGATGGTAGCAGACCCTGCATACCCTGAATAACAGCAAGGTTTTATTTTTGATTTATTTGCACTTTGTATTCTTTTTTATGTTATTTATTTTCAATAATCATACACTTCCTTATCCTTCTTACCATGATGGCACCCTATTTGCTGCATTTATTTTATTAAAATATGTGTACAGTTGATTCCAATAGGTTAACACTCCAAGTGCAATGGTAGGCAATGTTTATTTATTAATTTATTTTAACTAAAACAGAACAAAAAAGGCAACCACACATATTTTTTAACATGTCCAGATACTAAAATCTGCTGAGTCTTATCCGCTCTTATTAGCAGACATTGTTTTCTTCTACAGACCTTTCATTTCTCCTTCACAAAAAATGGATAGACTGAAAGTAGGCTGTTTGTCCTCCTACAGCTTTTTGCAAGACATATTTTAATATCATTTGTTGGCTCTGTATTGTTGGTTTCTCAAATAAACATGAGTCATCTTTGAGTTTTTCCTGGAGGATTAGTTTGTTAAATAAATGCAACACTGAAGTTTTTTTATCACTTTTGACATTGTAATACAAAAAATGACTGTTGCTTGCTGTAACGGAGGACTCAGTTGGGACATAAAATACAAACAATTTAGCAATGTGCAGAGCAGAGTTGACAGATAAGATATAGTGGCAAATGCCCTAGCAACATTGGTAGTAACACAAGACCATCAATAGGGGGCTGCTATGTCTCACTGTAATGGTGGATCATTAAAGATGACAGGTGATAGGGTAGGAGTACCCCAAACTGTTAGGTGGGAATACAGAGACCTGTTGGCTAATATGTGGTTCCTCTTTATAAGATGGATAGGTAACCCTGAATGTGTATTGCCCTTTAAAGGATAAGTTAGGCATTTTTCAAATCAAAATTATTTCTTCACAATCTTAATATATAATAATTTGCCACTTAAAATTGTGTTTTAAAAACACCTTGGATATTCTAGCAGTTTACAATAGGACTAAAAGTTACTTGGGTCCAAACATGAAAAAAAGCTTTATCTTACCAAATACATCCATTTTGCAAGGCAAGAGCATTATCATATATTAATCTATATCTTGAGACTGCACAAATATTGCAAAATAGTGTATATACAGTATGTCACTTTAGATAGGAATAAAAAAGTAGCAAACGATCTGTGAGAAATTAAATTTAAAAGAAAAGCAGCACTGCATCTCATCTTGCTGATTGTCTCTCCCTCTGTGGCACCGTGTGAAAGACAAGAAACGAGAGCCTGGCCATCACAGGAACAATTGAAACATGCCCACACCTATGCACAGTCCCTTTCACTCTAATCTGGAACTGCCATTTTAAATTAACTTTGTGGCTTTGTATTTAAGTTAGAGAGAACACTAGAGAAAGTTTGGGAAAATATGCAAACTCCACACAGACGACAATAAAGTAAACGATTCAAACCTATGTTGCTAGATCCATAGAGCAACACCATTGTTCTGTCTTAATGCACTGCATAAGACCTACACATCTGTACAGTATTATGATTGCTATTAAATTGCATTTCCATTGTTAATATTCTACAGCTCTACGTTTCTGCCCACTTTACTTGTAGCTGCAGTGAGAAGACACACCTTTAATAAGTTTGCTTCAATAATGGGCAATCTGGAAGTCATTTTCTATTCCTCTTCGTCTACATGTATTTGCACAAAGAGAAATGAGTGACATAAACTTGCCAGTCTGCTTGCATATAGGTCTTCCATTTGAGTGTTTACATTCAACCAAAGGGCTACAAGCTGTAACTTTAAGGTATCACGGTTACCACAAGGAAGTTGATGGAAATTGTAAATGATTTTTTTATTTTATTTTTTTGCTCACATCCTGGATATGTACATTTACAAAACCATTTCTTCTATAGACAAACTTGCTTTAAACTGGTTTAGACATATTTGGTTTCATGCTGATCAACTTCCTTATTTACATCTAGTTGGATATGCTCAGGCCAGGACAGTAAACTATGGGCTGAAAGCTGAGTGATAGTCAAGGAAAAGGGAACAGAGACAACATGAAGGTGAAAGTGTGGACAATTTGTAAAGAGGGCCAACTACATTACCTGACAGATACTGCCTCAACTTAAGGGAGAGCAGAGTAGTAGTAGTAGTACAGTGATTCCTCGCTATATCGTGCTTCAACTTTCGCGGCTTCACTCTATCGCGGATTTTAAATGTAAGCATATCTAAATATATATCAGGGATTTTTCTCTGGTTCGTGGATTTCTGCGGACAATGGGTCTTTTAATTTATGGTACATGCTTACTCAGTGGGTTTGCCCAGTTGATTTCATACAAGGGAAGCTATTGGCAGATGGCTGAGAAGCTACCCAATCAGAGCATGTATTACATATTAAATAAAACTCCTCAATGATATACGATATGCTTCCTGTGCGGTGCTTGATTGTTTGCTTTTCTCTGTCTCTCTCACTCTCTCTGACATTCTCTGCTCCTGACGGTGGGGGTGTGAGCAGAGGGGCTGTTTGCACAGGGGCTGTTTGCCTAGAGGATACGGATGCTCCTCTAAAAAATGCTGAAAGACTACCTTCACATTGATCCCATCATTGCGCTGCTTTATCGCGGTGCTTGCATACTTAAAAGCGCAGCAGCCCTATTGATTTTTGATTGTTTACTTTTCTCTCTCTCTCTGACCTTCTCTGCTCCTGACACGCATTACTTTGAAGAAGAAGATATGTTTGCATTCTTTTAATTGTGAGAAAGAACCGTCATCTCTGTCTTGTCATGGAGCACAGTTTAAACTTTTGACTAAAGGGTGTTATTTCATGTCTAGAGGGCTCTAATAATGTTAACAGTGTGGGAGAGTTTATAAGGGCTTAAATTAAATAAAAATAACCATACAAACATATGATTTCTACTTCGCGGATTTTCACCTAACGCGGGGGGTTCTGGAAAGCAACCCCCGCGATCGAGGAGGGATTAATGTACATTTGTTGGGCTTCTGTTATTTTGAACCTTTTTTTCCACCAACACCCTGAATCCTTATTTTATCATTGGTTTTGCTTTAATTATTATTTATTTATACTTTGTCCTCCTTTGCATCTATTTGGGTTGACCGCCATTTCAAGAAAGTCCCTTTTTGGTCACAATGTATTAATTTTTACTGCTATAGTAAGCATTGACTTAACCGTCTTACTGTTATTATTGAACAATCCTGATAGTCCAGTAAATCAGACAGGTCCTTGTTGCTGATTTTGAAGACCAGTGGAATTTTATTTCATAATAAAAATACAATTTAAACAGAAGTTAAAACTCTAACAATAAATTCAAATACATTTTTGATTAATGTAATAACTTTACAGACAATATTTCTTCAATGTGTGTGAGTATCAAAGTACACTTAACACTCAGAATCAATAGACTGTGGAGCTTTAGCATTTGTTAGTTATAAGGCTGTTACATTTTGGGTCTGTCACAAGTGCTGACCGATTAGAACTAATGGGGCCATAAATGTGTATTGTTTAAAATGGTTACACTTTAATGTTTTATTTTCAAATATATACACTGCATTCATTTCTTATATTAAGTTACTTTAAAAAACTGCTTTTATTGATTGAAAGAGTTAAAATAAAAAATACACATGAAGCTATCAATTATTTTAAAGGACAGCTGGCCTTCTTCTCTAGATAGCAGTGGATTTGAGAGAATTTTCTGGCTTGCTACTTGTTTGACTGTAAGATGTAATATTATCATTATATAAGTCAAAGTAGTATAGTAAATAAGCAAACACGTTTTTTTTAATTTATTGAACATATAGTTTAAATATTTAAAGTCAAAGATGGAAAAGAATATGAGCTTTTAGGAAGGGGAACAATTGGAAGCCAATGTTCTAATCAATAAGATACGTTTTGAGGTGTGAGCTGAAGTGTCCAACATCTTAAACAGTTTTGATATTCCTGCTGTTCAAAATCGAGATCTCTGTTTGCTACTCTTCTTCACTGGCTATAAACATGTTCGTGATTTCAGCCTGTTAAGACTGTAACAGAATAAGATGCTTCTCACACCCTTGTACCCTCAGACTATACGTCAGACACCAGGTAAAAGTCCAAAGATGATATTTATTATAATAATAAGTGCACAAAGCACGCCCTCTCCACAATTCACAATAACAATAAACCACAATAATAAACAATCCTCCACTCCCAGACGCTTAGCCACCCTGCCTCCCAACTCAGCTCATCGCCTGGGAGCTCCCACAGTCCTTTTATATTCCCTGACCCGGAGGTGTTCCTTCCCAACAGTCCACAAGTCCTTATTCCTTCCGGGTCAGGGTAAATAATGTTTTTCTCACCCCGAAGCCCGTCGCTCTTCCTATGACGAACTTCCGGGTCATAGTGCATGAAGAACTCTTCGGTCCTCCCTGCAGCTCCCTCGTGGCCCCATGGCATCCAGCAGGGCGGTGCATAAAAACTACATGGTCCATAATGCCCTGCTGGTCTTCTGGGGACCTCCATGCTGCAAGGAGGGCTCCACCTGGCGGCTTGGGGTATTGGCCGGGTACATGGCCGGCCATATCTTACAGTATTCCCCAGCTAACAATTATAAAGATTCGGAGCGGCCTGCCCCGAGGGAAGTCTTCCTCCAAGAGGACGCGCCATCCGGGCTCTGACTGCGCTGCCCCTGTCCTCGAGCAAACCTTGGGGACGGTGTACCTCCTGTCTCCCCGGGACATTGCGCCACTCGTGACCCGTCGCTGGCAATTGTAGCACCACGAAGTCCTCCTGGTTGGCTCTTTTCCCGAGACCTGAAACATCTCGAACTCGGTCAGCTCCACCCTTTCCCCGCCAAGGAGGGTTTTCTGGCCGCCGCTGCTCTCCTCCCTTTTTCCCACCTTGTCAGGAGACCCACGGTGTATTTCGGGATCTCCTGCTTACTTGGTCGGCGACAGCTTGAGTCTCTATTAGAGAAAGAGAGCCTCTTTGCTGTTTGCATGCCCGTTGACTTTAAAGAAACCAGAGGCGGCGTCTTCAGCACCGCGATCGCTCCGAGAGACAGCACTTTTCAGCTGCTCTGGTACGATCAGTGCTTCCACCGCCCTTCTGTCATCACACCACACTCGTTTGTAGGCTTGTAGTGACTTGGCACCCGCTACTAATTAACCGGGCCCGCCACTCTGTGTCCCCTTATTCTGTACGGTACCGGTAAAACTCACCTGTACCGCCAAATCAATCATAATGGGAGACTCCTGACCAAATCGCCGTAGGAATTCATCCACCCTCCTTAAAGGCGCCGCCGCTGCTCCCAGATCCCCAGTGATCTTCTTTATTGTCTCCACCACCTGTAAAATTTGTGCACGGGCTGAAGCAACTTTTCCAGCTCGTGCACGCCCAAAAGTTACTTAATTCACCCGGAGGCATGCTCGAGCCATCATTAGCCTTACCCTCCGGTGGGAGCCAATAAACACGGCCGCTCCTGGCACGTGCTCAGACAGGTCCCGCAAGGGAGCCTGGGATTTGGAGTTCTTTTCGGAGGACCGCGGTGCCGCTTTTGGCTGACTGTGATCCGTCTGTATCAATTTATCGACGGACCGATCAATCATTTCCCGGACCTCCTTACCTTTTTGTAGGGATAGCGTACTTGATCGCTCCCCTTTCCCCTTCGAAAACTCAAGTCCGTCTTTTCTTGGGCGAAGCCACAAACAGCTGGATACGGAACGCCACCTTCCTGGAATCCCTTGTGGTAGGTCACGTGTCCTCGCCGCACCCGTAATGCGGAAGTGCTTCGGGTTACTCGCTTGCCTGAATGAGAGCGCCATCGCCTTCGGTCTGTCTTCTGCCTCCGCAGAGCCTTCGGATGGACATCTGGGAGGTATGTACATGGGACATCATGTGTTAATTTAAAAAGATTATTCAGTACATTCCCTGTACATACCTCGCCGGTGACGCCCTCCTCCGGAAATCTCCCAAATGCGTAGCCGCTCCATAGCTCCTCTTGAGCGCAGGCAATGCCGCGCTAGACCTCCGCTGTTGCTGGCGCTCTGCTTTGTCTTCTTCTTCCCATGACGGACTTGATAAAGATGAGGTTTCTGGCGATTTTTCTGTGTGTGTCGTGACGCTGTCTTCCCGGGATATTCTGTCCACAATAAATTTTTTAAATTCAGGTCCTCTGCCAAACTGACGGCCAGAGAATCCTGCCGGAGCTACGCCAATTGTAACAGAATAAGATGCTTCTCACACCCTTGTACCCTCAGACTATACGTCAGACACCAGGTAAAAGTCCAAAGATGATATTTATTATAATAATAAGTGCACAAAGCACGCCCTCTCCACAATTCACAATAACAATAAACCACAATAATAAACAATCCTCCACTCCCAGACGCTTAGCCACCCTGCCTCCCAACTCAGCTCATCGTCTGGGAGCTCCCACAGTCCTTTTATATTCCCTGACCCGGAGGTGTTCCTTCCCAACAGTCCACAAGTCCTTATTCCTTCCGGGTCAGGGTAAATAATGTTTTTTTCTCACCCGGAAGCCGTCGCTCTTCCTATGACGAACTTCCGGGTCATAGGGCATGAAGAACTCTTCGGTCCTCCCTGCAGCTCCCTCTCGTGGCCCCATGGCATCCAGCAGGGCGGTGCATAAAACTACATGGTCCATAATGCCCTGCTGGTCTTCTGGGGACCTCCATGCTGCAAGGAGGGCTCCACCTGGCGGCTTGGGGGTATTGGCCGGGTACATGGCCGCCATATCTTACAAGACCAAGATCAAACACTTGTTAAATGGGTCACCCATTTGCCTCCTTTTTTTAGGGGTTTACTACAGAAAGGCTTATTATTAGCTTCAGGAAGGTACAGCAACCGTCACATCCCTGACAATAATCAAAAAGTAATTACAAAATATTGTTTCCCAACAGGAAGAAAATGTATCATTCTGATAAACTTGTCAACTTTGTAAGCTGTAATATTAAACATTTTAATCATTCGTTAAAGAGAAGACTGCTGTCTATTATCTCTGTAATCTCATGTCCTTAAATGTTCAAATATAGCAGTACTTTTACAGGAGACCCACTTAATTATTACAGATATGAAAAGAGACTAATTATGAAAAGAATATCAGAGGTATGCTATAATTTGATTCACAATGGAGTTTCACTTATAGCCACTGATGTAGTGTCAGATTCAACAATATATTATGGTAGTGAGAAATCAAGTTATTATATATATATATATATATATATATATATATATATATATATATATATATATATATATATATATATATATATATATGCACTGAATGTGGATGATAGAGAATTCATTCTTAAGGTAATCATAGACAGATTACCAAGTAGTGTGATAGACAGTAGAACTTTAGCGACCTTCAGAACTGGACTTGATGTTATTTTGGAAGAATTAAGTGGATAGGACTGGTGAACTTTGTTGGGCTGAATGGCCTGTTCTTGACTAGACTGTTCTAATGTTCTAAAAAATGGTATTTCCCACTGTAAGAACTGATAAACTTATAATGATTAGAGATTTGAACTATGTAATAGATCTACTGTAGACTTCGATATGTCCTCAGCAACTGTAGCTATAAAATACTAAACTCTAATGGCAATTACACCGCTTAAAGACCAAAATCTCTCTGACCCATGGAAATTTCTGTATCCAAATCTGAGGGAATATCCACCTTCTCATCGGTACATTATAGTTACTCAAGAAATTATTAATTTATTACTGATGGAAAAAATGTCTCCCCTCTGTTAAATTATGCAAAAAAAGCTATTCATTTTTTCTGACCATACTCCTTTTTATTTTGGCGCTGCTATTATCATGTTCTATAAATCCAATCTATAACTGATAATTTAGCCAATAATGTGAGATTGTGTACTATAATTAATAACATTCCACATAAATTGATATTTTCTTAGAGACCAATGCTTCTTCAGAGACCTCTGTAGGGACATTTTGGAAAATTGAAGGCAGTTTTAAGAGGACAGATTATCTTATGTTTCGCAAGGAAAAAATGCAGGCTATAAAGGCATTAGGAATGATTACTAACATTTCCAAAACTGACCTGGATTATGGTAGATTGTCAAATGGGACATTCGGTTGGAAAAAGTTGCCCCTACAATCAGAATTGAATCTGCTAACTACAATAGAAGCAGAAAATAACACATCACCTTACCATCATTATGAACATGGAGAAAAATCCAGTAAGATTTTATAACAACAAATGCATAAATGGGAGGTTTGGAATGCAATATTAGAGATTAGCAATGAAGTGGGAAGTAAAATCAGGTAGTGCAAAGAAATAACTAACACATTTAAGCAATACTGCAAGTCATTATTCTTAAAATGTAAAGAAGCTGTGGCTTAAGACAATGACTTCTTGATAAAATACAAATACCATAAGCTTGATAGTCTCTGTGCAAAAGAGACTGATAAACCTCTGAGATGTCATAAACTCTTTGCAAAGTGGAAAAGTTGCTGGCTTAAACTCCTTTTAAACTTTGTTAGCAGTATTATTGTTAGTAATGTTTATTTAGAAAAGAAAAAATAAAATTCTACCAAAACAATTACACTAAGCTACAATTACTGTTTTTTAAAAGAAAAAGAAAAATTTGCTACACTGTTGGTCCAGTCACCCACTCATTCAAATCACACCCCAAGTCAATTACAGCTTGTTCAATTCATATCTATACTGCACAGAATGAATGTGGTGCACATTAAAAGAGTGTTTAAAAATTCTTTCATTCTAAACCAATGGGGTGGCCTAGTTCCATTGACTCCTCTTTTTGGGCCTTGCCATGGTAAACCACTGCCAAATGATGATCTACTTTAAGATGACTAAAAGTTCCCTGGAAGAAATTATTGCTGTGCCTCATAGATAGGTAGACAAAATTGTTACATGCTTAAGGGTGTAACAACAACAACAACACTTATTTATATAGCACATTTTCATACAAGAAAAAATGTAGCTCAAAGTGCTTTACAAAATGAAGAATAGAAAAATAGAAGACACAAAAAATAAAAATAAGCAACATTAATTAACATAGAATCAGTAAGGTCCGATGGCCAGGGTGGACAGAAAAAACAAAAAACAAAAAAAATTCCAGACGGCTGGAGAAAAAAAATAAAATCTGCAGGGATTCCAGACCAAGAGACCACCCAGTCCCCTCTGCTTACCCCATTTCACTACAACCTCATTTCTCCTAACCAATATTTTAATAGGAGTGTGGGCCAGAATTCTGACTCCAGTTTATAGCCTTTCATCTAAAAGGTCAATTTTGTCTTTATGATTTTAGTTAAAAGTCAAAATTTGAGTTAGCTTGACTCGCTATCTTTTGTAAAGCTTCAGGCTACAGTATATACTTCTAGAAAGCAGTTACTTGTTCATATGTAATCTCAGAGGTTAGGTGGTGTTTAACTAGTGTGTGCTTTAGTATAATATATCAGGGGCTAAGTAGCTCACTTAGCATGTGTTACTTAAATAATATTTCATATGCAACCTCAGAGGTTAAGTGCCATTTCTTAGTGTGTGTTTCAAAGTAATACCTCAGAGGCTAGGCAGCTTAACGTGTGCCATGGTTAATTGAAAGCCTAATTATTAAAGAATATTTGCCAAATATGAACAGGCTAAGTTTCAGTGTGTAATCAACAGTATAAGGGACTATATCTTTCTAGCATTAATTACAATGATAGCAGGTAAATAATCAGTACAATACTTAATGCATTAATAGCAAATTCAAAATTATTTAACAGAATAGAATCAAATTATACAAATGATGAAATAATAAATACTAGAAATTTATGGACATGCATTTTTGAAGACAATATTATTTATGTTCCCTTTGTGCATCTAAACTTCTCCTCTTATACTCTGTGATCTTAACATTAGTCAGAGATTGAAGCTCAACCAAATGGGACAAAACGTGGATATGAAATCTTCAAACCAGCTTGCTACCGAGAATTACAGACATAGACGTAAATAGGCTGGTACTATGTATGTCATAAAACCAACAGTTTTACCCTTTCTTCTTTTTCTTGAGTCCTTAAACCAAGGTTTTATATGCCCTTCCAGGGGCAAGCACAGGCTATAGCTCAGTCCATGGCCATGGTGAGGTCCTCCATGGTGCATTTTTCGTCCAGGTGAAGCACTTGTGCCAATGGTCCGGCCTTGTCTCCTTGACTATTGAGTCCAGTTTTACTCCTCAGAAAAAAAATTTGGGATTTGCTTCATTAATATGTATATTTATAGAGAGATTTTTCAGGGAAAACATGACAGAAAGAAACCTTTCGGAAATAACCATAGAGCATTTTAGAAATTCTAAAATTAATTCTAGTGGTCTATGAAGTCAAAAAAATGACTGTCCATTTGGCAGGGTGGTGGAAGACTTTCAATAGCTGTGGTTTTGGGTTTAAAATGAGACCATTTTTTTCTGCAGATTAAAAGAACTCTTTCTTTCCTGGAGAACAACAGCAGTTTATTGCTTATGTAGATGCAATTTTCCTTATGCCACATCCTCCAATTACTGACACCTTCACTTAAAAAGTGGCTAGAAGATGGTGCAGTAGATTATTCCTGGTCCTCTGTACCTTATAGTATGATGTATAGGATACCTTGGGAATGACTGGCAACTTAGTGCTTAGCTGGAACGCCGAGCAGTTGGAACACCTTGGGTTGGTTGAGGGAACTATAGGATATATGGCCCTAGCCATCCTTTGCATGATTAGAGAGTTCTAGCCTGAAGCTGGCACTGGATTGAGACTTAAAAGTCCCTTCTGGTCCATGTTGAGATGAGCTTGGAATTGTGAGTTGAAAGTTGCACAGGCCAAACCTAAAATAGAAGGGTTTGTGGGGTGTTAGAGGAGGTGAGAAAGACATGATTAAACTGTGGTACTCGGAAGGGACGTGGACCAGCTGGTCAACTACAAAGACAAAGGAATAAAGCCTTATTCATAAGGGCTCTAAAGATATTGTTTACTTTTTATTTGTGTGTTTTTCATTTCTTCTGGGTGTTCCTGTCCCCTGTGTCAACTTTGAGAAAATAAGCACACCTTTTTGTAAGATTGTGGGTTACGGAAGGCTTGGGGACGGACGCTCCTATCTTTCACAGTGAGCACTACATCCATGACTTTTAGTTACTGCCTTTTAATGGTGTTGCACTGTCTGCCATTCTCTGTGACATCAGAAAACAATAAATCTCATCCAAGCCTTCTTGCAGGCAGTTGTTAGTAAGGATGTGCAGTCTAGAAGTTGAAAAATGAAAGGACCCTCTTTGAACCCCCATCCCATGGTATGTGGTGTTAGCAGTTTTCATAAAACTGCCAGAATGTGGAAGAAACATCCTTATCATTGCTTACTATCTACTGTATGTTAGACATGGTTTTGGTGACAGTGGTCTTAAAGAAAAATAAAAAAAATATTTTAAAGTACGGTTATGAATGAAGTCATTTTCCTTGATTAAACTGAAACTCTTTTTAAACTAGTCTTGTTCAGGCATTTTATGAAAAGCTGTCTCTGCTTTTTTTCTGATGTTTTACACCCACACCATGGTATCTTTTGCAGTGTTACATATTTAAATCCCCTTAACACAAAGTAAATTATTTATAATCATGTTCAGCAATTCAAGTGCTAAATTGTTAGTCTCACATTGTGTTTAACAAAGGCACAAGGGATCCATAAATTATATGCTCTGGATTAAAAAAACTTAACAAAAGTAGTAATAAATAAATTAATAGATAAGATGATACAGTGTAAGAAAAGTAAACAGTTTACTTTGAAGTATCTTCTGTATAAGGCACGTGTTTCCTAAAGCTAACACATTTTGAATTAACAAAGATCAGGTTTAATTTCATATAAAGTTGACAAGGGTCTGTACAGGTCAGCATTTTTTGCTTAACTTGAAAGATAATTTGGAATATATTACATATGTTTTTTAAATTTTGAAAGAGTAATTACTGCTACATTTCTCCTCTAGGCTTTTTCTGGAAATACAAATGCTGACAGCGTCGTACAGTATAAACTACAACAGCCTGTTATTGCAAGATTTCTGAGATTTGTGCCTCTTGACTGGAATGCAAATGGGAGAATAGGGATGCGAGTTGAGATTTATGGATGCCCATACAGTAAGTAATAAGGTACTTAAAGTTTTGCATGGTGTAGGTTTCTAGCTGTCTATAAAACTCATGGTACAGAAGCAAATATGACATTGTTCTATGAAATTCTTAACAGCCTTTCAGAGCACATTTAGAAATAATTATCTTGGAGTTGGAAATTCTACTCTTTGCTGCCAGTGTGATGTTTGCAAAGCTAATTTATTCACTTAATTTTCAGGTGCGTGTCACAGTAAACCCACCAGTATTTGAGGAAAAAACTCATCTGTGATGATCTGTTAATAATTCCTTTTGTTAAATGCTCCCTTTAATTTTTACTCCTTGGCATGTTCTTCTTTTAAGTGTCTTCAGAAGTAAAATTTTCAGTGTGCAACCCAGCTTAAAACTGTTTTTAAGAAATATAAAGGCAACTGTTTTTTGTGGAATCCATACAGTGCTTGATATATTTTACAGTAGCTCCATATTTTGAGCACTAAATCTGTTATAATCTTTTTCACATTTTGATAAACACTATATAGTGTGCTTCTTCTGTCAATGCTTTGGTAAAAAAACATTGACTCTGTTATAGTCTCTTTCTAGTGTAATCAGAAATTCACCATCCTGGAATTAGGGCAGGGTGACATAATCGATCCTAACAGACATTAGTGTTACAGGATGCCATTCCTCATTCATTAAGCACCAACCACTTGGCAGGAACCATCCTTAGAAGAGACTTGAGTTTATCACAGGATGCCATCACATTTACACATACAAAGACAAAACAGAGTTACCAATCAACCTAAATGTATTTGGACTGTTGGGAGAAATCCGTAGTATCCAGAGAATACTCACTTTCAACCACTGATCCACTATACAAGCAGGTCACAGGCAATGATCAAGACAGAATTTGAATGGAAACCTCAGGATATGACAGGCAGTCTACTGTGCTCCATGCCTATACTGTAAATGATAATATTAATACATTTTCTTTTGGGGTACAAAATGAATTACATTTCCAAGGAATATTCCATTGGAAAATATTTTGTATATGTTGCTTGCTACAGTTACAGTAGGTTGTAATGATGGCTGCTAAATGACATTAATCTTATTTTCATGCAGAACAGAGAAAAAAAAAATATATAATAGGCGTGCATAGCATCCAATGCTGGGCAGAAACAAACAGTATGGAAAAAGTCAATTGAAAAAACCTCATGTCACTTATGTTGCATAATCAACATAAAGTTTATCCATTCATATGTGAACAGTGTCCTGAACACGTGTTTTAATAAAATACTAGGCTGACCCGCCTTTTAAGGCGACCGACCTTTAAGTTGACCACTTCTTAAGGCAATTCAATATGTAGATCAATTTGATATTTTATACAAACTCATTAATTTGGTTATATTGCATTTGAGCGGTATTACTTTAGTACTTGTAGTTTCTGTTATTTTTGTGATGAAATGTAAACTTTTTTTCTATATTGAGGTCGCCCTTTTGAACCCCCTGATATTTACTACACGGTGAGGCATTTGTACTCCATCAACATTAATTATTTCTAGAGACATAATTTTGTCTATTTTTCCAGCGCATCGTGCACAAAAGCAAGGGAACGATGGAAGCACCAGAACTCTGCTCACTTCATGTTGCTTTGTACCGCAAGCTGCAAGTAGTAAGTCTGTGATAAGCGGAATACCGCTACGCTTTCCACTCACGGGACGGAAGGACAATCCCGACCGCTTTTATATAGTAAGAAAGAAGAAGAAGATATCGCACAGTCTGGAGTAGAAAATCATCTTTTACCTGGAAAAACGAAACTACAAATCCCATCGTGCATTGTAAAATGCCTGCGTAGCACTCACGGGACGGAAGGACAATCCCGACCTCTTTTATATAGAAGGACTAGCCGACGCCTGCCGTAGCATACGGCGGTGTAAGAATAGGAATGGAAAACGGTGAGAAAGGAATTTAGAAATCAAGAAGAAATAAATACTTCTTGAAAGACGCAGTTGTGAGTAGGTGTTTTGGTGGAAACAACAGTTAGAGTCAAAAGATCTAACCCTATAAAAAGCCACGTACAGTACAATTGACTGTGGCTGAAGACTGGTTGTTAGAATTATTGTGAAGAGTAAACAGCATGTGGACATGAGGAAGGCCGCACTTCTGAAATTCGATTACGTAAATACAATCAATAACAATCCCAAAAAGATGATGTTGTAGAATGTCTCTAAGTAATTCCCGTAGCTTAATCCAAAAGACTCGTACTACAATATCAGGTCTGTGCTCTGGTCTTTGGGTATCGAACAATGCATGTAGAATTTCCGGCCAAGCAGGATGACATGTGAAAGTGATAAATAAATCAGGCTCTCCGAATTTACATTCTGATATTTTTGTTGCACGTATCTTGGACTTCCTGGAAATGTGGACGGTAATATGATCATTTTGCCTACACCTACGTTGTTTTTTTCAGCATTTGCTTGCAGTGCGTCTGATAGTCGTTTGTATTGTTCCACGTGCAGATCTTGTTGATGTAATCTGAGATAGCTGAGACGTGTGCCCTTTTAACATACGCATTTACGACGTACTGTTGGAATAGTTTGCCGCTGGAGTGCAAAATACTAAATTTATTCCTCATTGCTAATATGTACGTGTAAAATTGGCATTGAGTAAGCCTTATTCGCTTGCCGGTTCTTTTATCGGGAACATGTTGTACTGTAAATCTTTGTGCCAGCCAATGTCTCTGTAAGGGAATAAAAGTGGGTAAACCATACGATCACAATTCATATTGAGCGTGGAAATCTGTTTACAAGAGTTGCCTATGGGATAGATGCAAATGTCCCTTTCGACAGGCAGTTCGCCATCTTCTCCGGCGAAAATCACTGCAACATTGGTGTGACATGTCGGGGCATTGTATCGTCGTAAATCCTGCCTAGGGTTTTCCTTGAAAACCATTCGTACAGATGCTGTTGGATTGGACTGAGCGATTTCATGCATGTGTTTGTATGATTTAGCGAAGGGGTTGATGGTTCTGAGCATGGAATCTAGCTGGAGAAGAGAAGTAAATCTTCACTGCATGCAGAGTTTGCTTTATTTTGTAAGCGTACTTAAGTAGCTTGTCGAGAAATGCTGTGTCGGCTGCATGTGGGCGGGACCGGTTTTGAAGAGGAGCCGCTGGCAGCATGGGGAAGGCTTTGGAAGAGGACGAATAGCAATCGAGAAATGCTGTGTCGGCTGCGTGTGGGTGGAACCGGTTTTGAGGTGGAAGCAGGACGAACCAGAAAAGAAATATATATAAGAGACTGTTAAATAAGCCACCTCTAGAAAACAACCTCAAGAACACAGTGGACTGCGGTCATATGTGTCTGAGTATTTGAATTGAAGACCCGTCTCCCTGCTTCATTCATAGGTCAGTACTTCAGCCCAGTAACAGCTTATTCATTGGCTAACATTGAGCTTCATATCAACAAAACGTGTGCACTGAGAGACATTTAAAAATAAAGGTTAAAAGTAAAAGAAAAGCAATTGAAAACGTTATCAGAAAGAGAAAATATCTGAGCATATCTGAGATGCTTCAACAAGCAGAAGGTCAATTCACCTGTGCAGTTTCAAAGACTGCCGCTAAATAATCCAGCTATATCTCACTGCTATGAATATAAACGTAACGATGGGAGGCAGATCAACAATTCAAATGCTCATTTGTGTCTGTGCTCATTCTGTTTTTGTCAGGAGAACCTTTTCTGGAGGTGGTTTATTTAACAATATTTTAGTAAAAATGAACACAGTGAGCATAAATTTAGATGACTTCACCTGTAGATTATGCAACACAAGTAATGTGAGATTTTTTTTTAAGAACTTTTTGAAATTGATAGATAGATAGATACTTTATTAATCCCAAGGGGAAATTCACATAATCCAGCAGCAGTATACTGATACAAAGAAACAATATTAAATTAAATAGTAATAAAAATGAAAAGAATTAAAATAAAATTAATGTTCGCATTTACTCCCCCGGGTGGAATTGAAGAGTCGCATAGTGTGGGGAGGAACGATCTCCTCAGTCTGTCAGTGGAACAGGACAGTGACAAAAGTCTGTCACTGAAGCTACTCCTCTGTCTGGAGATGACACAGTTAAGTGGATGCAGTGGATTCTCCATGATTGACAGGAGTTTGCTTAGTGCCCGTCGCTCTGCCACAGATGTTAAACTGTCCAACTTTAATCCTACAATGGAGCCTGCCTTCTTAACAAGTTTGTCCAGGCGTGAGGCGTCTTTCATCTTTATGCTGCCACCCCAGCACACCACCGCGTAGAAGAGGGCACTCGCCACAACCGTCTGGTAGAACATCTGCAGCATCTTACTGCAGATGTTGAAGGATGCCAACCTTCTCAGAAAGTATAGTCTGCTCTGAGCTTTCTTACATAGAGCATCAGTATTGGCAGTCCAGTCCAATTTGTCTTATTGTTTGCTGTTGTCTAGTATTAGTCTGGATTGGCTCCTATAATATCCAAAAGTTTGTTATCTCCGTTGTGCATGAAAACCTGAGATTAAAATTTTCTCTTAGACATTACTACAGTCCACTCAGGATTAGGGTAACATATAAAATATATATAAAAATGATTCATTTTAAGTGGTGTATTCCTTTAAGAGTGAATTTACATGCAGAGCATCCCTGCATGACAGAAAATGTCAGTATGCTTAGCACATATTGTCAACTGCACTCATTATTACAGCTATAATAAAACCATTACACTGAAAGATAAGCAATTAAATACTAATAATTAAATGATTATTTTGTCTTATACAAGAGCATTTCAGACTCAGACAGCATAATAAAGTGAACTGTATACAGGAAAAAAAATAATTGTGTTTGAGCTTAGGCTTTTTTAAGATTTAAATATTGTGAAATGCTTTTAGCTATTTATTTCAAAAGAAAAAGTATGGTTCCTTCAAAATGCTCATCTAAAGCAATGACAATATCCCATCTTTCATCCCTGTATTATAGAGGAATTCAAATCATTACAAGGCTGTCCTTAATAGTTTATTGTTACTTTACATTAGGAAAAGACACTAATTTACAAAACTCTTTTTAAGCGGTTGTTGCATTTCTGTCTGGAAAGCACAATGTAGGAGTTTGAATTATTCTGGTAAAAAAAGAAAAAATAAGTCTTCTATATTTTTGGACATATTACATGCAGCGTGACAAAGTGATCACAATTTCCAATTACTTTTGCCAATTATAAGTTGTTTGCTTGATTGACTTCATCCAATATCCGCAATACATGCAATTACAATTGAAGGTTTATGCTTAATTGTTAACTCTGCATCCCTGAAGCTTCTGCAGTTATGTAGTGTAGGTTTTGGATGCACAGTTTTAAATGCTTTATAAATAAAATAATTCTTAGAAAAACTGAGAAAAGGAAGAGGCACTAATGTTCTGTGATAATTGAAGTAAAATAGTGAATATAGACAGATAGATATGAAAGGCACTATATGATAGATAGGTCAGGTTAGGTTGGGGAGCAAGCACTGGTACAGTGTGTTGCCGCACCCACAACATGACAAAACAGCTCAGGATCCTGGTTGGCAGCCCCCCTAGCAGACATGTGGTCCAGTCCCACCCTCCAGTAATGACCCTCTATCTGCTGCAGCCAGGTGTTACGTGGGCGTCCCTTTGGCCTGGTCCAGCCATTCGGGTTCTCAACAATGAGGAACCTGTAAGTCGGATCACCTTCAGGGAATCACGCCACATGGCCATAGTGCCGTAACTGACGCTCCCTCATAATACAGGTAATGTGCCTCATTTGAGACTCTGTGAGCAACCACTCATTCAACACAAAGTCAAACCAGCGGTACCTAAGGACTATCTGAAGAGACACAGTACCAAAGATGTCCAGCCTTCGTCTTGGGTCACTGGATAGCGTCTAAGTCTCACAGCCATGTAGCAAAACAGGAAGTACCAGGACTCTAAAGACTTGGACCTTTGTCCTTTTGCATAGATATTGGGGGCCACACACCCCTTTTCCAGCGACCTCATGATAGATATAGAACTTTAATTGGTTTAACAGATTAAGGTGTACTAATTTAAGTAAACATTTGCCAAATCATGTTTAATCAAGTTCAAAGATAAAACTCCAGACTGAAGTCAAACCCACCTGGTTTTACAACAAATGCCTTTGATGAAATGATTAATATTTGAGGTGTTTTTTTCCCCTTTATAATAGAAATTTCAAAAACTCATTCAGTTCAATTTAGCTTGCATTAATTTAACTATGTCATTTTATCACAGATTAAATATACACCTCTACTAGTTTCAACAATTGTTAATGTATTTTTGTCATCTTTTATAAATACTTTTGTAGACACAGGAGCTGTGCCAACATGAAGCAATAACTCTTAACGCTGCAGTGACAGTACATGAACACACATGAGTATGGCAGAATAGGTGAGGCACAGCCGGATATCATGACGTGCCATGTCATATATTTTTCCGCTTTACAAAGCCAGGTATCATTTCTTTGACATTTTCTTCTTTGCTATTGCTGGTGGCAAGATCCTTCTGTCAGTGCATTTCACACTATGTTAATTTTGGCCCTGATGAGCACATATTTATGTTCTATACATTGTACCTGTTTTTAGTTATTCAGCATCACAGAGAATTGTATCCTTTTGGGTGTTTGTTTTCAACAGCCAAAAATTTGAATTAGATATGCAGAGTTGGGCAAGTGATGGAAATTCTTTTCTTTAAAGCTTCATTTTAACTCTTTTATTTCACTGTTTCGGACAAGTAAAGGAGGTAAATGTCAAGAAAAATAAACTGGCAGGTGATAGCATAAGCATGGAAACAGGAAACGTGAACAACAACATTTATTTATATAGCACATTTTTATACAAATAATGTACTCACAAATGACCTCAATCAGTCCTCATTGTATTAACAGTTCTCATGGAAGAATTTGATAATAACGGTCATGTGGACTTCCGGCCTTTAATCCATCAATGTAGGGACATCGCAGTGCTTTGATTAGGTGGTGGTGGCGCAGGTCGCCACCACAGAAAACCGGAAAAAGAACAGAAGAGAAACTAGGGGTTAGTATGGATTTTGGAGCCTTCATGAATAATAATGATGATTAATTGAACATACAGAGCATTAGGATTTAACTAAGATGAAGCTATGAGAAAGCCATGTTAAAGTAATGTGTTTTCAGCAGTGTTTTAAAGTGCTCTACTGTATTAGCCAGGCGAATTCCTATTGGCAGGCTATTCCAGATTTTAGGTGCCTAACAGCAGAAGGCCGCCTCACCACTTCTTTTAAGTTTAGCTCTTGAAATTCTAAGTAGGCACTCATTTGAAGATCTAAGGTTACGATTTGGAGTGTAAGAACTCCCAAAATATAAGATGGAGTATGAAGTAAAAAAAAAAAAAACTAAACAGGCAGGAGTCTGAATAACGGAAGACAAGAAACCAAACTTCAAACAAAAAATTGTGATACAAGAATCAAAGTTGAAAAGCCGAATCTAACATCCTTGCTAAGTTAAATAAAATAAAAGGTAAAGTACCACTTCTGGTTAGCAGAAATAACCCAAAAGTTGACAGAAATCTACGTTTTGTACCTAATACTAGTTTATATCAAGTCCAAATTTAAATACAAGAGGTTATAAAATCATGATTACATTTCTAAATAAAGGTCATCTGAGTTAAATGTGCTAAGCTTGCGCTCACAAAGGAAGACACCATGGTGTATGATTTCCAATCATTACACAATGCCCAGAGTAAAACATACAAATAAAAAAAAATACATCAATTCCTATAAACATAATAAAGAGCAGTAATACCGAATGGTACTCAGATATGTCCAGAACACATCATGCACCAGTTTAACTGAAACATATCCTGAATTTCAACCTGTTCTTCATGCTGTTTTCTTAATTTAATTAGTATTACAAACTTTGCCTCCTGGAAACTGAAATATGAACAGTAAGAAAGAGTTGCCAAGATTTTTATACTGTGCGTTTTTTTTTAATTTCCAAACTAGGTTTACATTGGTGTGCAGTTTTGGTTGCTGACCTGTGGTATTAAATTTTATATCCAATATCTGTCAGTGTGGAGTCTGCACATTTATCCCATGTCTGCATTGGTTTCTCTTAACATAATTTGCTTTCCTCTAAGACCCCAAAGATTTCTGTGTTTGGTTGATTGGTGACTCTAAATATGCCCACACTGTGTAAGGGGCTATGAGGAACTGGAACCAATCTGGCTTATGCCTGATGATGTCAAAATGGGCTTTGACTCCTGCATCCCTGAATTGGATTAGGCATGTGTGATAATGTTAGTTTAGTTTACAGAATTATCTTTAAATAAGTATTAATTTGAATGTAAATTCATGGAAAAGAATATCATTTCAGTCCAATAATTAATCATTTACTTCATTTTTGTAGACATTTGTCACGACTTGCAGGTTCTAGCCATGGAAAAATGACTTTACAAAGGCCAGGTTCAGCAGTATTCTTACCAGATTCACAGCAGAAGAAAGAATGTATCAGGGATTGACACAAAATAATGGAATACACACATGTACACTAGTAAAGGAAAAAAAGTAACATTCAAACACTGGAAGAAATGCTCCTTTCTGTGTTTGTGACAGAGGAGAGATGAAACTACAGTGCAATGTAGTGTTTTACCTTTCTTCAAAAATGGCTGAGATTTGGAAAAAAGCAGCTCAGAAACATCAGCATGCCATTTTTTCTCTAAAAAGCAACTGGACTAATCCCCACCTCACCGTTTAGCTGCAAAAGTACCAAAGCAATCACTTGAGTGGGTTGTAGAAATACCATTATGTGTGTACTGAATTACTTTTCTTTGACAAACTGCTCAGTACAGCAGTCCTCTGCCACCTGCCAGCAAAACAGCAGCCCACGACTCTCAACTGTTCAAAAAAAAAGTTACATTCCTGCAGCTGTTTTTTTAAGTATTCAGTTATCTTTCTAATGCCATGTTAAAAAATTTCAATACAAAGGTTACCTGAAATGCTGTTTTCTATGTAGGCAGGACAGAGAGTCTGTGCTACAAACATTTTGGCCTTCTATGTCTACATAATCCTAATGGAAGACTTTTATGCCATCTACCTCATCCCCAGCCACATGCTCTTCATGCTTTGATGATTTCTTACTACTAAATCAAAGACAAAGTCTGGTGAATCATTTTGCAGTAGCTCATTTGTATGTAAGCTATAGACAAAAAGGTTATGTGAAGAAATTGTTGATTTTGTTTATTACAGAACATAGTGTTTCATTGAATATTGCTATCATATTAAATTTTTTATTAAAATGTTTCAAGTCATATAGATAAATAGACAGGTTGGTTAATACAGAACTTTCTGACTTGCCTAATAATAAGAGAGCAGTCACAGTGTGGCATTATAAAGGTATATTGTTGGTGGTATTAAGGGGCCTGTAAGAGCCATTTTCCTAGTTCTATAAAATGTATGAATATTTACTAAGATGATAATGCATAAAGTATGAGAGGTTCCTAAAACCCCCGTGAATAGAATTGAGTTGGTATTTTCCTGTCATTTCTTAACAGTTTTTGAGTAAACAATGTTCTTTAGTAAGTGTTTTGCCTTACCTTGTGTAAGGTATAGAGGCATACGGTTTTTTAACCGTGTCCTTGAAAGAATTCTTTTTGTGCTCGCGTTCGCGCTTATGCACGTCACTGAGCCTGGCGCATATCTAAGTGCCAACGGCCTAAGGGTCTTTTGAGTGTGAAGTAACTCGTAAATTAAAAGATATAAGTTTTCAACCGTATGTTTAAAGCATACAGAAGAAGAAATAAATAACCTTTAAGTACAGAAGTAACCAAAGCTTCATAAGAAAAACTAAGTTTATAGAAGATACATTTTTCATTTTTTTTGCCTTTATTCTTTGTGTGTAACTATTTTTCTTTTTATTCTTGTATGGATTATTTGCCTTTAACTTTCACTAAATATTTTTAAAACGAACTTTTGGACTGAGAGATTTCTTTGACACGCGTCTAACCCGTAAATGACTTCACCTTATGCAAAAGGTGGCTACAGGGCCCTAATAATGATTCTTGACACTGTTTTTTTTAAATAATTTGTTAGTTTTATTGCTCTATGATAGTGTCAGGGATGAGATGTGCAGCATTGTTCATAACTTCCCATCAGCTCTTTCCTCTACTGCTGCCTGCAGTGAGCTGAGAGTGCATCCAATAACCAAATCTAAAACTCAAACTACATCAGAATATCTTCAGGAACGTCAAATGACTGGTTAGCTTTTATAAGAAATAACCAAATTATATTAGTATGGCACATAATATTTGTTGAAGATGAATGTCGTCTACTTGCTAAATTTGCATGTTCTGCAGACCTACAGTATGTGCTACTGTGAGATAACATCAAAAACTACTGCCCTGTTCTTCTTAAGTTTAAGTTCAGGTGGGTTATGTAATAAGTATATTTATCAGACAAATATTCTGACATGGAAGTGAAGGAATGGCTGTAAGAGCTTCTTCAGTGATTTATCTTCAAATGTATGAATCTCACTTAATGCTTTCAAAAAATAACAGTGATTTTAAAACAGATTCACTGTGCATTCAAAAAGAAAATGCTGTACTTGCTAAATCATTTACACGCTTTGCATATACTGTGCAAGTAAAATATTGAGGTAGCATGGTGAAGTGCTGCTGCCTCTCAGTAAGAAGATGAGGGTTCATGTGAAAGGGTCCTCCCCTCATGGAGTTGGCATGTTCTCCCCATGGCTATGTGAGTTTCCTTCCACTGTCTATAGACATGAAGGTTAGGTGAATTGGCGGCACTAAATTAACCCTAGTGTATGTCTGGGATGGGTGGCCGTGTATGTGTTTATACAGTACAATACAATTTATTTTTGTATAGCCTCAAATTACACAAGAAGTGCCGCAATGGACTTCTGCCTTTTTACAGCCCCCCAGCCTTGACTCTGTAAGAAGACAAGGAAAAACTCCCAAAAAAACCCTTGGAGGGGAAAAAAAAATGTAAGAAACCTTGGGAAAAGCAGTTCAAAGAGAGAATCCTTTCCAAGTAATAGATTTACCCTGGAATGGACTGGCTCCATGTCCAGGGTTTGTTCCTGCCTTGCGCCCAGTACTTGCTGGGATAGACCCCAGAACCCCCTGAAACTCTTGTCTGGATTAAGCAGGTTTGGAAATGACGTGAAAATGACCAGTAAATCCTTAAATAAAAGTATTCTATGACAATTGTCTGAAGAGAAATATGTATCATATTTCATCTTTTTGTGATCAGATTTTAATGATACATTGAAAAATGAGTAGAGTAGAAGGAGAGCAACAATAACTGATTTTTGGGCTATGTAAGAGCAAGCAAAAACACCCCACTAGGGCCTACCCACATCACCCCACCTGAGACAGCTAACTAAACAGAATCACAATAAGAAGAGTCGACAGGTAAATTGACACACAAACACACACAAGCACACCCCACACAGGAGCACATGGCAAAAAAGGGGGACAGGAGAAACTGCCTCATATAACAACCCCAACCACCCTTTAGTAACTGAACATCGTGTAGCCAGTTTTGGATAGTTCACCTGTAAGACTTGTTGATCCACAATACAGAAAGTTAAAGAAAGGTAAGGTTTTTAAATGAAGACTTCCAGACTAGGAGATTTCCTGTGAGAAGTTAAAAGCTACTTAGCCGCAACGGTTGTAGTCATTAAAGGCCTCCACTGCGAGAAAAGAAAGGTAGAGTGAATAAAGAGAAGAAAGGTCCAGGAGGAGAAGAACTCAGTCACATAGCGCCAGAGAGCCACAGCTGGAGGATATTCCCAGAACATGTGGGAAAAGGTGCCAGGGACTTTAAGAGAACATGGATGACTTGAGGGGCTCCAGTTCTAGTCCCATTAGATGATGTCTGTGGTGGTAGTGACAGTCTATGGACAAATTTAAACTGTGTGTGCTGGTGATTTGGATTTTCAGAGTAATTTTTAATGTTTGCTGTAGAAAGATGCATTGGATGGAGAAAGGTCTGTTAACTAATTAGACATGACTGAGAGAGTTTTGAGGAAAGCTTTGCGGAGGAGGAAGTAGAGACCTGACAAAAGTTTTAGACTTTGGAGAAACTGTTGGAGCAAATGAGCACATGGGATAAATTGGATGAATGAAAGATAGTGGGGTTCTGAATGTTTTGAGCACAGACTTCAACTGAAAATTGAAAAAATAGAAAGGGAAGGGATAGGATGTCTAGATTGAAGACAGTGAAATGTTTCCAGTCCCTAATCATGAAATATTGTGCCCAGTATAAATATACTAGGGAGAAGAAGAAATTGGACATGATCAAATCTTTAGGGCAGAATAATAGAATAAAGGAGTGTGGAGTGCCATCTTGGCAGCAGACCCCATCAGTTTTTCAACATGCCTCCAGGCTTATTATATCTGGATTATACTGTTAAGAGAAAAAAATACATTTGTTTTCTAGTTAATTAATCAAATTCTCCACATGTTTTTTTTATGTAAATGATGTAATGTTTGTTCTATTTAAACATAAGTTTAAAAAAATAGTAATAAAAAATAGTTTAATAAAATATTACAATATATATTGTTTTGAGTAATACTTGTAAATTGTTAAGATCATCTCATTTGAATGGTTTCAGAATTTATAAAATATAAATTTACTTAACACAAGTCATTCAATTCATAATTCATTTTAGAACCCCCCTTCAGGCACAAGGCAGAAACCAATCATGGGTAGGGTGCCAGTCCTTTGCAGGGCACACACCTATAGCCCAATCTGTGATCATCAATTAATATGCACATCAATGGGAATGATAAAAGAAGCCTGGAGTACCTATAAGAGAATGTGTACATTCCAAAAAGAATTCCAGTTCATTATGCTTGATCTGTCAAGAAGTTGCACAAACCACTATGTCACCAAGCACTGAAGATGTGAAAACAGGACAAAAATGTATACGACCTAAAATGAAAAAGAGCTTTAAGTATACCATTGGGGAGGATGACATAATTATAAGTTGGTTACATAGCAAGAAGCTATCAGCGACACATGTTTTCTGACATTTCTAGTGCTTTAACTGTAACACTGTAGAGCTCTGACTACTGGGAGACAACCTAAGGTCAATGAAGGTGGACACCTTTAAGTGATGATTGACTACTTCATAGACTGAACACATCTTGTAATTTTCAAAACTGTGTCCCAGAACAGGTGGTCAGTAGCAAGGGGTGCCTCCCAAGGAATTGTCCTGGCTGGTTTCTTATTCATCCTTTACATGATAGACTTATAAATAAAAATGCAATTCTGAGATGTGTCACCTCTATCGTGTCTCGGACAACTTCACAATTATTGGGTGTGATGGACAGGAGGAGGAATATAGAATTCTAGTGAATGACTTTGTTGATCAAGCCATCTACAACCCAGTGTTACCAGAGAACAGGAGAGGTGGTGGACTTCAAGAAGAACAAGGTTTCTCAGACTCTGATCTTCATCCAGACAGTCAAAATTGAGGATGTTTATGTAGGTATGATGTAGCTGTGGGTTTACCTGGATAGCAACTAGGATTGTGCAGCAATATATCAAAGGGCAAATCTGGATTTCCAGAGGTTATTCAAGGCTTTTGATGGGGAGAAATGTTGCTATGCATTTATTCCTTTATGCAAGAATTTTACTGGGTTGTTAAGAATTGTGTGTATGCCCAGTACCTCCATATCAGTCAGACACTACAAACGATGTACATGCTAGCCTACTACTGCTTAGTGTGCATTATTCTTGTTGTTGCATCTTGTATCATGTTTTCATATACAACGTAGAACAAGCAAATGCATTATACATGTATATATACTAAAGTGAACTTCAGCATGGAAAAATTAATTTGTGTTATGTCAAATTGGCTGCAGCAGATAATGTATATCTCTCTCTTTTTTATTGTGAATGCATTCTGTTTAGCTTTTCTGTTTCAATAAAACTGCAATTTCCCTTTGGGTCTCTCTACCTACAGTATCTATCTTTATATGCTAAAGTCTATTTATTTGAATCTTTGTGATGACTGCAATTTAGAAATACTTCAGGTATATTGGAACTCCTCTTAACAGCTATCTTTGGAAAGCTTAAGAAATACTCATTTCTGACAATATGACACCACATATGCATGTCATATCTGAAGACAGGATGAAAATTAATCAAAGCACCAGTTTTCCTAAAATAGACATTGGTAATAGTTGAAATGCCTTATGCTCTGTGTTTCTTTCTAATATGTTGTTTGCAGATTCTGATGTGGCAAGTTTTGATGGCAGCAGCTCATTACTCTTCAGGTTCAGTCAAAAGTCAATACAAACAGTAAAGGATGTGATTTCTATGAAGTTTAAGACAATACAAAATGCCGGGGTTATCTTACATGGTGAAGGACAGCATGGAGATTACATTATGCTGGAGCTACAGGAAGGAAAATTGGCACTGCACATCAATTTAGGTATAATTTTCTCTTTTTTTAGACACCTGCTATATCTAAAAATGCTCTTATATAATTATCTGAGTTTCCAGGTCGCCACTGATTGCACTTCATACACATGAATTGTTTTACGGAGCTGTTTCAAACTCTTCAGTAATTATCTGCGTAAAAAGCATTGCTTGCAGAACAATCGTTCAAGGTGGGCCTTAGGGGGCCACAGCCATTCAAATGCTAGCCCATCCAGTAATGAATTTTAATAAGAAAAAATTGTATTTTCTGTTTCTATTAAACAGGCAGTATGTTTTTGACTGAAAGCTGCCGTTCTAGGAATCATGATTACATTTCTTGCCCAAATTGCTTGTTTGGCACTGTTGGTAACTCAGCATTGCATTAGGCCTGAGCTTCATCATACATACAAAGTCGTTAATATGCATCATTGATAATTACACAGCATTTTTCAAAAACTATATACAGTTTGTATATTGAAAATGACTTTAAATCACTCCTGCAAACTTTTTTAACTTAGCAGAAAACCCCTACAGTGATAGAGATCAGTGAGAGTATGAAGCCAACAAGTTGGAGCAGGGCTTGAGCAAGTATTAGCTGCAAAGGAGGTGCCAAGGAGAGTCAGATTAAATCAGAAATGGCAGGTTCACTCTGGATAATATGGACACAAACAATCTTAAACTACTTATGCTGATGATTTACTGAGGGAGGTCCGCGCACACTGAATTGTCATTTTCATCTTTTTCTACTTTGTTGAGTTCATCCTGCATCCTTGGTGGTGTCTGTGTTGCTTACTGTATACCATACATACTGTACATGCTTTGTCTGTTTGATTGATGCTTTATTCTTATGTTAATGACATAATTATATGCATTTGATGAATATAACATTTAATTACTGCATTTTTATATTATGATGTGGTGTTTAAAAATGTTCAATGTGTTTATTGTCTGTTTATATTTTGTGTTGTTCTTTGGTTAACTCATTCATGGCTTCTAAGTAAAAGATTGACTCTGTTGATGTTGGTTCATCTTCTGGAGCGTAAGATGCCTGGCCATGATGGCACTGACATCTTGCTGTGAAAAGTCTCTTCAGCCTAGTGCTAATTGAATACAGTGTCCACATCACTGCTGTTCATTTAATTCACATTTTTTAACATCCGGGCTTTATTAAAATAATAACCAAGACTTGAGTAAGATGTAATTTAATTTTATGTAGGAAGTTCATATTGACAAGTGCTTGCCCACAGAAATGCAAGTGCCCATCTTAAAGTTTGATTTGGTGTGTGTAGGGCAAAGTTGTTTGAGTCTTGTAGTTCTGGCTGTTTGCCACCACTTATCAAACATGATCTCCCACTCGAGGCTGGCCACACATTAGAGTGTGAGAATACGACATGTAGACCTAGGGTGCTGTTACCATTAGCCATCAACATACCATAGTTCAATTGGAATGATCCAACATCCGATGCAAGAGTGAAGGGGATGAGGAAGACTGTTTCTGTTTATAAGCTTTCACATTTTGATTTTCACTTTGTAAATAAGCATAAATTGCACAGACTTAGCTAGGAAATTACTTTTGAATTAGATTTTTTTTTTAATTACAAAATATAATTATACCTTAAAGTTAGTCAGACATCATTTCTTATGTTACATTTCCAAATACATTTGTTATATTTAATACTGTATTTGGTCTCTCTGTTTACAAAAGAAACATAATCAAATGAAAAGAATGTTATGATGTTAATACTGGATGTACTGTATTCTTCTGTAACAATTTTTAATTGAAATGTTGTTCCTGCAGGCAAGTTTGCTAAGCTACTGGAAGGAGGCAGCTAGCTGATCCATCAATCTTTCTATCAGTTTTCTGAACATGCTTTGTCTAATACCAAATGGAAGAAAGGGAATTATGTTGAGCATGTCTAGAATTCAAATTAAATTCTAAATCAGATGTTATCTCTGTAATTTGTAAATTTGATTCCTCACAGCCTGGAGCTTTTGATTTCGTTCCTGGCTGGGATGCATTGGGAATCAGCATGTTCTCCCCATCTATCCTCATAGCTTTCCTCTGGTGATTCTAGTTTCTTCCCATTTTCTTTCTGTCAGGCTAAACAGAATATCTAAATTTTAAAAATGTAAATGCTGGATGTGTTGATATTCTCTGAATTCCAGTCCAGTGTGATTGATAGATAGATAGATAGATAGATAGATAGATAGATAGATAGATACTGATTTACTGGATCATCATTTTTGGGGTAAAATTTGAATCTAAATAACCCTGCTCATGAAATAGTTGGCTGTATTTCTAAAGCATGTAATAATACTGTCTTTTTAAGTCTTATTAAACATGTTTTGAGTCAGTGCCCATGTGGAAGACAGCCAGGACCACTTGCCCATCTACAAACTAAATATGAACCATGGAGATCTTTTCAGTTGGGTGGCTGCATGGCTTATTCTCCTACAGACAGTGCTGAAAGTTGTACTTGGTAGTGTTACACTTAGCTTAAATACAATTGATTTAAAATTGCTACAAATCACAACCCTATCGACATCAAAGCCAAAAAGCACAATTGCCTCATTGCATTATGGACTTGACTACCAACAAGAAACCTGTAACATTTACAAATTGCTTTTACTCACTCAAACATGTCATCCTTAATCATTCTTTTTCTCTCAATTACATTCTCAGCCAGAGACTCAGCATACACTATAAAAATCAGTAATTGGTTTGTGAAACTTTTATTGTGTTTCCTGGTGGCTTACCTACAGTATATTATATTACCAGTGTGTGTGTGTTTTAACACTAGAAGTCCCAGAGAGCAGCCATTTGGTTTTTCTACCTATAAAACCCGCAGGACAGCCGATGGGCTGGAAGGCTTTTAGCTAATATCCTTAATCACCTGTGAACAGATGCCTTTGTTATGTAAACAAGGTGGGGCCATGCTGAGCCACTTCAAGGAAACTTGTGTTTCACTTCGCCATCTTAGGGAGAAATCAACACACATGGGTTTTTTTTCTTTGTTGCTGAGATTTATTGATAAAATAAAAAACAAACCAACCATTTGTACACATATTTACAAATAATAATAAAAAGTGAGTGAGTACATTTCAGCAGTCACTCACAATCCTGGCACTGCCATTGTATCTCTAGTCTGCATTTACCACATGTGTATCTGTAGCAGTGAACACATCGCACAGTGGCATGATTGTTCTTGCATTTGTGTTTGACCTGACACATGGCTCTTTTTCCAGGGCTAGGTGTGGAGGGTTGTGTCCGAAGCAACTGTTCTTTTCTTGCCTTCTTCCCAGCCATATGAGAGTCCGCTAACTCTTGCAAGCTCCACCAGGAAGTCCACCCGTCTTACCTGCGTCCCGGTGCATGCTTGATACAGCACATGTGCATTCATTGCTGCCATGTCAATCACGTTATAGAACACGGCAACTGGCCAGCAATGTGTTCCTGTGCGGACAGTGTACTCCCGCACCATCTGGTCCATCACATCCATGCCACACTTTGTGGTGTTGTAAAGGGTGACAGTGTTTGGCTTCCTTTTGGTGGTATTATCAGTCTGAACCATGTTGTGCATGCTGCTAAGAATATAGACGGTCTTCTTCCCTTTGGCCGCATACACCATCAGCGTGGCAGCAGTGGTTGAAAACACCTAAGAAATAAGATAAATTGTTATTTTCATAGCACTTTTACACACAATGACACACTTGGAGGTGTTGATTCTAAAAATTAGAAACACATAAACGTAGAACCACAAAAGACCTGCAACATACCTGAGTGGTGAATTCATTGCGATCTGTGTGTCTAGCGGATTGAGGAATTTCCCGGCGAATCTTGTTGACTGTGCCGAAGGATGGTGGTTTTCCATCTAAGAAGTTTTTGCGCAAGTGACAGCGATGTGAAGAAATTGTCCGTGGTAACATTTCTGCCCTTGTCTAGGAATAGTTCCATCAGCCTCATCACTACATTTTCAGACAGCCTCTCCCCACTGGGATGATTGGGGTCCTTGCCAAGATATGGGAGGACATTGCAAATGTACTTGGATTTTAGGTCGCAAGCCACCCAAAACTTGATCCCAAACTTGTCAGGTTTAGTTGCAATATACTGCAGGAAACAGCACCGAGTCTTTGACGGGAAAAGCTGTTGATCAACGGTGATACGTAGACCAGGGTTGTAGGACGTGATGCAGTTGGTGACAAATGATCCCCACACACTGGAAATTGCAGCGAACTTATCAGTCTTTGCTCAATCACTGCGGGTGGACCTGTCATCAAAGCGTAGATGTCGCATGATGTCTTGGAAGCGGTTTCGCGGCATAGTTCCAATGATCTGTGGGTTTCCCAGGTTTGCTGACCAGCAGTCACGTAGTGATGGAACCTTAGTAAGCCCCCGCAAGATGACAATTGCAATAAATGCCTTTAGTTCAGGGAGGGCCATGATCCATTGAATATGCTCCGTTCGTTGTGCATGTTGAATAGTCCATTCTTGAATGCGAGTGTCAAGAGTGATGAAACACAGGAAGCTCTGAAGGCGACTCAAGATACTTTTCCTGGCCTTAGCTGTTGGCTCTCCATTTGCGGCGTACGCTTCTATTGGGGTGAAAGGGAGACGGGTCCCCACCTGTTCTTTACGCCACACTGTGCCATCTTTCGCTGTCTCTGTCAGGTCAGTCCCTAAACAAGTTCTCTTTTCAGGTTGAGAAGCAGTCTCCTCATCTGCAGTGTGAACAAATTCAAATTGTGAGCAATGGAAAAGTCAAACAAAATCACAAATGCATGCATAGATACTAATTATAATTCCAGTATCTCCTCCTCTGTATCGGAATAATGTCTGAAATATCTTACTTACTATATCCACTTACTTGTTTAAAATGAAATAGGAAATAATATGAAATGAAATATCTTCCTAAATAAAAAGATACAACTAGGGTTAGGGTTACTAGCTAACCCTAATCCTAACCCTAACCCTGCACACACAAAAAGTGGAAACTATTAAAAAGGTAGAGTAGATATTTCTGTCACTCTGCTCTGCTTTTTTAGTATTTTCCACTTACTTGTTTGAAATGAAATAGGAAATATTATGAAATGAAACTTAACCTGAAGACTGATCAGACAGCTCTGAGTCCGAATCTGGCTGAAGTTCTATGTCTTCTCCATCCAAGTCACAAGGGTTTACTTCACTCAGGATCATTTCCAAGGCCTGCCGAGTGATGAGTCTTCTCTGCATTTTCTTTCCTTGGAGAGGAGGTTTGTACACCACAGAATTCTTGAGGGCAGTGAAGTAGTAGGCTATGTGCAGTGAGATTTTATCCACCGCCACACAACAGTAAGTTCTCTGCTTTTTGCAGCCCTCCCTCCCTCCCCCACACAAACAAACAGGCCACCAGCAACCATTCACCCCCCACTCCCCTGCAGATTGTTCAGGTAATGACCTAATTTACACATGAATTGATGCTAATGTTAGCCAAAAGAGTAGCCAAGTTAGCAGCCTCTTGGCTAAAGGAGGGTTAGAAAAGTCTGGGACTTCTTTAATTGATTCCTCAGTACTTTTCTTTTTAAAGAGTTGATAGGTACCCTGAACTTAGTCACCAGTGGCGTGGCAGTGGTGCCAGCACTTTAAAAATTCATAGGATGTGATATGAGAAAATAATGTAATGCGGTGTAATCAGTATAGTTATATTATCACATTTACAAATTTGATGAAAGATGGAGGTAAAAGATCAACATTGTTCACTGATTGTTTTCAAAGAAAGGACATCAATGGCAAGAGGGGAAATATTAAGAATTAGAGACCTGTAGGCTTGCTGTCAGTGTTATAGAAAATATTCACACAACTCCTATTAAAATACATATAACAGGCATTGGACTTCATGGTGTCAAGATAACAGGCAAGTATACAAAGTGAATTTAGCACTATGGCTCATCAACAGTTTGAGTGATGGAATGAACCAATTATTACCAACTTCCATCTTGTCAATGAATAAACAAGGAGTTCAAAAGACATACCTCAGTATGATACAAAATAACTTTTTCAACCCCACTAGTAGTAAGGAAGCACTAAGACAGTCACAGATTTTGTGTCATAAATGAGACTCCATGTCTCCAAAATCTTTCTCAGCAGTGTTAGAAGTCTTGTGATAAAGATGAATGGAGAATATTTGAACCATATTTGCTTTGCAGATGGCATAGTGCTGTTTGCTTCAAAGTACTGTTTACAGAAGATCATCAAATTATAATTTAGGAGTTTAATGAAGAAAATAGAAAGTAGGTCTAAAATGAATCTGAAGTAAACCAAAGTCATGTTCAACCAAAGACAGTGTAAGAAAACATTTAGTAGTTGATGAAGGAATCCATTTACCTTGTTGAGCTGAGAATGTCAAATGGAACTCTGTCTGAAGAAATAAACAGAAGAACAAAGCTAGCATGGAGTAAATTTGGAAAGTCGAGTGTAATTTTCAAAAGCAATATGCCTGAGGCACAACCAATGTGTTTTACCATATGGATTTGGCAGGGCATTCAGCCACAAGAACAGATCATAGATGGACTACATATGTTTCAAACTGGATTCTCAGAGTTAAGATGACACCAAGGAATAACCAAATTCAAGATGGGTGGATGAAATAAGGAATTTTGGTTGGAACACTCCGTATGAAGAAGACAAAACATTGTTCCTTGTTGGAAAAACTGGTAGACACCTTTGTCCAGCAGTGCACAGTTGATGGCTGCAATTATAATGAAGCACAGAATACAATGAAATTCTTATTTACATGCTTGAACAACATGTAGCATGTGTCACAACCTGTGCTGCATATGTTTCTCTATTGATTGATATAAAATACACCAAATACAATTTCCTAAAAATAACCAGAGCCCAATGATTAAAAACTTTCTTCACCTCCACTCTCTCTCTCTCTTTCTCCCACCATTGCTCCTTTTGATCTTATTCTCAACTAGACATTAAGCCCGTTACAATAATGGGAGCTAGAACCGTGCATAAACATTAGTAGGAACAGTCTATATTAAATGGCAAGGGACCTTGTAAGTGGCTGTAATATGCATCACTGTATTGTGTGACTTTCATTTTCTCTCTCAGTAATACTGGTTTGTATTTCCATAAAATGCCTGTAATTTTGTCTGACTATAATACAGTGGAACCTCGGTTCACGACCATAATTTGTTCCAAAACTCTGGTCATAACCCGATTTGGTCATGAACTGAAGTAATTTCCCCCATAGGATTGTATGTAAATACAATTAATCCGTTCCAGACCGTATGAACTGTATGTAAATATATTATATTTTAAGTTTTTAAGCACAAATATAGTTAATTACACCATAGAATGCACAGCGTAATAGTAAACTAAATGTAAAAACATTGAATAACACTGAGAAAACCTTGAACAGAGAAAACTAACAATGCACTGCACTTACGACCCACTCGCTAAAAACACTTTTTTTAATGAGTTTTAAGCAAAGGGAAAAAAATGAACATTTGAAAAATACGTAATTTAATAAATAAACCAAGAAAAGTAACATTGCAACAATGTGCGCGCACACCTGTGTGTGTGTGTCTGTCTGTCTGTCTGTCTGTCTCTCGCGCGCCTGTGTGTGTGTGTGTCTGTCTCTTGCGTGCCTGTGTGTGTGTCTGTCTCTCTCGCATGCGCGCGCCCCTCTGTGTGTTTGTGTGTCTCTCTCTCATGTGTGTGTCTGTCTCGTGCGCGCCTGTGTGTGTGTGTGTCTGTCTTGCGCCGCCTGTATGTGTGTGTCTGTCTCGCGCGCCAGTGTGTGTGTGTCTGTCTCTCTTGCGCACGCACCTGTGTGTGTCTCTCTTTCTGTACAGGGAATGCACAGGAAGAGACGGAACACGTGCCGTGTGGCCCCGCGCATGCGCACTTCACCAGAAGGCACACACACGGACACCTGGACGCACAGGGAAAAAAATGAACATTTGAAAAATCCGTAATTTAATAAACAACCAAGAAAAGTAACATTGCAACAATGCACGCATGCGCCTGTGTGTGTGTGTCTGTCTGTCTGTCTCTCGTGTGCCTATGTGTGTGAGTCTCTCTCTCTCTCTGGGCAGGTAGTGCACAGGAATAGACTGAACATGTGCCATGTGGCCCCACGCATGCGCACTTCACCAGAAGACATACACAAGGACACCTGGATGCACACAGGGGTTTTATTAAAGAGGAGAGACCTCTGTCACTAAGATAGATTTAAGTCCCCTGCTGGTGTGATTTTGCACCTAACCCCATAATCACTCTCAGGATCAGAGAACAGCCCCACATTTGCACCAGAGACACCAGACTAGAACTTTCTCAAGCACATTCTGCTGTTCGTGGACTCCTGAGCCTTCAACTTCCCTTAATGGACCTGATCTCCAAAGCAGCCTCCATCGTTAGAAGGACAGCCCAGTTAATATATTTCCTTCTGTGGACATGTGCTCAAGAATGAAATATACTATGTTAATATACGTACTTGCTCTCAACATACATTAGAATGGCAACCCATGCACCTAAAGATAAAACTGTACAGACCTTAACTGACCTGAATTTATGCAGACAGCACATAGAAGTATATATTTTTTTTCTCTACACATCATTTCAGTTTACAGTTAATCAAAAAACATATTTTACGGCAATTTTATACAGGGCATTGTCAGCAGTGTGGTATTGTAGGATGTGGATTTACTCCTCATAAAGTATTTGTATTTCCAATAAAACATTATGCTATACTGTAAATGAAAAATGAAAAAAAAGCAGGATGTCTTCCTTGAGGGTAAATTGCCATTAAGGTAACATTATTGGCTTATTCTGTTCTACCGGCAGTGCCTGTTTTGCTTACATGCTGCGAATTGCTGTAATTAAGATGTGTTTTCATTTTTTGTGCTTAGCTTTATGAATGACATTTACTCAGCAAACTTAATGAGTGTGGTGTATATTGATAAGATTGCATTTGTCATTAGCATCCTGTCCTGTCATACCAGCACATTCAACTGTATCATGCTGCTTTACATTTTGACAGTGTAAAGTAATTCATACCTTAGTTATGAATCTTACAACAAATGTCCAGCTTGTTCCATAAATTGCTGGATCATTTAAGTTCATTTTGTGTAATTCTCTCATTTACTATTTGCATCAATGTTGGATTATTCATTATAAAAAAATGTTAATTAATTTTGTTTAACAAAAGGTACCTTACCTTGAGACAGCTAAAGTTAATATATCTATTGTTAGGTTTAAGCAGAGATTTTTTTAAATCTAGCTAAATCATGATTATTGTTTAGTTTGTTCTTTAACAACCAGAAATTGTTCATCATGTTGCACTAACAGACTCCTCAGTTTCCAACCTGGCTCCAGCTAATGAGATTGGAGTCTTTGATGGTTCGTCGTCAGCGATGAGATTGAATCTCACATTCTCTAATTAGATGGGTCAGTTAGAAGTATTTCTTCATGATGAGCTCTAGAGGGTAGTATCCTCATGCTTTAAACTGTAAACAAAAGTTTGTCTCATATTGTTAGTGTACAGATACTATCTGGGTTACGTTAACAACTTTTTTATTATTTTGATTTCTTCAACAATAATTTTAACAAAATTTGTGTTCCTAATAATAGTATACCTTTTGAACATTATAATCTTGTACATTAAAATCTGTGTAATATTTTAGAAAACTAGTTTCTCATTGATTATCACAACTAATGCATTTTTAAGTGTGTTTTCCTTTAATGTAAAAAGCTCCTACTGCGATAGTCATGTCTGTCTGTCTGAATAAAATAACTCAACTTCCAGTAAACTGATTTTGTTGAAATTTGGCAAACATATTCTTCAATGGAAATTATCAGGACAGCATTATTGTTGCTGACAATATTCTGTACACATTTTTTGAAATTTCAAAATCTCCATGTGTAAAGTATTGGCATGTTTGTTATCTTGTCTATCTTAAAAAAGAGAAACAATTTGTTTGACTTTAACTACAAATTAGTTTACTGTGCCATTTTTACCAGGAGAGTAGTTACTTCAACTTTCTTATTTTTATTTTTTTCTTTTACTAGTTTGACAGAAATTCTTGAAGGTAAATCAGTGAAACTTCTGCACTCGTGTGCTAAAGCAAATACATTTCACTGCAGGACACGGGATGGGGCAGGTCCGGTGTAGATGGGGTTGGATGACTGCTATCATACAAAAAAGATACAGTGTTACTGTAGATGTTCATTTATTTATTCACTTCGCAAAATGATACTCTTTATTTATCAAATACGGTAATAAATCATACAGTTCATTTGTTTATCATTGTGCAAGATAAGTGACATGCCTTAGTATACCAGTATGCATTGATGGGACTTTTAATATGCTAACAGTCTGCTTCATCCCACATTTGTCTGTGAACCTGCACAGTGTTACAGCAGTTCACCATCTCCTGCTCCTTGAAATAAAAATAGGTAGGTGACATGATGTTCATTTCCATGTGTGGAATAGTAGGTCCAAGGTGGGGAAATTAGTGGCCGTTTTTACGTAAACAAATAACTGAATGGTTGGCTTGATCTCCATGGGTATGCATGCTCATGTAGTTGCAGAGGATGGTGAGGTAGTTGAGGTTAGACAATTCTTCATATGAAGGTGTGGTCTGTCTCAAATGTCTTCATTGGTTTTCTGTGGTGTGCGATTAAGGCACTGTGCCCCATGGAGGCATATAAGGGGGAAGCTGGCAGGAGAAAAAAGAAAGGAAGAATAAAGAATGGATGTTAAAGAGAGGAATGGAGAGAAATAGGCAGAAGTGAGTGAGAGCCAGTGACAGGCAGGAGTGTGTGGGCTGAGGGGTTATTCCTGTTGAGCAACCATGTAGCAGGAGCGGACATTATTCTCAGGGTGTGCTCTCGCCAGGAGGAGGCAGTGATTGGCAGCGGTGTGAGGACAGCACCCTCTTGCTAGGAGGAGCAGGTTATAACCAGCAGTGCAAGTGAAACAGGGCTTGGTGGATCCCCGTGGAATGCTGTGAGATTGGTGGTGGGGACATTAGACAGAATAATGAGTTGTCTGCGCCTGTTGGTTGACATCTCTCTGTGCTGAGGGCCTGATGAGGGTAAGACGGATAGACGTCAGTTTTAAAAGGAAGGCATCAGGGCTAAGAATTGTGAAGGACAGTCTCCTGCCTCTGGTTTTAACCTCATTTTAATGGATTTATTTATTGGGACTGTTTTTAACCTCCACTTTACATCTCTTTAAGGATTTATTTATTTGTTGGCTGATGCAGCACTGCACTGCTTTTAGACACTTCATTTGTGTGTGTTTTTTTTTTTGGATAGATTGTTTTAACAAAAGCACTAATCTCTTTTGCACCTACCCCTTGCTTTGAGTGATTGTCCTCATCCACTGGCTCATTCCTTCGTTATATTACAGATGGTGGTGGGTACAAGAGGCTGCCTAGGACTGGTAGAGTGGAGTGACTAACACTGTCACATTTTTGTGGCAGCGTTACGATTGATCAGGTGTTGAGGGTGTGCAGACAATAGTTTTGTTTTTGGAGTACTGTTTTTAGCAATATGGCTTCTAAGAAGTTAGAGGGAGCTAACACTCCAAGACATTCCCAGGGAGTGGACTCAGGAGCAGCCAAGGTGTTCGAGGATTCCAACATCTTCAGAGACATATGGGTGGTAGAGACACTCCATCCAAGAGGAAATGTACCAAAAGATGGAGCAGTGCCTCCATGTCAATTGTGATCCCGGTCAGTCCCAAACTACAAGATGCCCACTGTGTAGTCTGGTGTCAACCTTGCCACCACACGGGGTGTCACACCAGAAAGTAAAAATGAATGTGTAGAAATATATGAAAGATGGCTCGGTGACACTTTATGGTGAAGTGACTAAACGTGTACTCAGTAGTTCTGTTACACTAAAAACAACCTAACGGCTGCCTTGATTACAATGATTCAATGTTTCACTAAAACTAGTTTTTCGGCAGAGTGCCAAAGTGACTCACTGATTGTTATGTTTGGATGCAGCCAACAATTTTAGTTTTAGACTTCAGCACAGATTTTAAATCAAATGATAGCACAGGAATCTTTTCATCACTTGAGTTGGAATTTGCTTCCTATGAAAGCAAATTCAATCACATGATATTGTAAAATGGTATTAAAAATGTTTTATATACACCCCGGTCATGTAATATTTGAATATGACTTACTGTTATAAAAATATGTAATAAAATTGTGATAGCAAATTCTTTGAAGTAATTACAATATTTTAAAATGCTCCATCTTTCAAACCGGTCAAGTTTCTAAATGAACCTAAATGTTACGGCATGCATATGTTTTCATAGTTGTTGGAAATGGTATTAATATGTACAGTACGTGCTTCATGTTTAGCATACTTCATACCACCTTTGGTGTTTAAGATGTGCTAAAGCTTGAACAGTATGAGGAAGACAGATAATATAATGAATTAATAACTGAAGTAGTCCACTATTATTGTGTTGGGAAACTGGTACAGGTTAAAGGTAGAATCCATGTCATGAGCACCACACTAACATTAAGGAAAGGGTGTGGTGGAACATTTACAGGCACACATGAGATATCCAGGGGAAAAGTTATGAGGTTTGACAGTCATTGAATGGGTCAGCCTGGTCAAATGATCTCCTCTAGGCCTGAGTTTTCGGGGAGAACCTGGTGGCAATGATATGAATACAGTTATTCATATTATATAATCACACAACCAGAGGAGGGGAAGAGGGAGCTGAAAGAGGTCGTCCATAGTGTAGGGGTGGCTGAGTTGCCTGTTCCCAGGATCAACATCAAAACATTCTTCAAGGCTGTTTGAGCATCAGTGCCAAAGCCTTCAATAATCTCTGCTACCACTTATGATCTTGAATAGTGGAGTACTGTTGGAATGGAGAAAGCTGAAGAACACTTTTTGAGGGAAAGATGGCAGGCTAACTCGATAAAAGGACAACGAACAAGATGCACTGTAAAAAAATATTCAGAGGACAATGTTTGTTTTTGTTAGGTTCATCTCTGTTAATGAATGTTTCATTTGTTACCTTTCACCTGTGTGTTTGTATAAAAGACCAACAATATTAATTGAAAAAGTAGTTTATTTATGACTGGATCTCATTGTTAATAGGCTGTCATGACTGCTAATAATAACACATAATATTTTTTAAGTGTAAAGTGGATGGAAATGATCTTTAAATCATGTCTAAATTTGTTTTACAGGTGGCACAAGAGCAATTTTACCTGACACTCATACGCTGGTAACTCTTGGGAGCCTCTTGGATGACCAGCACTGGCATGCAGTTCTTATCGAACGAATTAACAAGTTTGTTAATTTCACTGTGGATAAAAACACTGTCCAGTTCCAAATTAAAGAAAACCACGATCACTTGCATATCGATTATGAGGTGTGTTTATTTACCTTATACAGTATTGTGAATCACTAACCTTTGTTTTACACAGCAAAACTATGGACAAATATTTGAAGTTTTATAATTTCCCACTTGTTACACTTCAGTTTGGCTTAGGTCTCGGACAGCCATTATAAATACAGTTATATGCATTGGTAGGGTTACAGTAAGTTGTAGAATTACAACAAGCAATCCCTGCATACTTACTGCTCTCTAAATCCATTAACAACTTAAGTTTAATGCATATGTACTGTTAAACATCCCTTTGGTGATTCAGGTAACAATTCTATATTTAATGAGTATTAACAGTGCCATTAGAGAGACATAAGGTAAAGGAATGAGGAGGGTGTTGATTTTTCATTCTTATTTGCAGTAAATTCATTTATAATTTGTAGCTATTATATTTATTTTTCACATTGCTGAAAACAGTAACAACATGAATAGAATTTTGACATTTTTTTGTTATTTTTGTACTATAGTTTTTTAGAAAAGATTAAATTTAATGCATGGTACATGAAGCGCTGGTAAGAATTTGCTTAATCTTCAGCTAGCCTACATAGAATAACAAGAATGCATTGTTACTATTCTAGACACTTGTTGGATAAACTGACCATTTATTTCTCTGCAAGAATTTAGTTAATTAAATTTTGATTGCATTGCTCTTGTTACCTTTTCTATATTCCAATTACTCTGAGCATTACATGTTCAAATTTAAAAATAAGATATATTAATTCCTGACTGGATCATGTTACTCATGGGAAATTTAACGTGTCTAATGATTTTATTTCACAAGCTCAGCTTTGGAGGTGTCTCAGCTCAAGGAAAACCGGGCACTTTATTGAGGAAAGGCTTTCAAGGATGCATGGAAAATATACTTTATAATGGTGTGAACATTATTGATCTTGCCAAAAGACAAAAGCCACAGATGCAGACTGAGGTAAGAGCTCTATTAGATATATTATTCAAACAAAAATAAAACTAAAAAGAAAAATGATTAAATCAAACTATAGGTGAAAGTGGCTGGAAATGTGAAGCACAATAAAGCTAATTTACAGGTAGGTGAGACAATGATTGCTAATTAGTGAATTAATTCCAAATCACATCTAATATGCCATTACGTGTATGTCTGCATTTGTAAACAGGTGGTGGAACCTGACTGTTGACATCTAATGACCAATGTTAATGGACTGATATAGTCATTAGCTTGGATTTATTGAGGATGCTGAATGTCGCTTTGTACAACACAGATGGTTTGCCATGGATTTGTAACATTAAACCATTAGCAAAGTTAATGATTTTCTGCTTTTAATTTTTTTTCCTCACTTTACATGTCTTTAGATAATAGGACTTTTCAAAGTGAAGGTAATTGGCCATCTAGCAGAAAGGACTTGCCCTTTTACATTTACAATAATATAAAAATGAAATACATTAAATCACTATTATATATTTCAGCTTTTAATAATGTACATTTCTCAGGAAATATTTCCAAGCGGAAAAACACCTTTCCATCTTCTTGCTACTTTGTGTTAGACACAGTAAAACATTCCAAGAACTTAGATGAGTTCATAATAACTCTGGAAAATGCATGGCGAGTTGCTGACATGTGCCTGGCCACAAGCAATCCCTTGCTTTCTTAGTGCACAGCAGTAAAAGGTTAGGCTGGTGATACAAGTAAGATGGAAGTTTGATTAGCTGTCAGCTTGTTTATCTATGCATTGGGTTAGGGCATATCGAGAATAGCTGTCTTTTTTATTTGACTTTGCTTCTGGAGGTAAGTCACTTTGAAAAAAAGAAATTGTCTACTAACTAAAGTAAATACATTTCTAAATTTCACTGTACAACAAATTCCGTTGGGTACAATGCTGTTGCCTTATACTTTTACAATCCTGGGTTCAAATTTTAGGTGGCTCGGGTGTTTTCCCTGTATCTGGAATATTTTTGTTTTAGTACTCAAGTTTTCCTCACACATCCTGAAGATCTGTGCAAGCGGTTCAAGTCAAATGCATGGTTGCTTCCTGCCTTGAGGCCAGTGCTGCCAAAATAGGTTTGGGCACCACTGAATGTTAAATTGCATTCAGCAGTCTGAGAATATGGATGGATGATTGGGTAGGAAAAAGGTCCATGAAGGGCTGGCATTATATCAGCAGTTGGTTTCTGTGTTTTGCCAGTTACTACCAAATAGGTTGTGGATGTCTGCAAGCCTGTACTTGAAAAATGAGCACCGAGAATAAATAAATTCAAACGTGCAGCAAAACATTTTCACATTTTGAACTCACTTTATATAGCAGTGTCATGAATACATTGAAATACTGTTTCACATCTGGTGAGAGAATTGAACTATAAATGGCAGTGACAACTCTGGATGATCATTTTGTGAAAAGATTCAGGATAAAATAAAGCACCTCATCAAAGAAGGGCCCCACTAAGGGGCAGTGTGAACATACTTATTTAAAGAATGTCTCTGAAGTAATCGCTGTCTGAGCATAAATGTAAGGAGAACTCATGAATTTCAAGTAATGCATCTGGGAACAATAAACAGCATTTCTGTTGGTGACATACTGGCCCCTGCTGTATATGGTGAAGGACCAGAATGCCTGGTCCTTTAGTTATGAGTTTGTGCTCAGAGGTGCAGGTGTATCTGTCCTGTCAGGAGGAGTTCTAATGAGCAAGTCTTAGGACTTTGGGGGTGATTTGACCAAAAATGTGACACCTGGAGTTACCCTAGGAGTATCTTCCTCTTGAGGAGTTAAATGTAATTCCCTGGCAGTGACTCATTAAATACTGAATAAGGTGGTTATCATGGGTGTGCACTGAAATGGTAGATGCAAGGATTTGGCTTAGGACTCCACACTTAGCCACTTCTTTTGTCTGCTCTCTGCCCCAATCACTCCTATCAGTGTATTTTGCTGTGTAATACTACTGATATGACAGTCGTGAGGTGGAAGAGGTAAAGGAGTTGTATTGAAAATCTTCACATGATCATAGTGCATCCTGCCACTGTAAAAGCTCCTTGACTCGATATTTTTTTCTTGAGAATTTATTCTAATTTTGACCTTTTTTGCATTTTTTAACTTTCTTGTTACCTTAGTTGTGTACATGTTATACCTACTACTGTAAAAGGATCTGCCTGTTTACTTTTGATTACTCATTCAATAACCAACTTCATAAATTGTTTTTTTTTTCGGCTGTCATCTAAGAGGGTGTACGTTTTTTGTTCTTACTTACTGTATTTGTGACGAGTTTGCATGTCTCCCGGTCTGTGTGGATTTCCTCCTACAGTCCAAAGACATGCAGGTTAGGTGGACTAATGATACTTATTTGACACCTGTGAGTGTTTGGTGAGACGGAGTGTTGTTGTTGAAAGAGGAGAAGTGGTCAGGAGGAGGGACAGCAGAGGAGACAATAGAAGAGAAATGGGTGGAAGAGAAGAAGTGGAGGTTACGACAGAAGGATACAGTGAGAAGAGAGCAAGAAGAAGGAAGCAGCAGAGAGAACTGAATGAAAAAGTGGTCAGGTGTGTAGATAGATAGATAGATAGATAGATAGATACTTTATTAATCCCAAGGGGAAATTCACATAATCCAGCAGCAGTATACTGATACAAAAAAAAAAAGAAAAAAAGCAGACAATAACTTTGAGTAATGTTAGCATTTACTCCCACGGGTGGAATTGAAGAGTCACATAGTGTGGGGGAGGAATGATCTCCTCAGTCTGTCAGTGGAACAGGACAGTGACAAAAGTCTGTCACTGAAGCTACTCCTCTGCCTGGAAATGACACTGTTCAGTGGATGCAGTGGATTCTACATGATTGACAGGAGTTTGCTTAGTGCCCGTCGCTCTGCCACAGATATATAGGATATAGAGGAGTGACTATTCCAGCCTTGTGAATAGCTGGGTGTGAAGCTTTGTGACACTGAATGAGGAAAGAATAGTGAGGTAGTCAGCAGCAGGAGGGATGTTCAGGTGGATGTCCAGGTCCTCAAGAACTGGAAGTGGGGTGCCATCATCTGGGAGGGAAGAGAGCAGTCCATCCAGCTCGTCAAGGAAGTTCTCAAACAAACCTGGAGGGAGATAGACAACAACAATGGTCATGTTAATTGGAGAGGAGACAATAATAGCGTTGAATTCAAAAAGTGAAATTACATACAATACCCAGAGGGGTGAAATTTCCAGCACTTCAATGTAAGGCCAACCACCAGTAGTGGAAGAAGCTGAAGGCAGAGGAAAGTGCTGTCAGTGTTACTGTGTTTTCTGGCTGAATCCATTTGTCCATGTGTGTCAGAGCCAGCACTTGGAGACCCCATAGTTGGTGAAAGCCGGAAAAAATTTTGGTTTATTGACTGTAAACTGGCAGTTACAAAAGCTGAAGGAGAAGAGGGTATCAGAAAAGGTGGCCCTATGCAGCAGATGAAGGTTATCTGGGTTTCTCCCTCTCCTGTTAAAGGGGTGAGAAAAATGTCTCTTTAAGCACAGGAATGAATTATTGACACATGTTTAAGATATTGAGAGAAAGGAAAAAAGGTACCATATCAAGTGGGAGTGTTTTGGCCTTGTCAGGTGTCCTTGCTTGGTGGATTCACACAGGAAGTCTCACATACTTATCGGTCTTTACATGAATAGGTCTTCACATGAGGAGGACTACACATGAGGGCTGACACTTGTGCAAAAGCATATTAAGTCTCCTTAAATAGGGAGCAGCAGTGAGCCCAGCTGCCAGTGACCAAACAATTAGCAAGACAAAGCAAGGGGAAAGGTAGAAACAGACTGCATGATCTTTTACAAAGAACAGTACAGACATTCTTAATTTTTAGTCTAAATGAATGCTTGTCCAGCATTTCTTGCTGTATTTCCTAGACCAAAGGGATGTCCTTCATTTCTCGGCTCAGGCAGACTCAGCCTCCATTCCATCCCTGACTAGAACTAACCTGCTTTCCCTTTTATATCAGCTACTTGTATTTCCCCATGCTGCCTTCCTGGAAGGGGACTAGGTGCTCATGCATCAAAAACTTGTCTTTCTTCCAATGGTTCATTAATTTTACCTGTTTCGTTTAACCCACACTCAAATTACACATCCCAGAGCAGCACTTAACAGAAATTCTTATCAGTGATAGCATTCCTAAAACATCCAGGGTGGTTATGGGTTGTGGAATGAATGAAACATCTCTCTATTTTAAAAGAAAATCTTGAGACAAGACTATTGGCAAGAGATTTTTTCAAGTCCTGTCCTCCTCTCAACCATTTTCAACCACACCCACAGTTCTCTCACCTCTCATTCATGTGAATGCTTTTGTCAGACACAGTTTCTGCACTCTCAGCTCTTATAAATTTTTACATTTTACTCTTTTTAAGTTCCCAATAAAAGAATACTTATTATGTCCAAATCTTATTGAAGAATTTCATCCTGAAGGGTTATCAACAGAAGAAATCGGTACACGGGCAATCCTAGCAGCGAGAAACGATGAAGTCAAACGAATTAATGTGAAAATTGTCGATCATTTGCACGGCAAATTGGTTAAATGTGTACCAATAGATTATGCTGAAATAGTTGTTGGTGATGGTGCGGAAGATGAAAACATCAACTTATAATATCCCGTAGAATATCTACAACCGTTAACACCATCCAGTCTTCCACCGGCTGAATTACTGTTGAAAGAAGGATGTATCATAATGTTATTGAGTGTTTTATGTCTGAGTAATGGGCTATGCAAAATTGGTCGAACAATTCTGACATGTCAAATTTTAACAGGCAACAAGAAAGGTAATAGAGTACATCTTCCGCGGATAACATTAGATACCAATGGAGATCTTGATATGCCATTTGTATTAAAACGTTTATAGTTTCCCGTTAGAATAACTTTTGCTATGACAATTAACTAATCACAGGGACAAACATTTGAAAAAGTTAGTTTATTTATTAGAGAAAAAGAAACGATATTCATTCATGGGCAGTTATACGTTGCATTGTCATGATGTATGTCCAAACACGGAATTAAAATTTAATACGATATTGACTAAAAGTTCATTCAAAAAATTTTTAATGAAGTTTCACAGTGAAAGTGTAAGTATGAAAAGTATTTGCATGTTAATTTCAAAGCCAAACAGAACGAAAACGTATAATGCAATGAATACCTTTAACACAACATGAAACATAATTTTCTTTTAATTTATTACATTTTACTGTTTTTTACTATGAAGTAAAGTTAGTGACTCTCTGTAATGTAAAATAGTTCAATTATGCATATTTAACAATTCCCATGAAAATAACAATCTGTTTAAATTATACATTCGCTTCCCCATACGTGAGCAGCAGATTCGCGAAGTGGCTAGCGTGTAGCACCCGCCTGGGGGTTGGTGAGTGAAGGAGCAGGAGGCAGAGCCCCCTAGTGCATTCCTAAAAAAAACTCTGAACATATACAGTATATATGGTTGTTCTTTATTTCTTTTAAACATCCAGTTCAAACTTACTATCTAAAGACATTATATCAGACAAGTTATCAAAAATACTAGATATTATAAATTGAAACAACAGGTAAAAGAAAATTATTTTGTGCAGTCATTTAAATACATTTACATAGTTCATTCTTGAGCATAATTTTAATCTCTATTACACCTCAAGTTAATGCACTTGGCACAAACTTGTATCTAATCTCCTAGACCTTTCTAATAAAGGTTCAGAAGTCAGTAGGAACAATGCTTGGTGCTTGTTGCACTGTGATATTGATAGCTGGAGTGTGGGCAAGCCAACCCTTTTGATCTGCTGTGAACTCAAACATTAAAGCCAGGCAAAATGGGGAAGCTTTGGGTTCGATCTAGTTCTATTTATTCTGATGCTTTGAGTATTTTTTCTTTTACTCATTTCCCTTAATTGTATTATATTGAACAAAATCTGTATAAAAAAAAACAACTTTTTTCAAAGTATGGTGACAACGAAATGGCCCATGTTACAATAATTACAAATGAATTGTTGCTAGTGTACCAGAAATATACAAAAATGTAACAGAAATCCCTCTAGAGACACCAACAGCAACACTTAGATCACTTGACATCCATCTTGAAACTCGGATCACCTTTGGACTGAGATATATTCTTGGCTTTCAGTCTCACATCTTGGCTGCCATTCAAGTTTCACTCTGTGTTACTGCATGTATAACATCTCCAGAGACCGTCCTTATCACTTTACCAATACTACTTCTGTTATTCACGGCCTCTCTGCCTTAAGTATCAGAATAACTCTGGTAGAATTTTGACATGTTTCAAATGGATGCTTTAAGAAAATCTCCAAGGCAATGAATACCCCACTACACTGTGTTCCTTGTGCCACGGCCAAAACTGGCATTTTCATTATTGTAAAGCCTTTGCACTCTTGGGGACTGATCTTAACAACTGTTACTGTAAGCTCTTTCCGTATAATAAGAACACTGCCCAATGTAAAAACTTTTCTGTTTTTTTCACACATTTCTTTATCTCTCTCTTTATATAAAATATATATATATCTAATATATATATATATATATATATGGAAGAGAAGATATGTGATACCGTTTGCATATTTGCAAACCATATTAATACAGATTTTGTTCACCACAAGGTGTCTGAAGTTGCCGTGCGCATCCTGGCCAAGTCAGGCATCAGAATAGCACACAAGCCCATGAACAAACTGCGCACGGTCCTCTTCAATGCTAAAAACAATAAATCAACAGCAGAAACACGAAATGCAGTGTACAGCATTCCATGCAGCTCGTGCTCAGCGATATACATTGGACTCACTTCAAAAAGAATCGCAACACGTATACAGGAACACCGCATCACCAATTCCTGGTTATCAAATAAGAACGCCATCAACTGACACTAGGACATAAATCTAGCATATGCAAACTTAAGAAGAACATATTCATAATAAACAAGACTTTACACCCATTATCCTCCCCCCACGACTTACCCACCTCCCCCACCTCCACCCCCAACGTAATTTTTTGCTATATATTGCCTTTCATTCTTGTAAGTCTAAGCATTATTCTCTGATGAAGACCCTATTGAGATCTGATGTGTTTTCAAAGTGTTCCTGTAAGTTTTTTTTTTAAGCAGTATATATATATATATATATATATATATATATATATATTGTTGCAGTAGGGGGCGTTAGTGCTCCCTGGAACCCTCAGGTATAACTCCAGACACCAGGTAAAAGTCCAAGACTCTTTATTATTTTTCACAGTGCACCAAGCACCTTCCACACTACTCATAAATCCACCAATAACTAACTCACACAATAAACTCTCCTCCTCGCCCAGACACTTGCTCCTCCACCTCCCAGCTCAGCTCGTTTTCTGGACTGAGGCACCGCCCTTTTATAGCTCCTGACCCGGAGGTCTTCCTGTCCCAACAGTCCACAGTTCCTTATTCATTCCGGGTCAGGGCAATCAGTCCTTTACTTCAACCCGGGAGCACGTTGTTCCTTCCCGTCACATGGCATAAAAGAGCCCATAAGCCCCCCCACAGTGACTCCTGGTGGCCCCCAAGGTATCCAGCAGGGCTGTGTAAAAACACTACATAGTCCATAAGGCCCTGCTGGAACTCGGGGCACGATCCTGCTGTCGGGAGAGCTCCTCCTGGCGGCCTGGGGGTGAGGGCCGGAGCACGAAGCTGGCAGTCCTCCACAATATATATATATATATACACATATATACATCTCATAACAATTGTTTGCAGTTGCTTTGGGTTTTAACACTTATTTTAATGCTGCGGGCTAATTAATAAAAAGTGGAAAAAATGTATTCCTCAAATTATGACAAACATACAACTATGTACAAAATGTATGAGCTCTTTATATATGAAAAGTTTGAAATTTTGAAGCATATTATACCATTGAAAGTTACCAATTGCATGCACTGCTAAGTCACACTATTTGCAATATGTGTTATACTGGTGACACTGTTTTTCAACAGCCCATTCATTGTCACTTTCTTATCACTTAAAGTGAAGAATCCTTGTCATCAACAATGCTCAAAATCTTCATTTTTTTTTTTATTTGGAAACGAGAGACTGGCGTTATTGATGTTGTGCTGTAAGAATCACATGATTCTGTTTATCTGACAGTCATTGCCACCATCTAACGGATTAAACTAAGTAGTACTTTCTAGGTGACTTTCCTCAATATTTAATTTTCTACCTTGTGAAATCGACATTTGACAACACCTACTTTAGAAAAGTTAATATGCTGGCCTTTAAACTGTTGCTTATAACTTAATTCAATTTAATTCATTTTATTGTCATTGCACTTTGCAGTATAATGAAGAACATTTGTAAATAGTTCCACTAGTACAGAAACATGCAATGACAATAAAGTCAAACTATTTAGTAGTAGTGGCAAACAACTGTACAAAATATACCATATACTGTAAGTATGCACCATGCATGAGACAGAACAAGTTATCGTCAGATATGAGTGGCTAGTCAAACTGAATTGGCATTGCATGGTGCCTGGTAGTGCAGGTGCTCACATAATGGGAGTCTGGTCACTGGTTAAATGATTGAAAAGGAGTTCACAGTTTAATGTTAATTGGTAAAAACTGTGAGTCTGCTGCAGCAGCATGGAATGGATGGAAGGAGGTAAAACAGTTTGTTGCTGAGGTGTGGGTTCTGTCATTATGGAAAGGCATTTCTTCTCATGATTGTCCTGTATGGCTGGCTAAGAACCTCACAGAAGAGATGAAGTGGACTCTGTTCTGCTAGAGTAAACTTTCCTTATCAGATTGTCTTGCAGCTAGTTAGTAAGCTGTCTACAGTGCATCTGTGTATTATCTTCTGAGGACCCTAGAAGATAAATTATCTTTTCTTGGCCTTCTCAAAACCTGAAGGTTTAAATGAGGTTTCTTAAGCTCATTTAGCCATGGAGAATATTATGAACTTGAATGTACTCACACTTTCCAAAGCAGACCCATTAATGTCAGTACTATAGTACTGGGATGGACTGAAGATTTTTAACCTGCCGGGAGGCCAACAGAATGGAGAGTCAGGGGAATAAATTGTATCGGACTATCTGCTCCCCCAATACTTTAGATGGCAGTATCCCTGGGCTTCAGCACCCACACGGACACCTGCAGAGCATACTGGGAACTATAGTGTAATGGAGCAGCCCTGTTGGGTTCTGTGGGTGTTGCCGGAGAGTGCTGTGGGGATTCATGGTCTCCACTCTTACAGACTTTTGCTTGACCCAAAAGTGCTTCCAACGGGTTATGCTCTGGCACCAGGGAGGCTCATGGAGTCTGGTTTAAAGCCACTCTGCCTTACCTGGCAAATCAGCATTGGAAGGCAGAGGACAAAACTCTTTGTGGGAGGGGGAGGAGCTGAACTTCTGTCGTACTTTGATTGTGCTTATCTGTTTGTCAAGGTACCTTGATTCATAAAAGGGACAGTATTTGAACCCATGACTGTATTTAGTGTGATTGTGTCTGGGGTTTGGGGCTTGGCTGGTCCCCCTACTGGTTACATAGCCTAAATCTCTCAAACTATAATAATAATTCTTTGCATTTATATAGCGCTTTTTCTCACTACTCAAAGCGCTCAGCAATTGCAGGTTAAGGGCCTTGCTCAAGGGCCCAACAGAGCAGAGTCCCTTTTGGCATTTACGGGATTCAAACTGGCAACCTTCTGATTGCCAGTGCAGATCCCTAGCCTCAGAGCCACCACTCCGCGTGTGAATTGGTAATAATGGATTTGTTATTTGAGCTATTTATGGAAGTTAATTATAATACAATGAATACTGTTGAACATCAAGAAAGGCTTAGACTTGAACATCATGCATGTCTTTGGGGAAGCTCTACCAGCGCTCATGTGGATTTTCTTTGTGTATTCCAGTATTTGCCCTTTACCTTAGCACATGCTGTTAGGCTGAATGCAAATGCATATTAGGTTAGTTTAAATTAATGTGGTTTTGTTCTTTCCGATGGACTGACATCACCACAAGGATGGCTTTCTTCCCTGTTTTTTAATTGTTGCTCTTCCATCCTACAATCTTGTTATGGATTAAGTAAACTCAGAAAATAGGTGGATATTTGTTTTATTGTTTTATATACTCTGTCCATATTTTCACATCCTAAATATACATAAAGTAAGATGGCATGGTATGTTCTGACATAACCATCCATCCATTATCCAACCTGCTATATCCTAATTACAGGGTCACGGGGGTCTGCTGGAGCCAATCCGAGCCAACACAGAGCGCAAGGCAGGAAAAAACCCCGGGCAGGGCCCCAGCCCACTGCAGTCTGACATAACCACTGCTGACCAAAAATAACTGAAACTAAAATAAAAATTGTAATCACTTTTTAAAAGATTTATTGTTGGCTCACCTTTTAAAAATATTTTTGTAAAGCTCATGACACTTTTATTTTGCTTGTTTTCAGGGTAATGTAACCTATTCCTGCTCAGAGCCGGCCAATGTTCCTGTAACCTTTGGGAGTCCTCGTAGTTATCTGCTTTTGCCAGGATCTCCAGTACAAGAAAGTATATCTGTAAGCTTCCAGTTCCGCACCTGGAATATGGCAGGATTGCTGCTAACAACTGAACTTTATCAGAGCTTGGGGAATATACAGCTTTGCCTTGTAGAGGGCAAAGTTAGACTAACTCTTTCTAAATCTGGACGGATCATTTCTGATGTCTCCTCAGGTATGTTAATTTTAATATCTGATATCATTGATGCTACAATCGAGTGCTCTTAGAAGCTCTTAGAGGGTTCTTAGAACTTAGAATGTCACATGTAGTTATTTGAGGTCATTGGTCACTGTGTTTGTGGGGGGATTGGGTATGTTTGAAAATTTCATACGAAAAATAGGCAAGGTTTACAGTGTGCTTCTGCTTCATTCAGAAGACACTGTGCTTGAACATTATAGACATGACATTTAATTTTCAGTCAGTATCTCAAGGCAGTTTTTGTGTTTTGGGGTGTGTATTTCTCAGGTGTGATCACAACAGGTTGAGGTTTTGGAATGGGTTGAAAATAACAAAATATGAAAGAGGGTGATGATTGTCTCTTTTGCAGTGTATCATAAAATAGATACATTGGTAAAATGTGTTTGGTCCATGAGCCACCACCTGAGTGGTTCTATTGAAGGTAATTCATGCAAAACTTCTCTTTTGCGTGCTGCAGAATTTATAGGGTGTGGCAGTCGGCTGGAGGCTTATGCCCAGCCGGGACGCCTGGAATGATTATACCTCCCCTAGACCACAAGAGGGCTGGTCTGTATGGGGGCCGTGGGAACCAAGCATGGAAGCTCAACCCTATTGGGGCCCATGGCCACCACAAGGGGGCGCCCGGAGGATTGAGGAGCCCTGGATATCAGCACTTCCGCCACACCTGGAAGTGCTGCTGGAAGGAATACCAGGGACACCCGGAATGCTCCCAGGTGCCCATGCGGCACCTCCGCCACACCAGGAAGTACCGCAGGAAGATCGTCAGAGCGCACTTGGAGCACATCTGGGTAGATGTAAAAGAGGCCGCCTTCCTCCAGTCAATAGCTGGAGTCGGGAGGAAGAAGACAAAGCTTGGAGGAGAAGAGTAGAGGCGGTGGAAGAAGGACCAGAAAGAGGCCTGGACTTCGAAAGGGTGTTTGGTGCAGGGGCACTGTGTTGTGTGTGGGACTTCGTGTGTCTGTCTGTGTTGGTGTCCGGGCTGGTTTACCACAAGGGTCATTCTTGACACATGAACAGAATGCAGTGCAATTCAAATATAGACGTTTTAGAAGATCAGCCTGACTACAGACAGACACAGGACACCCAACGTCCAAAAGCGCACACAATTTATTTTCAGTTCTTCCTTTACACAGTCCTTTGCACAGCATACACAATACATAGCCCACCAGCACTACAGTCTCTTCTTTGCCACCCTGAAACCACTTGCATGCTCCATCCTTTGCCTCCCAACTCCTACTCCCCGAATGGAGTAATGCAACCCCTTTTATAATGTACCCGATGTGCTCAAGGTGCTCTGTGATGACCTTCCTGCAGCACTTCCGCCACATCAGGTGTACCTGCTTCCTTTTCCAGCAGTACTTCCTGGTGTGACGGAAGTGCTGCAGTCCTATCCAGGCGCCCCCTGGCAGTGGCCACAGACCCCTACAGGGTTGGGCTTCCAAGCTCAATGACCCCAAAGCAAACCAGGGTCACTGCCCTCTCATGTTCCGGGGGAGGTATTGTCCCTCTCCCTGGTCCTTCCATCCTCCAGGCATCCTGGCTGGGCAGTAGCCCCAGCTGTCCGCCACAACGTGTCATTCATTCCCAGGGTATACTTTAAGAACTATTATGATGTTAAGTGCTATTAATTTGGAGAACAGATTTATGTTGTAGATTCTTGAAATCTGTATTATTAATAATGCATGATATGTTAAAAAGGAATTAAATAATATTTACTGTGTATGAAGCAGTATTTTGTGGTATAAAATTAAATTGATTGCTGGCAAATTCTAGTCACTGTTGGTGGTGAAACATTTTCACCAAGGTACTATATATAGAATAGACTGAAATTGCTGTATCATTTTTTCAATCATAGATAATTTATATTCAATGCAGTTTTTAATAGCAGCAAATGCAACCTGTTAAGTACATAGTATGCTAGGTATAAGCAAGTTGAACACTGGTTAATGTTATACTGTATATCCATTGATATACTGTATATTGTGTGAGGGAACACCAGGAGGAGATAGAGGCATTGTATACAAAAAAGGATGGGAGATTTATGTAGAATATTGGCAGGGACAAAAAAAGCACAAAATGCTCCAAAAAGGATTGTTCCTGGAAGTAGCTAATAGACTAGGTAAATAGGGGACAGGTGATAAATGAAAGGAAGATCCCCAGTCTGCTAGATAGCACCATAAGGAAGATTATTGTACAGTAGCATTTATGGCCCTAGATATTGGTTGGCAACTAGGCAACCTGGGGACTGCCATAATCTTTAAAAGTGCATTCAGGATTCAGGACAGTTGGGGTAAGTACTAAGAGAAATGTCCCAGACTTTCCGGAGGGAAATCTTGACCCCAGACACCACTAGTGGATTTATTTCATAAATAGTCCCGGCCTCATCTTGTTAATACTTCCAAAAACCCGGAGCTGTGAGTTAAGTGTGAACAAGATACTTAATGTTGACTTATTTTATTTTCTTACTGTGTCTTTAATTTTTCTATTCTTCATTATGTAAAGCACTTTGAGCTACATTTTTTTGTATGAAAATGTGCTATATAAATAAATGTTGTTGTTGTTGGGTAGAACAGAGGCCAGGGTGGTAAGAAAAGGTAATAGAATTAGAAAGAGAGGAGTGGTATTGGTGTGGGAACAAGGTATCCCACTACACAGATGGGATGGGGTGAAAGTCCTTTGTTAGTTAGGCCTAAAAAGTTATTCAGTAAGGGGATGCCAGGATTTTGCTGTGTATCTGGTAATTTATTATATTGCTGGAGTCCATGTTTTGTCAGTACATTTCCTAATACTAAATAATATTTTCTGAAGTTGGGACAACTGGTAATTGGTTGATTTTAATATACAAGTTATCTAATTTTAAGTGTTGATTCAGAGTTGTAATGAAATACTTAATATATTGCAGCTCACCTAGGACCTTTGCACTACTACAGGTATTGTAGAACTGGTGTGGTAAGCTTATTCATGGAAATCTTCATTTTTATATATTAAGCTTTGCTTACAGCTAGTGCAAATGTAACAATCCATTCCATAATATTTATGCCTTTAACTTAAATATGAGGATTTAATCACGGTTAGAGAATAAAATTAAATTATACTATATAATGATTCCAGCTGCTTATGGCCAGAATAGTTCAGGTGGTTACTGAGGTTAGAGGTTTTGCAGTTTTAATGCAGTTAGAAGTCTGAATTGTGTCTGTTCTGGTAAAAAAAATACTTGACGTTTTACGAAATTGTATGCTCTTGTAATTTTGCCGAAGTGCCCATGTTTTTAATTATGGGTGGTGCAGTTGTCAGCACTGATGCTTTAAAGATTACACTTTCTGTGTTCATATCCTTCACTTGGGTGACACCTCTGTGGATTTTGCACATTCTCCCTGTGACTGTGTAGGATTTTCTTTAGGTATTCTGTTTGTTCTTTCATACCATAAAGATCCATGTGTGAGGTTAACCTGTGAATTCAATTTGGCCTTGTGTAGCTGTTTGCGGAAATCCAGTGGTTGATTCCTGTCTAGTTCTCAATGCTGCCAAAAGAAAGTCCCAGGCCCCATAAACTATCTTTTAAATAACATGGGAGTGAAATGTTATAGTTATTGTATAACATTGTGGGAACTTTGAGGTTTATTAACTCAGTTCTATTCAAATTATTTATATAATGACGTTGGAAACCAAAAACTCCATTGAGGGTTAAGTTGATGCTAATGTAGTAACATATTCAATTTGTGGAGATAGTAACAGAGGGGGATTTTCAAGTTTCATTTCCCACATTCTGTGGTGGTTAATGTGCTTTACATTGCTTCTTCAAGGTCTATGTATCAATATTGTTTATTCAATTTTATTTTTTTTTTACTTTTGCTTTTCCAAATGATAATACTGTATTATTTACCCTATACAACTCCAGGCACCTCACATGCAGATAAGGAGCCTTGGCTTGAGCTGGGAGAACTTTTTGCCCAAGTTGAGCTCCATTAAGGGGGGGAGAATGAGATAGCAGGCAGTTTGCTGCTTGTGCTGATCGACACATTAACAAAACAAAAAACACTCATGGAGGGGTACAAAGGAATTGAAGGTGGGCTGGGATTACACGTTTTTTGTTAGGCTTCAGGGATTCTAGTGTTAAATAAGCCTAAGCAACTTAACCTGTTGGCACTCCAGTTGTAAAAACTACACGTCAACAATTGTGCCACATCCTCATCCTTTAAACTGACATGGATAGAAGTGTCAACCTTGTGTACATTATTAATAGTAATTAGCTTTTATCAAATTGTAATCCAAGTACAGTCTTGAGTGCTCCAAACTTGTTGCAAATAAATACTACATTTTAACTGAATATCTCAAAGATGTCACCTTTACAAGATAGTATGGAAGTTTTAGTTTAGTTTTAACCATATAGGTGAATGGTGAGGTCAAAATCAAAAGAGCTTTCAGACACCCGTGGAAACCAGTGATGCTGACTGGCCTTGCTGTTTTGTGTAAGGCCTGAAGTTGCATTAGAAATGTAGGAGAAAAGGGGACTAAGAAGACTGCAGGCTCCAAGAGGTGACTTGAGGATATACTTGTTTGATTGGACTTGATAAACAGGGAGATAATCACCCCACGATAGGGATGGATAGATGACAAGCTGGAGATATAGAAAGGAGTGACATCAAGACACTTAGCTAAGGACTGGCCAATGGGACTTTTATATTTTAACCATTAACAATTATAGTAAGCAATTAATACACAGCAATCTGAGTATTGATCCATAGTTTGTGAAATAGTTGTCATTTCTGGCAGACCTCAGAGACAGATATTAGAGTGATCTTTCCTCCTCCAGCAGCCTCCATTGACCATATTACCCAGCCTAAACTTCAGGGGCAGAACAGAAGATAGAAGAGCTAAATACATACTACATGTGCTTAAGTGATACATGAGTACCTGAGCACAGTTGATGCAACAGTGAGTGCTGAGAGCTGCGTATGTGAAAGTGAATATACACAAGTGAGTGTCAACAGTCTTGAACACAGAAGTGTGAATACAGATGGGTGTCTCATACAGGGAAGCCAGTTGGTTGCATTTTGCATTCTCCATCCAAGGTAGTTTCCTGACTTGTGACATACAGGTATACTGCAGACACAGGCAGTGAAATACTGAAAATGTATCATTTTGATTAGCAGTTTCATTTTCATCCAAGATATACATTTACTAAACTTAGACTGAGCTAAAGTTAGCTACCTGAACTAAAAGCAGTAAGGGGTCTCCAAATACATTACGGTACAATGATCTAAGTGTATTTGAGACATTATCCTAAACTAACTAAAAAAAGAATATTTGTTTTTTGTATATTTCATGTTGTCAAATTATGCACAGATAAGAACCATCTTTTGAAAGTTTATTGTGAGTAGTAACCAATTGAAGACTGGATTAGCTAGGTACCTGCTGTGTATGGGCTTGTGCTGTATGTGTGGTGATAATATTTTTTCTCTGGTCTATCCTATCTTTATTTCTCACTATGGCATTTCTAGAAGCCAAAACATTGACCACCATAATTAAATTCGGCAGACATGCTTTACAAATTATTGTCCTCATTTTCAGTTCTCTGTTAACACCGAAAAACGGGCAACGTTGTTTATCACATCTAATCTTATCACATCTAATATTTTAGTTTAATCAACTTCTATTGACGACATACAAAGAATATTATATATTTAGTAAAAACAAGTGAAAATGGCAGTGCAGTAGCTGCTCTTTAATCTTCTATAAAGCTAGGGTACAGTTTAAAGTATGATAAACTATCCCAAATAATTACAGATTTATCTGTGTTGTATTCTCTTTAGAAAAGAAGCAGATAGATAAAATGTTACATACCATCAATAAGCTCTATACTATCTCTTTTAAACAAGCAAGGCAGTGGCACAAATCAGGCATACATACATTCCAGTAATACGATACATGATGTATATACATGCATACATTTTCAGACCTGCTTAATCTAGTTCATATATTGAAGATAAATGGGGAAGAACATCTTTCTTGCTGTAGATGGTGGAAAAGTACTCTCTCTCTCTCTAAGGAGGGAATTTGGCTATACACAAAAGTCATATTACAACAAACAAAAACAATAACAGTCTCTGTCAATTACACACAAATTTTTCAAAAAAGAAAACAAACAAATTTTTCTATATGCAGATGATATAGTACTGTATATATCAGATCCACAAAATACTGTGCCTACAGTCCTAACAGCACTACATCAGATTGCAGATTAGTTTAAATACCTTGGGGTAAACATCACAAGCAAACATAAAGCTCTTTATCAAAAAAATGTTGCCGTCTGTATGGAAAAAATTATGCAAGACTTGCATAGATGGTCAACCCTTCATCTCACTCTAGCTGGAAGAATTAACATTTTTAAGATGAATATCATTCCTAAGCTTTTTATTTCAATACATTCCAATACACCTCAATAAATAATTTATTTGGAATTCAAAACATCCACATATCCAAAGGGTGACCCTACAAAGACCTTATCTCTACCTAACTTTCAATTTTATTACTGGGCGGGAAATATACAAACTATAAAAACATGGACATGGACACAAATAGATGAACATACACATGCAGTACTTCTTTATATTCCTTGCTTTGTACCCCAATAAGTCATCACCAATATACTAACCACCCAATTGTGCTTCATTCACTCAGAATATGGAACCAATGCAGAAAGTATTTTAAGATAGAGAAGCTTTTATCTGTGGCACCCCTGCACGAGAACCACCTTTTTCCACCCTTTCAAATGTGCACAGTTTTTAATGTCTGGAAAACATTCGCGATTAAATCACTTACGGATCTGTACATAGACAAAGTCTTTGCATCCTACAACAATTACACTCCAAATTTTACTTTCCAGCAACACATTTCTTTCACTACCTTCAAATTAGAAGCTTTGTTAAACAAAACCTGCCCTCCCACCTGCCTCTATGCAGGAAAAAATATTGATCTGTCTTGAGGAATCAGACAGCATCTCCGTAATATATAAAAACATTTTACAGTCCCTCGCTTTCAAAGATCCAAGAGTAAAGTGGGAAAAGGATCTCTCACTCAACATCTCAGAAAAGGAATGGAAAGTAGCAATGCACAGAATTAACTCGAGCTCCACATGTCCAAAGCATACAATTATCCATCCATTCATCCATGATCCACCCTGCTATATCCTAACTACAGGGTCACAGGGGTCCGCTGGAGCCAATCCCAGCTAACACAGGGCTCAACGCAGGAAACAAACTCTGGGCAGTGCTCCAGCCCACCACAGCATACAATTATTAATCTTAAAATTATATATTGAGCACATCTGTCTCATTTAAAACTCTCCAAAATGTTTCCAGTGCAAGATCCAAGTTACGAATGTTGCAATCAAGTCCCAGCTTCACTGGGCCACATGTTTTGGGTCTGCACCACATTAACATAATTCTGGACCAAAATCTTTAAATGCCTTTCAGACAGCCTTGGTGTCACAATCCCTCCTAATCCACTATCAACTGTGTTTGGTGGACTTCCAGATGGGCTTAAAGTGGAGAAGGATAAACAAACTTTAATTGCCTTTACTACACTATTGGCACTGAGACTTATTTTGCTCAAATAGAAAAATCCTAACTCTCCTATTTTAAGTCAGTGGGTAACTGATGTTATATATTATCTGAAATTGGAAAAAATCTAATTCTCACTTAGAGGATATGTACAAAACATTTTTAAAACCTAGCAGGTTCTAATTAATAACATTTTAAAATAAGCATTTTAATTGAGGAAGCAGATTCTCACCCCTCTTTTTTATTCTATTTATTTTTATTCATTTATTAATTTATCTATTTACTTATTTTTACTAGTTTAAAGTTTTACTCTGCTGGCTCAGCTCTCTTTCTCATGGGTGGGGGTTGATTTGTTTCGAACCTAGTTTTGTAAAATTTGACTTGTTTGTATGAAATGTTATTTGATTTCAATAAAATCAATAAAATCCCCCAAAAAAAAGAGAGAGAGAGAGAGCAAAACAGCATGTAAGCATTCTAAAAGCAATTTGCTAGTGGTGTAAAGGAGCCCAGCTAGCATTTCTTGACACACTTCTAATTAATTTGTTGGCCAAATGTACTCAGTGTTAGTGTTTCAGAGAGTGGATGTGCCGCGTTGTTCATAATAACACTCAGCTTTGTTTTAATTCCATCCTTCACTATTACCTCATGTTGGTCAGGAGTTCATCCCTTCTTAATTAACCTCTTTATTGGCAAACCTGACTTTATGTGATGTTATTAGACCAGCACACCACAGCATAGAAGGTTGCACTGGTTAACACAGAGTTGCAGGACATTTAAATAATGTCAATACCGACATTAAAGGAATGCAGTCTCCTAAGAAGAAAAGAAACTGCTCTGCCCTTTCTTATGTAGTTCCTCTATGTTACTAAACCAGTCCAATTTGTCACTGATGTGGACCCTAAGTACTTGTAACAGTGTACCACCCCTACATCCAATCCCTGTTCTTTGGTGTGGTGAAAGTTGTGGAAGAAACCTCAGAGGAAGACAGGAAAAATTCAATCAATCAGCTCTTATTCAGTCACAGATGAGTACATGGATTCATGCGTTGCAAGGCAGAAGAGCGCAGATTCCTCTTTTCCATTCTCTTTTTTTTCCCTCCCTCCCCCTTCCGCTTACTTATAAATAAGCATAATATAGTTTATCTAAGCATTTTACCTTGTATTGCACAAATCGGCCAACCATTTCTGTTTTGTATACATGTCTGATGGGGCCCTAAAGAAGGAAAGGTCATCTTTCCTGTGTTTAACAGATATGTTCCTAAAGAGGAAGTTGTCCTGGGTCAGCTGTTTTATGACAGCCACTGATATGAATAACCTGCCATTATAGCAAAATAGCTCTGTCAGCTTTTAACCCTCAGTAGCTTGCTAGCAGTTCATTTTTCTTTCATAAAGTCAATAACCAGTTCCTTGGTTTTGCTGATGTTAAGATGCAGACAATTCTTTTTGCACAAACAAACAAACTTCTCCACCTGACTCCTATACTCTGTCTCATCCCCTTTATCAATACACATCATGAGTGCAGAATCATCTGTGAATGTCTGCAAGTGACATCACCTGGTGTTATATTTATAGTCTGAGGTGTACAGAGTAAAGAGAAAAGGAGACAGCTCTGTTCCTTGTGATGCTCCTGTGTTGCTTACATCCATATCAGAAACACAGTCTTTGAGTATCATAAACTGTGGTCTGCTGGACAGATAGATCATTATTGAGGACTCTGTAGGCTGATGTACTTACATATCCTTAAAATTACTCCTTAGCCAGAATGACTGGATAGTACTGAAGGCACGTGAGAAATCAAAAACATAGTTGTCACAGTGCTGCCAGCTTTGTGCAGATGAGAATAAGCCTTGTGAAGCACATAGATCTTCCAGTTGTGACTGTAGATGGCAATATACCAGCGCTTAACCCGACACAGACAAATGCGGGAGGCACACTAATAAAAACACAAGTTTTAATTTTTCTTTTTCTTAGCCTGTGGTCAACGCCTTCCCCGTTTTCCACAGGCACAACACAGTCCCAACAAGCACTAAGCACACACACAATACATTTACTTCTCTTTTTTTTCTCCTCCACTTCTCTCCGGCAAGCTTAGTCCTGGTCTGTAGTTATTAGATGAAGAGACACCTATCATCTTTCAAACAGGAACAATGCCAGATCTTTTTGAACAGCAGCGGCACTTTCTGGAGTCCTAGTGACAAACTGAACAAGTAATGGAGGACATCACAATGTTGGTCAGCACAAGTGGAGAGAGAGGTTTACTTGGAGTCAAAACCTTGCTGACATGGGAAGAGTAAAGAAGTTCTGTGAAATTTAGTTAAAGAGTGCTTATTATTTGCAGTTTTTCATTGTCTACCTGGGTCAGTAGCTTTTAGTATTAGCACTTTTTTTATTCTTGCTGTGCGCACTTGAATAGCTGCAGTTTTATAGTTCATATTTAATGTAAAATGTTTAGTTTTGTCATGTTTTAATCTAATTGTGTAATGTATTTCATATTTCTCTTTTGTATTCTCTATTTTGGCGTAATTTGCAATTTTATTACTGCTAAAGGTAATTGTATACTATGTGACCAGTTTATGATCTTATTTATTGTATGATTTACAATTTTGTAGTTCCCATTCATATTATAATTTGTGGTTCCTTTTCAGTACAATCTAGCAGTGTACCTTGGCATTTAATATTCACAAACTTTGTGGTCTCTTTTTATCATATAATTTTCAGGGTTTTTTTTCCCTTTTATTATATTATGTAATTGTGTGGAGTCTGGAGTATAATCTAATTACAGTGCAAATAACCATTGTTTCTGGAATCTGTAATATTGTTTGTCTGTAAACTGCATAAATTTAAAGAAATCCCTAAACATTGTGAATATTAACTATAATGCACAGTGTAATGTACTGTGTATAAAATGTTATCAAACATTTTCTTTGATGCTACATTTGGAGTACTTAATTTTACTGATGACTTTTAGAGATATGAAATTAATATCTACTGTATACCAATGTATACAGTTTTACTAATACTCAGATGACAAATTCATAAGACAAAATATTTTTCCTAACCCTCCACATCCTTGTATTCTAAACTTAATTTAAGAAAACAATGATAAAAAATCAAACATTCTTATTATTAATCAAAATGCATATCATACATCAGTGAAGGCAGAAAAATAATTTAATGAAGAGTTTTAAAAATGTACTTGATTTAAGATTCAGTGTCTTTCTGTCTCTGTAGAAGTAACAGGAGAGGTCATACTCACACCCACACATGCACCCAAGTCCACTAAAACTTCAATTTTGAGTACTTAACCAACAAAACAGCAAGCAAAGCTGCTAAAGAACAGCCACACAAATATAGTGAGTGTACACACACTCCTCACTGAAGGCACTCTCAGTTAAAAGGAAATTAATATGAAAGTCTGTGATCATCTAGCAAATGTTCTATGACAACACCCAAATTGTAATAAAAAGCCTGATTGATTGTGTAGATCAAAAGCCAGTTTAAGAAAATAATTCTGGGTTGACTCTTTTTATTTTCAGTAAACATGAGAGCCCATCTTATTAAGAATAACTGAACAACTGTTAAAATGTGACCGGAACATTCTATTGAGTTTTGTTAGGGTCATCAAGTGTTGCTGACTTTGCATATCAAGTTAAATACCTTCCCTTCCTGCATTCATAACAATAACAGAGGTCAGTCCCTTCTGTACAAAAGAAAAAAAATCATTCTTGCAATTCTAATTAAGCTTCTTCAGCAAAAATGCTGATGAGAACTTATATTGAGGGGCACCTGGAGAATACTGGGCGCATTTTTAAGGAATGTTAAATAATCAAAGGACTTTTTTTTGTACTCATTAGCCATTTTCTACAACAGTTTGCTGCCCAATATACCAACTGTGTGCATGGAACTTAAGCTTTGAGATTCCATATCTCAACAATTGGTTGGGACTTGGAGGATATCATAGGAGAATCTCAAATGTGATGATAACTGTAGGTAGTGAAATAAAGTAGAACTTTAGATGGCAGATATGAAGCATAAGTAAATTGCTCTTTTTGCTTGAAAGATTCCAAAGTATCTTCATGATAATATAAGTTAGACTGCCTAAATCTTGTCTTGTTTCAGTGTTGTTCACATCTTGTCAAGAATGGAATGAAAGAGTCATTATGGCATAGTTTTATTATTGTTATTTTTATTTTTGTATTATATAGTGCCAGTAACGACAAACTGCATTCATAGTATTCATACTCTTTCTCTGTACGTTTGACATTCGTTTGCTCAGAGGTTGTTGCGCTTCCTAAGCAGCTCTTCTTTTCTCCACCCTAACATTCCGTTTCTTCTCTTCTTTTGTCAGCATCTTTTTGCGTTAAAACTGATTAGGTCAGTGTTTGTGTGGCAGTTACTTAGTACGTTTTCTTAAGCTGGCACTTAAGTCTTCAATCTGCCTTAAGAATGATTTAAGATATGAAGAGTTAGGGGAAGTGACGGTGAAGGTGGTAGGGATGAGAATGGTGCCCATAAGCATGCACTGCATGGCCACCCTACTTTCTGCTGCCGAAAGTTGATTCTACAATAAAATAAAATAAAAAGAGGAATAACATTGGAGGTCAATCATTACCGCGAAACAGGATAGTAGACATCGTGTAGTATAGGTGTACCAAATTTCAGGTCAATAGGTCAAATGGTTTGCTGTACCAAATTTCAGGTCAATAGGTCAAAGTATCAGGGTTTTTTGCTTTTTTTCTCATCATCTATGAGACTTTTAGAAGCAATGCATTTTTATTAGTGCATGCTACATCCCTGTCAATGTTTGTGTCAAACATTTTGGTTTATTTTGTTTTTCACAATGTTGCATGGAAACTGTTCAACCTGCAGTTTCAGTCATTACCATATGGAAATCTAATAATTTGACCAACAGTACAAACTAGGACTATTTTTCCCTTTCAGCTTACAGTATAAGAGTTCTTGGATTTGGAATTTTACATAGACACAAACTAAATGAATAAAAGACACAAGAATAAAAGACACAATTAATTTTGTTTCACTTGTTGCTCAGACAGGATTATGAGAATTTTTTGTGTAAGAATCCTTCAGCTGAAATGGAACATCACAAAGGGCTCAGGGGTTCACCTGCATCCTGTGGGCACTTTGCCCTTGTCTTGACTGGCAAAAAAATCGAATGTAGTGTAAATCTGGCCTGACCTGCAACAGATTTTAACAAGCAAAAAGAAAAATGTTAGTAATTTAAAATAAAAATTGGTATGATCCATGCATTATTTCCATGTAAACTTCATTCTAGTAATAACTCAATGTCACAAGAATAACCAAGAGACATTGGGAAGGTTTGGGGCAGCCACCCATATAATATTTCCCGGCTGCAAAATCTGTCAAAAGACAAAGACATGCTCACACAACTAAGTCCAAAACAGAACTGAGTATCATCTTTAAGAAGCTTTTAAACTCTCACGGGAGGAGTGATGTCATCAGAACCAGAAGTGACATCATTGGCTACCCCAAAACAGGGCAGGACTTCTTAAGAATGGTCTGTAAGGAATTGAGAGAGAAAATTAGTGCACTTCGCCACCCCCTGGTCCGGTGTGGAACTACTTTTATTCAGGCCCTTTGGTTGTCCCTAAACAAGCGTGTGTGACAGCAGCAAATAATGCAACAGAAGATTACACAATATAATACAATTTGTTGTACTGTACTATAATATACAATCAAGTACATTAACTTATATTGTTTACAACAACAAATGTAAAGTAAATTAAACAGGAAATTGAATAAAGAGAACAACTAAAATAATATTTAATTTGACACATTGGCTCAAGTGAAGTAAACATGCTGCATATATAGACATATTGTTACAGGGGTAATTTAAAGCCTCCCTACAAGTCAACCTTTATAGATCTATGTGTGTCTGTATGCATGCCTTTTCTTTCTCTTCATAATCCAAGCATGTGCTCTAGTAGGGCAAAGAAGCTGTCAGTTATTTTCACTTCTAAATTTCTTTAGTGTATAAGAGCATGTGTATGCCTCTGTTAGGTGTACATGTATATTTAAATAAATTATGTATCGCAAAAACTACTCATACCAAAATTTTGCTAATCAGTAAGGCTTGTTCTATGAGTAAACGGAGCAGACTACAAAAATCTTGATTTGATTAAATAGTTACTATAATAATTATTGTTGGGCATACAGTAGATTAAACTGTTTTTGAAATGATAGGTATATAAGTACTTGGCCAAATTGGTCCAAAAACAATAGGTCTGTAATAAGATATATGTGATGATACTTGTATGAAAAAATAGGTAATTTTTTTCAGAAAGTATCATTGTACATGAGATTTTACAGACACCTTTTTGAAATCAGTTCTTCTTAAACTCTTTAGAATCTGAACATAACCTGATCTGGTCCCATCACCAAACTTCAATTAACTTGGAAGTAAAAGGAAAGGGGATGAACAGGAAAATGCTATATGTTTTTTTTTAGCCTTACTGATCTGAACAGTTTTCAGGAAGTTTTTTACAAATGCAAATTTGTGTATATTCAAATGGTATATTTTAAATAATAGACATTTTATTTTCAATTACTATCCAACAGCCCTACTACAAACAGAATTCTCATCTCACAAGGAATCACCCAGAGCTAACATTAGATGAAATTTTAAATTAAATAAATGAATGCAAGTTTTTTATGTTTTTATTTTATGCAATACATGACTGTTAATGCCAATATAAGTTTGATTTCCCTTTTAACTCTAATCAAATAAAAAAAGGAATTAATACATTTCAAAATCTGCAGAAGTAGACTGCTATATAATATACTGAGAAACATTACATTGTAATATTATCCTGTTGTGAAATAAAGTATTGAGGTGTTCCTGACAATTCCCAGCACTACTTGATGGTATCTCAGTATTGGCATTTCACTTAGCTCTTATTGATATCCACTAAGTCATGTCCATGGTGTTACATTCAGCAATATATTGACTGTTCTTTCTATATAGACAGGTGTTACCAGCTACTCTAACAGTTGTATTGTTTTGTTTCTGTATTTATTCCTTTCATGGTTTTGTTGACCTCAATCTCCTGTTAGCATTCTGCTTTCTTTACTTTCAGTTCCCCTAATGATAATAATTCCAAGGTCTCCATGATCCATTCCTTACTCCTATTTCTGAATATTGGTACTAAATCAAATCCTTGTTCTTGATCTTCCCACTGTGTCTTGCAGTGTTGCCCCAAAGTATAGGCACCAAAGTAAGTTAGTAATCTCCAACATACTAAGCATTTACAACATGTGAACTTTTGAAAATCATCATATCCTTTGAGGTAATTTTATAGGCAGACATGCTTTAGCAGTAGAACTAAATAAAATTCACTATGTGTATTACTCATTTCCGTTAACTAACACTGATGAACAGCCAGTGATTATTGAATCTTCCTTATTGAATTCAGAATCACATGGAATAGTTTATCCCAGTAGTATAGCAAGGAAGATGGGAACCAGCCATGGGCAGGGCAAAAGTCCAACTAATAAAATCACAAAATCAATCTTTTAGCCTTGACCTTGCATTGCTTTTTACATTGGTCCAGAACAGCACATCACCAAAACGTTTTCTGTGGGTCCAAGGTTGTATAGAACTAATTGTACCCAGAATGGGTTTGAGGCATAACGAGCTTTTAGCTTATCAAATTCATGTTGTTTCTGGTATATTTAAATCTTCCTACATTGCTTTATTTTTCCATTTTAGAAGTTTTAATTAATTGGTACACTGTTCCTTGACTTATATTAGTTAAGTCTCTTCACATTAATATAGATAATTACTGATTATTTCTAAAGTTAACATGTAAGGATGCTGCAAAATGTAAGTAAAACACAGGGGTCTCTAGCTTCCTGCGGTCTATTTGTTCATAATTATTTTAACAGCTGCATTTTTTTACATTTAATTGGAAACCATCGTTTTCAGGTTTATTTTGCTTTGCCTTAGGCAAGCAGCATGTTGCTGTTACTCAGATGTTTAAGTAAACATAAAAATAGTTATCTAAAAGAGAAATGAAAACCCAACTTCCTCACTGGTTTTACTGAGACAAAAGGCTGAGCATTTGTGTATCAGGTGGAGTAGCTCTCCCATTTTCCCACTTCTCCAGTATCATCACAACACTCTTTTATTTCTGTTTTGCTATCTCTCATGATCCTGTCAGTAATCCTTTGAACATTTTCTTCTCCTGGCTTCACACTCTGTTAGACAGTGACAGGGCCTCCAGGCCACAGATTCCTCAAGAGAAACCTCAGCATTCCTGCAGCTATGAGACCTTAAAGAGACCCGGTTCTTTGTGGCAGCTAACCTGCATCCCATATCCTTTACTAAAAAACATGATTTATACATAGTGGTCCGTGTACTGCCTTCTAATGATTAAGTGAGTATTGGCCTTCTATTACTTCACCATGAACTTACCCTTAAAACACACAACCAAGCTCCAGTTTCTATAGCTAAAGACCTTATAATGATGTCTGCCATCCATAATGTTCTCCTGGCATTGTCTGGGCTTCCTTCCCCTCTAATTCTCTGGAGGAATATGCTCTCTCTTTCTTACTCTGGTGCCCTTAATGTCATTAACATTGTTTTGATTGTCTCCTGGATTACTTTTAATTATTCTTTTTTGTTATTATATTAGTTTTTATCATTGCTGATGCATTTCACTGTAACATTTAGTTGTGGATTGTTCGTATGGGCACTGTTAATTTCTATATTATTTTCATGGTGGTGGTAATATTGTTCATTGTAATAAAAACAACAATAACATTTATTTATATAGCACATTTTCATACAAATAATGTAGCTCAAAGTGCTTTGAGTGTGTGATGAAACCTGTTCCTAATTATGTAGATTTTATGTAGTGTAATATTTTGCGAGCCTAGCCTTTGACATCATCACACTACCATTGTACAAGCTGGTAACACAAAATACTCAGCATCCAAACATCTAGGTAAACTCCAACAATCAAACTGCAGACTTTGTAAGTATTAGATTTAGTTAGCGACAGAACTTTGTTAGTTTGATTTAAGGATTTTACCTGTCTTTTGAAAATTATTTTATGGTCTATCAACTTCTGGTGATTGTTTCTTGCTTGATCTTTTTGGTATTTGAACCTCAGCTGGACTCTGACTGTACTTTTTGATCATCTCCGTGGCACATTTTCCCATTTACCAGTCTGCATTGTCTGTGCAGCTTTTCTGAGTACATTCCGTGCTCACAACACCAACCTGTGTCTCTTTAATTGCATCATGTGTAACAGTAGTCTACCAGCTTGTAGTGAACCTGTCTTGAATATAAATTCTTGGTAGTCCGGTGATTCAGTGGTTGGTTCGTTGTGACAGACAGAGGGCACCACTGAGCACCAAACCCTGGACACAACCAACACAGATACAGTCATGGGTTCAAAACAGTGTTTTATTACAAAATACCTCACAAAAGTTTCTTGAAAGGTTGTAAAACCACAATAACAAATAAAATCTTTATATTTTTTTTCTTCTCTTCACTCTCCATCCACCTCCCTCCAGTGAGTGTTGCCTTTCTTCCTTCTGTCTCTGACTCAGCCGAAGGAGGCTCAACAGCTTCCTTTTATGTCGGACCTTGGAGTACTTCCATTGCCAGGGAATAACCTGGAAGTAGGTCCCATAGAACAGGAATAGTGACTCCCTGCAGCGTGGTTGCTGAGATCCTGGGATGCTGTCATCTAGTTTATGGGGGATAAACATATTCCAAAATAAGATCCTAAGCCCCAACGTGCCTGTGTTTTGTTCTCCTATCCGGGTAAAGCTACTAAACCAGTCCTGGACAGGATGCCAGATAATCCTGCAAGGCACTTACAGTTACTATGTCATAACTTTGTTGGTCCACATCTTACTTTAGTCTGTGTGGTATCTGCTATTTTCCCTGTGTCCAGATATTCTTTTATTCTGCCATCTTTCCAAATAAGAAAACTGAGTAAATTGACAACTAAATGAGTACATGCTTTTGTATGTGTGAGGTCTGCAAAGAATAACCTGAGATGGTTCCTGTCATGTGCTAAATGTTGCTGGGAAGGGCTCTGTCTAGCTTCTGACAAAGTGAAAGGATGGATAGACATTTACTGGATTTAAGAAAATATACAAAAAAAAAGTAATCTAAAGAAACATGAACTTAGCATACCGAATAAAACATTTGTTAATAGGATTCCAAAACAAAGTGCCATATGAAATTCACACAATAAACAATAAAAGCATTAATTTAAGAGACCAATAAAGAAAAGATCACAATGATACAAAAGAAAATTTGAAGGAAGAAACACTTCCGTACAAGTAAAATTTAATTTGCATTTAAATTGAATTTTGCATTACCTTTTTCCATTCAATATTTGTGCAGCTGGGCTTCAAATGGCACTTTTTGTAAATAGAGCTGTTTATAATATATTTGTATAGAATTTGGAGATGCTTGTGTAATCTTGTCTTGCGTCTTCATCTCTCTCTTCAAAACAGGCCAGGAAAGCAGTAGGTTTGAAAACTGGAAGGATGGGTTTAAAGAGAGAGGGGATAAATAGATGAGAGTCAGTTATGCATGTTGTATTAGCCAGTGTGATTCAACATGATGAAAAATATGTAATTGAGGCAGCAGAGCACTCTGAGATGCTGTCAGAATCTTATTGCATTTTAGAATGTAATGAGTAGGCATCATTCTCATTAGCTCTGCCCCCCTTAACTTCATGTGTCAGCCATATGAATAGTTTATTCTAGAAAACTGGTGTATAAAAGTTTTACTAGATTCCTCCCTAAAGTCTGTTCATATTAAACTGGTACTATTATATAAAGAAGTATGATATCTATCTATCTATCTATCTATCTATCTATCTATCTATCTATCTATCTATCTATCTATCTATCTATCTATCTATCTATCTATCTGTCTGTCTGTCTGTCTGTCTGTCTGTCTGTCTGTCACAAACAGTCTATCATATTGCATCTTTGATATCTATCTATTTTTCTAACATGTTTAGAATATAATTTAGGATCTGGGTGAAGAAGAAATCAGAAAGGCATGACAAGATCATGAAAAGCCTCACAGTGGCTGGGGTCAGTGGTCGAGCCCAAGATTCTAGAGAGGTGTGAGACAGCAGTGTTACACAGCCTATAGCCATTAACAACTGTTAGAACCAATTATAATATTCAACCTTGTATTTGAAAGACGCCATATATGACTCCTGACTTCTTGCCAGTAGAATGCTTTGGTAAACTTTAAGCTTTTTCCTCATGTATGGACTTCAAGCAAATGTGAACTTATTTCATGGCTTATATAGACCCCTATAACCCTGAACCTTTTTAAGTAGGTTTAAAAATGTTGTCAGGTTATAAAAATTCAAATGTGCAAATATACTTAAAACACAAGTGCACTCTAACATTTTACCCTCTATGATACACTGCCTACGGTTTTACATTTTTTAAAAGGAATTCTTCCAAGTACCAAAGTCATTTTCCTTAAATAAATGCTGTATGTGTTGTTTTCCTGATACTGTTTGTCTGTTGCCATTTTATGTTTGTTACTCTGTGAATCTTTCTTCTCTGATTTCATGTATAAAAAGAACAGATTTAAATAAACTGACAAGCACCAAGTCCACTACTTACTGTAATTTGCTTGCTGGCAAAACCAATCCAGTTAAAATATGGTTCAAAGTAGAAACCCAAATACTGGTGGAGACGTCAATTTATTGTAGAGCATAATTACTTAAATGCCTACCTAAGTTGCAAGTCCAGTTGCCTTTGGGATGGGGAAAGAAAGCAGAACATCATGTAAACTTCTACATGGACACAGTGAGAGAGTGCCAACTTCACACAGAAGGTGTCTGAGCTGGGATTCTCACCAGGCTCCATAGGATGAGATAATTGTACTGATTGTTAAGCCACTGTTTTACCCACTAGTTAAACATTTTGAAATAAACTAATGTTTGATTGCTGCCTCAGAATCGAAGGTCAATAATTGAATATAGGTAGTACACACTGAGAGTGTTTTGCATTTACAGATTGTGAGAGGGTGCAGGTTTAGAGGAATGTACATAACACCAAGAGCAGTTGCACTTGGGCATTAAAGGTTAATGTATTTTTTGAATGAATGACCCAGGGTTATTTCATATAGTGTACCATTTAATTTAATGAACATAATATATTAATGAAACTGTTTATGGTCATTGTAAACTATGTTTAAGCATTTAAAATATTTTTTTAAAAACTCAATATTAAGATAACATTTTAAAATATTAAAGTAGGTATGATAACCCATTTGTAAACCAGTTATCCTTATTAGAGTCTCAGAGAGCCTGACATGATCCTGGCAGAAAAATTTCAACATGTAAATCTGGCTATCCCATCCAAAAACAGCAAATAGAAAGTGAAACACCAAGGAAATTTAGAAATATCTTTGTGTTTTTTGGTAATAGAATGAAGCTGAAAGAAACTCCTGAAGAAAGAAAGAAATGAAACTCCACAAATTTGAAAAAAGTCTAGGACTCAAAGTAATCTGAAGTGCCATCAAATGTAAAAGGCCATTGTATGATGTTTGTATTGAATTTCCTAAATACAGTGCTTGCTCAGGGAACAGAATTTCCAAAATAGTAGCACTTTTGCAAGGTTTTGAATTTCTAAATATTATAATTATAACCATCCCTAAGCCCTGAATAAATGCCAAAGTATATAAAAGAATATTATTGTTAATGTACATGTGTGTTTACGTATACAGTGGATTCAGACCTCTTCACTTTCTGCACATTTTATTATATTGTAGATTTAATTTTAAAAGGATGAAGTTCCAATTTTTTGCCCATCAATCTACACTCAATAACCCATAACAAAGTGAAAAATTAAAAATCAAAAACTGAGATCTCTTATTCATATAAGTATTCAGACCCTTAATTTAGTACTTTATTAAAGCTGCTTTGGAAGCAATTACAGCTTCAAGTATTCTTAGGTAGGTCTCTAAACAGCTTTGCATACTTGGATTTGGGCAGTTAATTCTATTCTTCATTGAAGATGCTGCCAATGTTCCATTAGATTGAATGGAAAGCGTCCGTAAACTGCCATCTTCAATTCTTTCCACAGATGTTCTATGGGGTTTAAGTTTGGGATTTGGCTTGGCCACTTGGGAACAGTCAGAGACTTGTCCTAAATCTACTTAAGTGTTGTCTTGGCTGTATTCTCCAGGGCATTGTCATGCTAAAAGGAGAGCCATTGCTCCAGTCTAAGGTCATGTGCACCCTGGAGCAGGTTTTCTTCAAGGATCTCTCTGTATTTGGCTACATTCAACCTCAATTCCAACCATTGTGGTAAGCATTCTTCATAGCATGATGTTGCCACCAGTATGCATCACCGTAGGGGTGGTACTAGGTAAGTGATGAGCAATGTCAGATCTTCCTCAGACATAGTTCTTTGAGTTCTGCCTAAAAAGCTTAATTTCAAGAATGGTGCCCTTCTAGCCACACTACCATACACACATGATTGATAAAGTGCTGCTGAGATGTTAGCATGACCATTGAGTTCTTGGTCACCGCACTGACCAAGGCCCCTCTTGCCTGGTTAGTCAGTATGGTCAGACTTCCAAATCTAGGAAGAATACTGGTGGTTCCAAAATTATTCTATCTCACATTTATTGAGGTGACTTTGCTCTAGGGAACACTCAAAGCTTTAGAAATGGTTTTATACCCTTGCCCTGATCCACAGTTTGATCACAGACGTCTAGAGGGAGTTTCTTGGACTTTATGGCTTGGGTTTTGTCCTGACATGCAATGTGAATTGTAGGACGTTATATACACAGGTGTGTGCCTTTCTAAACAATGCCCAATCATTTCAATTTGAGACAGGTGGACTCCAATCAAGTGTTAGATGTATCTCAATGAGGATTAAAGCAAACCGGATGCACCTCAACACAATTTTGAGTGGCACAGCAAAGGAAAACTGAAAACTTACACAGAAATGAGAGATTTCAGTTTTTGACTTTTAATAAATCCTGAAACCTCTCTAAAACATGTTGTCACTTTGTCATTATTGATTATTGAGTATGCACTGATGGGCATAAATGGTAAATTTATCCATATAAAATTAAATCAACAACACAATACTGTGCACAGAAATTGATAGGGCCTGAATACTTTCTGAATCCACTCTTTGTGTGTGTGTGTGTGTGTATAATTTCTTTTTATTGTGGTCTACAGGACCTATTTGACAGAGTCCTGGATAAAAGTTGAGGCACCAACAAGCCACCTTGTTTATTGCACAAAACAAAAATTATTATGAGGTCAAAAGAAGTAGTCACTGTGGTGCACAGCAACTGAAATAAAGGCATTTCACCTTGAAAAACGGCCTTAAAATGTCTCTCTAAAGGCTGGGTCAATCATTGGAGAGATCCATATTGCTTGTTGCTCTTTCGGGGATATCTGCTTTGAGTAGTTCAGAAGGAGCTTCTCAGTCTAAGTTGCCCTCATTGGACATCTCCTTGACACTGTGAAGGAAACAAATGGAAACACAGCGTCCCTTCTGGTCCCAGTGAAGGTTGTGTGTGCATTTATGTATATACAATATATATATATATATGTATATATGTGAGTATGCGTGTATATATATATATATATATATATATATATATATATATATATATATATATATATATATATATATAGTATATAAAAGACGAGTCCAAGACATTATAAAGGTTTGGGGCAGCCACCCGTATATTGTTTTTTCCCAGCTGCAAATGGGTTTTCTTATCAAAGAAACCATGTGCATCTCACAGAGTCCAAAACAGAACTGACTATAGTAGGCCAAGATGGAGGCTTTAAAGGTCTTGAGAGGAAGTGATGTCATCAAAGGGGCCGGCTTCGGAAGTGACGTCATCAAAGGGGCCGGCTTCGGCATCGTTCCACTGCTCCCTTTTAAAAGAAGCCGGTGTTCGTTTAAACTGAAAGTAAATGTCGGAGAGAGGGTCCGGTTTGACCTCAAGGGTTGGGGATTCCTCCCGACTCGTCGAGGCGTGGGTGGATGACGTATTTGCTTGTGACGGACCAGGAATCTCCCCGTCCTCCTCGTGGGCTTCTGTATCTCTCTCCGCTGCCTGTGTACACGGCGTGGAGACAGCTTGAGACGAGCTATCCCTATCTACAACGAGGCCTAAGTTTTTATCAGGAGTAGTCAATAGTTTATTTTCTGACCAGTCCCGTCCTAGAATCACTGAGAACGGAGGATTAGGGTGGATCGCCATGGGATGTTTTTTTAGCGTTCCTCCCTGACTCACGAAACACAGGGCGGTGTCGTACATCCGGAGGTCTCTTTGAATACATTTAATACTGGTCTTTTTTTTAATCTCTGTCGCAGTAAAACATATCGGCAATCAACAATGGAAATGTTGCTGCCGGAATCAAACAGGGCAAGAAGTTTATAACCATTAATGACTACAAATCCTGTATTTGAACACGTCAGGGGGTTGGCAAGAGCACACAAACCATCTCCCCCCCTCCACCTACATCCCGCCTTACTCTCGGGTAGGTTGTACGCCTGGTGGCCCGGGAACTCAGAAACAGGCTCCGATGTATGTGTAAGAGACTTCTTCAGTAGGACGTGATCTCTAGGAAATCCACTAGAGGGCCGTTCTGCTCTCCCAGAGTTTAAGACTGGCTTGGGTGTTTTCAAGAGCTTTATAAGCTCTTCCATTGAATGGAATTCACCCCAGTCCGGCTGGGCAAAGTTTTTAGGTAGGCCTTTTAAAAAGAGGAGACAGGCTTCCTGTTGCACTATCTGGCAGGTGTTTAATTCAAATGGCCTTGAGAGGAAGTGACTTCATCAAAGGGGCCGGCTTCAGAAGTGACGTCATCAAAGGGGCCGGCTTTGGAAGTGACGTCTTCAGAGGCGCCGGAACCTTGCAGGATTTCCCGGGAAAGGTCTGTAGGGAACTGAGAAAGACAGTCAGGGCACTCCGCCGCCCCCTGGTCGGATGTTTTATTACAATTACTCGAGCCCTTTAGCTGCCTCCTACTCGCACGTGTGTGGCAATATATATATATACTAGCAAAATACCCGTGCTTCGCAGCGGAGAAGTAGTGTGTTGAAGAAGCAATGAAAAAGAAAAGGAAACATTTTGAAAATAACGTAACATGATTGTCAATGTAATTGTTTTGTCACTGTTGTGAGTGATGAGTGTTGCTGTCATATATATATATATATATATATATATATATATATATATATATATATAAATTCACACACACACACATAAACATATATATATATACATATCTATACATATACACATATATACATACATACAGTATATATATCTACATATATACACATACATATACATACACGCATACATACATACACACACATATATACACACACATATATATATATATATATATACATACACACACACATATATAAACATATATATACATATACATACATATATACACACACAGCTATTTCGTATCAGTGCAATACGCTCCTTGTTAAAACGGATAACTCCTGCTCTTACGTGCAAGTCTGCGTGGATATTATGAACTATCGTATTTGTTCAAGTTCTATTTAAATTTTAAATAGAAGGAATTTTTATTTAGTCGACAGAAATATCTTTGGTAGGAATGGTAAAAACAGACAGGAATATTATTCCTGAATAAATCAACTCAAACCTTAAACAACATAATATTTTGCTCTCCATAAAAATATATCCTGTCTAAATTATACAAGTTAGAAATAAAGTAAACGTTAAATGAACAAACATTCAAATTTCTTTACTCTTATGTAATTTTATATAAAATAAACAAATATGAAGATGCTGCATAACAAAACCTGGAAACATAAATAAAATGTGTTCCTTTCAGCAATAACAAATCAAATCATTCAGTTGTCTTTGCTCATATGTCATTTTAGAGCTGGACGCCTGGCATCTTTTTTGGCAACAGGTTCGTTTCTGTTTGGTGTGAGGTTCTGTGTTGTGGAGATTCTCAGGATGGATTGCAGGTGCTCATCAGTGAGGCGACTCCTGTGTGCTGTTTTGTTAGTCTTTATCACTGAGAAGAGCTTCTCACACAGATATGTGCTACCAAACATGCACAAGGTTTGAGCCGCATGTAGACGGACTTTTTTTGTTCTTCAAAGTCACCAAAGCGCCGTGCAAACTCAGTGCGCTCGGTTTATCAGCAAAGTGCGTATTTGGGAACACATAGTGACGACTTGGTTTAACATTACTTGGCAACAGGGAAAGTTGCACTGGTGCATTTGTGTCTCCCATAAAAGCAACTTCACTTGAAATCACTTTGTGATTGTGCACGGGTAAAACGTCCGCTGAAGTGTCAGATTCTTATTTAATTCTTCTGCTTTCTGTATCTTCTGCATTGCATTCAGGTCTTTCAGCCTCACTGATGAGCACCTGCAATCCATCCTGAGAATCTCCACAACACAGAACTCCCTGATGTTTTGTCTCATAGTGCCGTCTTAGATTAAATTCTGTAATTACAGCCACATTAGCTCCACAAATGAGACACACGGGTTCAGTAAACATATACTCAGCCTCCCATCGGTTTTAAAGGCTCTATTTTCAGAATCAACTTTTCTCTTCAGCATCGTGTGAGCTAGCCGCAATAACTTGCAGCATCATAAGCTAGACTTGATTAATGCGGTAAGTGTTCGGCAAGGCAGCTGAAGCGCTGCATTATGGGATCTGTAGTTTATTGTGTTACCAGCGCTTCATATACCCGGGCCATTAATAACAATAATACAGTATATAAAATGATCTTGCGGGCTGGATATAATTACACGCCGGGCCGGATGTGGCCCGCGGCCCTTGAGTTTGACACATATGGACTAAATAGAACTTGAAAAGATATATTTTTTCAAATGTGATCGCGCAATTCAGATAGAGTTGACGCGCACTACAGCCTGCATGCCTCAATAAGTCATCCTCCCTCGCTCTTACTTTTTTACCGTTCATCTAATGAATACACTGAGTATGGCTTTACCAAAACAATCATTGATGGCGAATAAAGTATCCATTATTCGAGTATGTAGATCGGGATATATATATACATATATATATACCCGCATATCGCAGCGGAGAAGTAGTGTGTTAAAAAAGCTAGAAAAAGAAAAGGGAACATTTTAAAAATAACGTAACATGACTGTCAATATACAGTATTTGTTTTGTGAGTGTTACTGAGTGTTGCTGTCATCAATGATTTGATTATCATTATTTCTTTCAATCAGGTTTGTATTTGTAGGATGTGTTGTGTTCAAGTTACATTCCGTGTTTGTCAATCGTTGTAAAGATGACAGGTTTCATTCATCGATTCGTTTCTTACTGCATCAATAAACAGCTCGTCTTCTTCTTTATCCGAGACCTGACACACTGCATGCACGGGTTTTTTACACTGTCTTCCTTTAGCGGGACATTGACTTTTTCCACCGTGTGCTTTGTTTCCACAGTAGCAGCATTTATGAATATGCTTGTATGTATCAGACGCTTCATATTTTTTGCTGCCTTTTCAATTGTGTAATTCGGTTTTTGTTCAGCGCTCTTTGGAACTGTTGCTTTTATCTGTGCACTGCGTCAGTTCACGTGAGCTCGGTGTACATGCATCGAAGTTCCCCAGTTGTGCTGGTGCCATCTCGTGCTATGTCCATGGCTGTATTTAATGTTACCTTAGTCCTGGCACTTAAAACTTTCTCTCGCAGTTTCGCTGAGTTTGTGCCAAACACCACGCTGACCATCTCATCTTCCTCTGCATAAGCACAGTCCTTAACCCGTGAATATTTAGTGGGAGTTTGCTATTGGATTGCCGCTGACGGACGGCCTTATATGGGCAGGCACTAAATTACAAACGCCAGCGCAGCCTGTCTATGAACTTAATTTAAAGTGTAGGTTTACATCGTGCTTTGTTTCCGAAGTAGCAGAACTCATCAATATGGTTGTATATGTCACTCGCTCGCTTCTTATTGTTTCGCTGCCTTCTCAATTATATAATGCATGTTTTCTTCAGCGCTTTTGGAGGTCTTCCTTATTTTCTATGTACTGCGTGATTACGTGTGAGGCGTGATGATGTCACACGAAACTCCGCCCCACGGCGTTCAAGCTCATCTCCATTACAGTAAATGAAGAAAACAGCTTCCAGTTATGACCATTACGCGTAGAATTTCGAAATGAAACCTGCCCAACTTTTGTAAGGAAGCTGTAAGGAATGAACCTGCCAAATTTCAGCCTTCCACCCACACGGGAAGTTGGAGAATTAGTGATGAGTGAGTGAGTGAGTGAGTGAGTGAGTGAGTGAGGGCTTTGCCTTTTATTAGTATAGATATATACACACCGTATATGTATATATATATATATATATATATATATTTTAAAAATACATACATACATATGCATACTCACAGGAAAGGGCTATAATACAACCCACTTGCCTCTGTGGGTCATCCTGCACATTAGACACATGTTTATATTTGGGGGTAGGTGGTCCATTATACATTCCTTCCACAGCTTCTGAACATTCCTCTCCACTTTCTGGTGTCTCTCTCTCTCTCTCTGTCACTCTCTCTGCAGTTAAACCCATTTCTGTCTCATTGACGACTCTTTCAGTTAGTCTCTGGAAATGAGGATGCCTCATAGCTAATATTCAGGATAATCCACTTCATCATTGTATTCTTCTTCTTCTGTACTTCTGAACTCATTAGCAGCCTCAATGATCATAAACCTTACCTTCCATAGTGATATTTGTTCTAACTAACTAGCACAGCCATGTGCAATATTATTCTGTAACCTTTCTGCGTATGGTTGGGGCCTTGTGGAGCTTCTTCCTGTGGTGCTCCTTGTGCCAGCGGCTCTTATTCCGTTCTGGCACACATCTTCACTAAAACATGTTTTCTTTTAATCAGAAATGTTAACAATATTGACTTAAAGTATTAATTTCCATTTAACTGCATTTACCTGATTTTTTTTTTCTATTTCTTTGTAGGAGTGGCTCTCAGTGACGGCCAATGGCATTCAATAGAATTTAGTGGAAGGAGAAACCGTCTAATTTTAATTATTGATAAAGATGTTTCAAATGCATTATATTCCCAGTCACCATTTCATATGCATTCAGGAAGTCATTACTACTTTGGAGGTAAGCAATTTTACAATATTCCAGATACTCAAATGTACACACTGTGGCTAAATTATTAGGAGGTGATGTAACAGTAACAGACTGGATTAGTGTTTCAGAATAACAATGTGAGTGCAGATGTATCAGTTTGATCCCTTTCTTTAATTACACTTTTTATCTTCCTTTTTTTTGCACAAGGGCGTGCATTTATAATGATATTGCTGCTGTTTTCTGATTTAGTAGAGAACAGTGCATTCTCTGCCCATCTTATGCTTAGTCTTGTAATTTTCTAAATGGCCAAGTAAAAGAATTCCATCGGTTGCATAAAGCTGCTTTACTTCAAAATTCTCTGATTTGATTTTTTCCATTACTTGCCTTTTTTAATTTCTGACTATGGATTAGCAAATGAGTGGCAACATAGCTCAAAGGTTAATACTATTGCCTCACCTTCAGAGAATGGGATTTGGTTCCTACCCTAATGTCTCTGCTCTCTGTCTGTGCAGTTTATCCACTTCTTCTGAGTCAGTATGGGTTATTTTGTGCTTTCATTGTTTTTCCCCCCACGGTGATAGGCAGGTTCAATTAACTGCTAACTCTAAATTGGCCTGGTGTGATAGAGTGTGTGAGTGCACGCTGTAATGGACTGGGGTCTTTTTTGGAGATGGTACCTGAGGCTCCAGGTCCATACCGCATTGTATGTGGTTAAATGGCTTTTTAAAATGAAGGGTTGAATGGCTGATTAGCAAATAATTTAAAGAGAGGAGAACTCTCTTGCTTAAAATTCAAAAATATATTTTGCTTTTTGTCAGTTATTTAGAAAACATGTAATCAAGTTCTACAGGTTCTTACAGAATAGTCGTAAAATGAATGCAGGTCAGTAAATATAATTAGGGAACTTTCTGTGAACTGAAATGGAAATGTGCATCCTTACTCAGACTGTGGTGCAGGTCCCTGATCTGTATTTGTACAGTACATTTATATATATTTTATACTACCATACACGTATATAACAGAATCAATGTATAAAACAGTTATTTCACATATGCAAATATATACATTATAAAAACTGTAGTATTACAGAAAGCAAAGCTGCAGAGTAAATGTCAAGAAATAATATGGTACATTGGCCAGAACGTCTGACTTTTAAATGTCACACTTTTCACCAAAATGCCAAGTCCTTAGTCAAGAATTCTGTAGTCAAGCCAGTTTTTCAGGTGCAGTAATTACTCTATGTATCAAAGCTTTTTCTCAGATTCTTTAGATTTTTATATTTTTTGGACACCAAAGCATGGTAAAAATGCACCTGCAAAGAATGGGTTGGCAGCTAATTATACAGAAATGAGACCCTCCTTAGTGTCGTTGTGCAGTCACTTTCTCAGAGTAGGTACTGCACTGCTTTTTATACATGTTGACTTTTCTTTTTTCATGTTTTTATCTTGTTTTTCATGTTTCCCATAGGTTGTCCTGAAGGTATCAATAGCCACGGATGTCAGAATGATTTTGCAGGTTTTAAAGGATGCATGAGGCTAATCATTATAGACAACCATCCTATTGATCTTATCCAAGTGCAGCAAAGGATAATTGGAAATTTCAGTGATTTACAAATAGACCTATGTGGAATTATAGACAGGTACAGTGATACAAATTATATTTTACATTTATAATCCCTGCATTGGACTAAGTGAATTTGACAATGTTACATGTTACAGGATGATCATCAGCCATGTTACCTGTCGAATTCTTTTAATAGAATAGTGAATACATTTTAAAATATTTGCTATCTCTTGCCCTACATGTACCTTCTTCTCCATTCCTCAATGACTTTAAAATTTTGTAGGCAGTTGTTTCACATTTGCAAATATATAAAGTAGAAAACTGTAGTATTACAGAAAGCAAAGCTTCAGAGTAAATGTCGTAAATCTTGTGCAGTATATGATCCTCTCCTGACCAGCATTTCCTCTCTCTGCTTTTCAGCATCTGTCTTTATTTTTAAGGCATCTTGTTTGCCTCCTATCCTCTTTTACACTTCCTGTCTTTGAAGGTGGCTGTCACTGTGCCTCCTATGGAATTTCCTCTGTGTCTGTCTCACACTTCCTTCTTTGATTGTGCATTTTTGATTGCATCATCAAAGCCAAACTGGCCAATCAGATTAATCATAGAGACGGGACACATCCACAGACCCCACCATTTTATTATATTGTAGTAGTAATAATAATAAATCTTTACATTTATATAGCATTTTTCTGACTACTCAAAGTGCTCTTTTTATAGATAATAGGTAGCCACTTCAACCACCATTAATGTGTAGCATCTGCCTGGATGATTCATTTTCCCGTGCACTCGCCACAAATGAGCTATTAGGTGGTGAAGTGAGAGAGAGAGAAAGACAATCAGAGACAGAGTTACAGAGACAGGGTCCAGAATGACCATGCTGTGGTGGGCAATTTAGCCAAAACATCGGGAATGACCCTACTCTTTACAAAAGGTTTTCCAGGGTTCTTTAATGACCGGTGACAGTCAGGACCTCACTTTTATGTCTTATCAGAAGCATAGCGGCATTTGTACAGCACAGTGTCCCCATCAATGCACTGGGCCATTAGGAGCCTCACACAGACCACAGGGTTACGGCCTCCGACTGGTCTCACTAACACCACTTCCAGTAGCAACCCAAGCTTTTCCTAGATGGTCTCCTATCCAAGTACTGGCTGGGCGCAAACAGGCTTAGCTTCAGGTGGATGACCTCTTCTGAAGTGCAGGTGGTATGACTGCTGGATAGTTGATATTCATTTAAGATTGTTAGGTATCCAGGTGTTGTCCAGGTTTTTGGATGTGTGCTGAAATACTGTTGCTATGTTTAGCTAGTAAAAAAGTTGTGTATTTCTGTTTTATCTTTGATATTTTAATTATTTTCTATTGTTATTTTGATGATATTACTGGGTCGCCTTTTGTATCTGTATTTTGATGGAAGGTCTCATGACAGTGTTGTTAACAACACCTCCTCATTACCACTATGTGATACTGGAACATACAATATGTGACATCATCAAGATGACTGTATTTAAGGTGGACACCCACTAGTCTTTGTATATTTTTGGATTTATGGTGAAAAGCTGTTGGTATGTTTACTTAGTTTAAAAAAAAATCAGAGAGACCAGTAAGTGGAGAGGAATGTTCAGAAGCTGTGGAAGGAATGTATAGTGATGGTACAAAGGAGGGGAATTATTGATTCATTGTGATCTTTTGAATCTGCATTTTGATCATTTGCATTGGCATTTTGAGTAGCAGTGACAACATTGTTGTTGATGACAATGCCTCGTGATTGCTGTGTGATTTTGGATCATGCAACATGGAATGATATTGCAAAAATTGTAAGTTTTTCGATTTGTGTTGAAGTACTGTAGTTGTAGGGAGGCACGGTGGCACAGTGGTAGTATTGCTGAGTTGTACTGCAGTATGGAGAGCAGGGTTTGTGTTCCTGGTATTCCCTGAATGCAGTTTGCATATTCTCTCCATGTTTATGTGGGGGGTTCCCACCCACTGTTCAAAGACCTGCAGGTTCGGTAGATTGCCAACACTAAATTGTCTCTAGAATGTGTGTGAGTGTATTCTCCCTGTGATGGACTGCCGTCCTGTCCAAGGATTGTTTGTACGTTGACCCAATGTACTCTGGGATAGGCTCCACTCTCCACTGTAACCCTGTTCAGGATTAAGTGGGCTCAGAAAATTTTACAGTATGGAACGGTTAGTGTATTTAGAAGAAGAAGAAAAAAACTTTGGGGAAGGACTTACATTTTTTTTTTTTTTTCTTCATTTTTGCTTTATGCATTGGGCTTTGGTTACCATGGCTAGTGTGTCCCTGATGGTAGACCTTGCCTGTCTGAGTACATTTTCCTCTCTCTTATTGTTAACCCTTTCTGTCTTTGTGTGCCCTTCTTTCAGAGGCAGAACAGGAACGTTATTAGTTATCATTTTAACACGGTTATTAATAAATCCCCCAAAGCACCACTGACAAGATGTTTCGAGAACAATTTCAGTTTACTATTAAAGACAACAACCAGAAAGAAGAGGGGTTGGCATCTGCAGCCAAAAAGAACTCAGAAATACATGTGAAACATCACGGTTTATTTTAACACCAAATGAATATGAGAGAGACCAGTTTTTAATTGCTAGGAAGTTTTTACAAATTAATTGAGTACCAACATCAAAAAAGATACACAAATGAGGAGAAACTGCAAAAAGTCTCTAAAATAAGGTGCAGAAGGTTCAAATCCACAGGAAATAATTAACTCTAATGAGCACCCCAGCATGAGTGTAACTCTAATGACATGCAGGATCAAATGAAAGGACTTCTGTAATACAAAGATGTCTGTACCCTTTAAGTCTGAGACATTATGAACATGTAAATTACCAAAGTAAGAATCCTGTTGTAATTAACTGAAACAACTGGTAAAGCCTGGGTAAGACAGCGTGTTTGGCTGAGAAGGCCAGTAAAGAGTTACAAGCAAACACTGATATGCCACAGTTATTTCTAGCAACTCGAATAAGTAAAAATTGCCTCTTTCTTTCTTTATTTGATTAATAATGCTCACAGTTGCATTGTTTATCCCTAATCTGATGGTTTCTGAGCAAACACAATAAGAGTAAAATATTACAAAGTTTGTTATTTAAAGACCTCACTGCTAAGTTAAGCTAGACACGGCTTATTACATGCCAGCCTTGAAGAAATGTCAAATGTGATTAGAGATACTGTAATGAGATTATTAGAGTTGCTGCTGTGCTCTCTTTTTAGTTTATTAGCATAATTAGAAGTATTACAAACCATTCTTCTAATAAAAAACATTCCTTATTTAGATTCATAATACCAACTGCAAAACCTAAGTAACTTTCATTTACAGGTAAGTTTATTCAACAATACCTAAGGGGTTTCCGGCTGTTATTAAATACTGTAACAGAGTTATACCAATTAGAATGTAACCATTCCTCGTGGAAAAAAAACACATACTGTATTACTCTCATTAAAAAGTCAACGCAACAGTCAGTTTTAAGAGGTGTAAGTTTTCAAAATTTTTCACCTCAGTTTTTTAAATACAAAGAGATATTTTGTTATTTTCCAGTTTTACATAAACAGCATAAATATAATTTATAATAAAGTAAAATATAAAAGAATAAGGGGGATGTGCAGAGCTGTAGTACCTACAGGGGGATAAAATTGATGAACCACAGCATTAAGTTATGGGAAAGAGCAGTGGAAGCTAGGTTAAGAAGTGAGGTGATGATTAGTGAGCAGCAGTATGGTTTCATGCCTAGAAAGAGCACCACAGATGCAATGTTTGCTCTGAGGATGTTGATGGAGTTTAGAGAAGGTCAGAAGGAGTTGCATTGTGTCTATGTGGACCTTGAGAATGCATATGACAGGGTGCCTCGAGAGAAGTTGTGGTATTGTATGAGGAAGTCGGGAGTGGCAGAGAAGTAGGTAATACTGTAGTTGTACAGGATATTTACGAGGGAAGTGTAGCAGTGGTGAGGTCTGTGGTAGGAGTGACGGATGCATTCAAAGTGGAGGTGTGATTACATCAGGGGTCGGCTCTGAGCCCTTTCTTATTTGCAATGATGATAGGCACATTGGCAGATGAAATTAGACTGGAGTCCCCTTGGACTATGACATTTGCTGATGACATTGTGATCTGTAGCGACAGTAGGGAGCAGGTTAAGGAGACCCTGGAGAGGTGGAGATAAGCTCTAGATAGGAGAGGAATGAAGGTCCGTAGGAACAAAACAGAATACATGTGTGTAAATGAGAGGGAGGTTAGTGGAATGGTGAGGATGCAAGGAGTAGAGTTGGCGAATGTGGATGAGTTTAAATACTTGGGATCAACAGTAAAGAGTAATGGGGATTGTGGAAGAGAGGTGAAGAAGAGAGTGCAGGCAGGATGGAATGGGTGGGGAAGAGTGTCAGGAGTGATTTGTGACAGACGGGTATCCTCAAGAGTGAAAGGGAAGGTCTACAGGACGGTAGTGAGACCAGCTTTGTTATATGGGTTAGTGACGGTGGCACTGACCAGAAAGCAGGAGACAGAGCTGAGGTGGCAGAGTTAAAGATGCTAAGATTTGCATTGGGTGTGACGAGGATGGACGGGATTAGAAATGAGTGCATTAGAGGGACAGTTCAGGTCGGAAGGTTGGGAGACAAAGTCAGAGAGGCAAGATTGCGTTGGCTTGGACATGTGCAGAGGAGAGATGCTGGGTATATTGGGAGAAGGATGTTAAGGATAGAGTTGCCAGGCAAGAGGAAAAGAGGAAGGCCTAAGAGAAGATTTGTGGATGTGGTGAGAGAGGACATGCAGATAATGGGTGTGACAGAGCAAGATGTAGAGGACAGAAAGATATGGAACAAGAAGATCCGCTGTGGCGACCCCTAACAGCAGCCGAAAGAAGAAGATGACATAAACAGCATAAATCTTTCTATAATGTAGTATTATTTCATCTAATGTGCAAAACTACTGCATTTTCTTGTGGTTAATGCAAACTGCTATATTAGTAACTAGCAGAATACCCTCGCTTCGCAGCGGAGTAGAAGTGTGTTAAAGCAGTTATGAAAAAGAAAAGGAAACATTTTGAAAATAACGTAACATGATTGTAATTGTGTTGTCATTGTCATGAGTGTTGCTGGCATATATACATATATATATATATATATATATATATATATATATATATATATATATATATATATATATATACATAACATAAACATATATATACACATATATATATATATATATATATACACACATAAATAAATATATACATATACATATATATTATATATACACACACACACACACACACACACACACACACACACACACACACATATATATACATATATACTGTATATACACATATACACTCACCTAAAGGATTATTAGGAACACCTGTTCAATTTCTCATGAATGCAATTATCTAATCAACCAAACACATGGCAGATGCTTCAATGCATTTAGGGCGTGGTCCTGGTCAAGACAATCTCCTGAACTCCAAACTGAATGTCAGAATGGGAAAAAAAGGTGATTTAACACTAGAATTACCACAGCCTACGAAAAAACTCGTAATTCCGTCCCACCTTAAACTGCTTCTTAAATCCCTTCACACCTCTCCGCCAGCGCCCTTTGTCTTCTAAATGTGCTGATAAAGAGAAGCCGGCTATTCCATCCCCCACCAATTTAGAACGCACGAACTTCTCTCAGCTCATGCCTTGATTGAGTATCTGGGAGTGAAGTGGAGTTTTAGAGTGAAATAATAGATCGTTGTTTGGAACACACGCATTTCATGTCTGTTCCGTTTCTACAGTAATCTGTGTCAACACATTGTTAAAACAGAAACTTTTTATATTCTAGTAGTAGATGACAAAATGTAGGCATAAACTATATAATGTATGAAGCCTGAAGTCCAAATAGCAAAGAAACATTTTCACAAGAATAACACAATTGCACTTTTATTCAAACATATAACTGCAGAAAGAAAAAGCCGCCTTAACATGCGACATTGACACCAGTTTACTATAACTGACTCCGTGGTTCAATAGATACAGCCCCCGCTTGGGAATCAAGGGGTCACGGGTTCGATCCTGCCCCTCCCTTTGAGAAGTAAACTGTTTTAGTCTTACTGTTTTAGAATAAAACATACATTTGATTTCAGTCTGGAAGTTTTACAAATTAATTGAGTACCAACATCAAAAAAGATACACAAATGAGGAGAAACTGCAAAAAGTCTCTAAAATAAGGTGCAGAAGGTTCAAATCCACAGGAAATAATTAACTCTAATGAGCACCCCAGCATGAGTGTAACTCTAATGACATGCAGGATCAAATGAAAGGACTTCTGTAATACAAAGATGTCTGTACCCTTTAAGTCTGAGACATTATGAACATGTAAATTACCAAAGTAAGAATCCTGTTGTAATTAACTGAAACAACTGGTAAAGCCTGGGTAAGACAGCGTGTTTGGCTGAGAAGGCCAGTAAAGAGTTACAAGCAAACACTGATATGCCACAGTTATTTCTAGCAACTCGAATAAGTAAAAATTGCCTCTTTCTTTCTTTATTTGATTAATAATGCTCACAGTTGCATTGTTTATCCCTAATCTGATGGTTTCTGAGCAAACACAATAAGAGTAAAATATTACAAAGTTTGTTATTTAAAGACCTCACTGCTAAGTTAAGCTAGACACGGCTTATTACATGCCAGCCTTGAAGAAATGTCAAATGTGATTAGAGATACTGTAATGAGATTATTAGAGTTGCTGCTGTGCTCTCTTTTTAGTTTATTAGCATAATTAGAAGTATTACAAACCATTCTTCTAATAAAAAACATTCCTTATTTAGATTCATAATACCAACTGCAAAACCTAAGTAACTTTCATTTACAGGTAAGTTTATTCAACAATACCTAAGGGGTTTCCGGCTGTTATTAAATACTGTAACAGAGTTATACCAATTAGAATGTAACCATTCCTCGTGGAAAAAAAACACATACTGTATTACTCTCATTAAAAAGTCAACGCAACAGTCAGTTTTAAGAGGTGTAAGTTTTCAAAATTTTTCACCTCAGTTTTTTAAATACAAAGAGATATTTTGTTATTTTCCAGTTTTACATAAACAGCATAAATATAATTTATAATAAAGTAAAATATAAAAGAATAAGGGGGATGTGCAGAGCTGTAGTACCTACAGGGGGATAAAATTGATGAACCACAGCATTAAGTTATGGGAAAGAGCAGTGGAAGCTAGGTTAAGAAGTGAGGTGATGATTAGTGAGCAGCAGTATGGTTTCATGCCTAGAAAGAGCACCACAGATGCAATGTTTGCTCTGAGGATGTTGATGGAGTTTAGAGAAGGTCAGAAGGAGTTGCATTGTGTCTATGTGGACCTTGAGAATGCATATGACAGGGTGCCTCGAGAGAAGTTGTGGTATTGTATGAGGAAGTCGGGAGTGGCAGAGAAGTAGGTAATACTGTAGTTGTACAGGATATTTACGAGGGAAGTGTAGCAGTGGTGAGGTCTGTGGTAGGAGTGACGGATGCATTCAAAGTGGAGGTGTGATTACATCAGGGGTCGGCTCTGAGCCCTTTCTTATTTGCAATGATGATAGGCACATTGGCAGATGAAATTAGACTGGAGTCCCCTTGGACTATGACATTTGCTGATGACATTGTGATCTGTAGCGACAGTAGGGAGCAGGTTAAGGAGACCCTGGAGAGGTGGAGATAAGCTCTAGATAGGAGAGGAATGAAGGTCCGTAGGAACAAAACAGAATACATGTGTGTAAATGAGAGGGAGGTTAGTGGAATGGTGAGGATGCAAGGAGTAGAGTTGGCGAATGTGGATGAGTTTAAATACTTGGGATCAACAGTAAAGAGTAATGGGGATTGTGGAAGAGAGGTGAAGAAGAGAGTGCAGGCAGGATGGAATGGGTGGGGAAGAGTGTCAGGAGTGATTTGTGACAGACGGGTATCCTCAAGAGTGAAAGGGAAGGTCTACAGGACGGTAGTGAGACCAGCTTTGTTATATGGGTTAGTGACGGTGGCACTGACCAGAAAGCAGGAGACAGAGCTGGAGGTGGCAGAGTTAAAGATGCTAAGATTTGCATTGGGTGTGACGAGGATGGACGGGATTAGAAATGAGTGCATTAGAGGGACAGTTCAGGTCGGAAGGTTGGGAGACAAAGTCAGAGAGGCAAGATTGCGTTGGCTTGGACATGTGCAGAGGAGAGATGCTGGGTATATTGGGAGAAGGATGTTAAGGATAGAGTTGCCAGGCAAGAGGAAAAGAGGAAGGCCTAAGAGAAGATTTGTGGATGTGGTGAGAGAGGACATGCAGATAATGGGTGTGACAGAGCAAGATGTAGAGGACAGAAAGATATGGAACAAGAAGATCCGCTGTGGCGACCCCTAACAGCAGCCGAAAGAAGAAGATGACATAAACAGCATAAATCTTTCTATAATGTAGTATTATTTCATCTAATGTGCAAAACTACTGCATTTTCTTGTGGTTAATGCAAACTGCTATATTAGTAACTAGCAGAATACCCTCGCTTCGCAGCGGAGTAGAAGTGTGTTAAAGCAGTTATGAAAAAGAAAAGGAAACATTTTGAAAATAACGTAACATGATTGTAATTGTGTTGTCATTGTCATGAGTGTTGCTGGCATATATACATATATATATATATATATATATATATATATATATATATATATATATATATATATATATATACACATATATATACACATTTATATATATATATATATATACACACATAAATAAATATATACATATACATATATATTATATATACACACACACACACACACACACACACACACACACACACACACACATATATATACATATATACTGTATATACACATATACACTCACCTAAAGGATTATTAGGAACACCTGTTCAATTTCTCATGAATGCAATTATCTAATCAACCAAACACATGGCAGATGCTTCAATGCATTTAGGGGTGTGGTCCTGGTCAAGACAATCTCCTGAACTCCAAACTGAATGTCAGAATGGGAAAAAAAGGTGATTTAACACTAGAATTACCACAGCCTACGAAAAAACTCGTAATTCCGTCCCACCTTAAACTGCTTCTTAAATCCCTTCACACCTCTCCGCCAGCCTTTGTCTTCTAAATGTGCTGATAAAGAGAAGCCGGCTATTCATCCCCCACCAATTTAGAACGTGCACGAACTTCTCTCAGCTCATGCCTTGATTGAGTATCTGGGAGTGAAGTGGAGTTTTAGAGTGAAATAATAGATCGTTGTTTGGAACACACGCATTTCATGTCTGTTCCGTTTCTACAGTAATCTGTGTCAACACATTGTTAAAACAGAAACTTTTTTTATATTCTAGTAGTAGATGACAAAATGTAGGCATAAACTATATAATGTATGAAGCCTGAAGTCCAAATAGCAAAGAAACATTTTCACAAGAATAACACAATTGCACTTTTATTCAAACATATAACTGCAGAAAGAAAAGCCGCCTTAACATGCGACATTGACACCAGTTTACTATAACTGACTCCGTGGTTCAATAGATACAGCCCCCGCTTGGGAATCAAGGGGTCACGGGTCCGATCCTGCCCCTCCCTTTTGAGAAGTAAACTGTTTTTAGTCTTACTGTTTTAGAATAAAAACATACATTTGATTTCAGTCTGTAACAGCCGGTGCAATTTATGATCTTTGTAAAGGTTAGCTTTTTTTTTTATTCACTTTTCACTCTCTCAGTCGCGTTCAGAATCAATCCATACAACCCCATCTGACACGGCTGTTTTCACTAAAGACGCGCTATAGCTCTGCAGTGTACCACGATGCATACTAATGCTTTTATTCAAGTGCACTTTTTCCATCGCCTTTTCCGTAAGAAGCAGTGTACACACTTCTCTCTATGCTGTGGTTTCTATTACACACCTGAAAGAAAGAGACAATACATATGAACATATCCAGCATACAGCAACATGCGGGACTGGCAGGAACACTCAATAAAACTGAATAAAAAGAAAATCAAGTGACGGTGAGATACGAAGAAGACAGCTTCGCCAGCCTCTGTGTGTCAGAACCGGTGGGGCGTTAGTATGCATCGTGGTACAGCACAGAGCTATAGCGCGTCTGTATTCTGTTTCTTTTGTACTCCAGGGCACGCAGAGGAGAGAATAGTAAAGAGCAGTAAGTTCGGCGCTATATGCAATCATCAGACACTCTCCATCTGCCCGTTGTTTTGTTATACTTTTCAATACTTTTATACTGCTCAAACGGGCATGCTCAAAAAATACACGTGTAATGCCACGAAAAGTGCACGCAGACACTTCATTTCGCAAACAAAACAAGTGCACTTTTATTCAAAACTACCTGTATAACCGAAGAAAAAGAAAGCAAGTTACAGTAGGCGATTGATACGACATCTTGCATGGTGCAATGCTAAGAAGTGCAGATTTTCATTCCGTGCTATATAAAATCATCACATTCAAATATTAACAGTTCCCACACACCCAAGGACCGTCCTTCCTACATTTACGACACGTGTACTTGTTGCCGTGTACACACCTCTCTGTGCTATGGTTTCTATTACACTGAATGAGCACCTGACACTGTACTTTCTTCCCTGGGGAAGGTCCCCATCAGAGAATTTCCAGTTCCTGCATAAATTCACACCCGATCTGACGCTGTTCGCTTTCAAATAATATTGCATTAGTGCGATTATATTTTCACATATATTGTCTTTCTTTCAGGTGTGTAATAGAAACCACAGCATAGAGAGAAGTGTGTACACTGCTTCTTACAGGAAAAGGCGATGGAAAAAGTGCACTTGAATAAAAGTGCACTTTTGTTATACTTTTACACCAATATATGTTCCTGTGTTTGAACGACACGGGCAGATGGGGAGTGTCTGATGATTGCATATAGCGCCGAAGTTGGTCTTTACCATTCTTTCTTCTGCATGTCCTGGGGTGCAAAAGAAAAAGCATACAGCAGGAACACTCAATAAAACTGAATAAAAAGAAAAGCAAGTGACGGTGAGATACGAAGAAGGCAGCTTCGCCAGCGTTTGTGTGTCAGAACCGGGGCGTTAGTATGCATCGTGGTACACTGCAGAGCTATAGCGTCTTTAGTGAAAACAGCCGTGTCAGATGGGGTTGTATGGATTGATTCTGAACGCGACTGAGAGAGTGAAAAGTGAATAAAAAAAAAAAAGCTAACCTTTACAAAGATCATAAATTGCACCGGCTGTTACAGACTGAAATCAAATGTATGTTTTTATTCTAAAACAGTAAGACTAAGAACAGTTTACTTCTCAAAAGGGAGGGGCGCAGGATCGAACCCGTGACCCCTTGATTCCCAAGCGGGGGCTGTATCTATTGAACCACGGAGTCAGTTATAGTAAACTGGTGTCAATGTCGCATGTTAAGGCGGCTTTTCTTTCTGCAGTTATATGTTTGAATAAAAGTGCAATTGTGTTATTCTTGTGAAAATGTTTCTTTGCTATTTGGACTTCAGGCTTCATACATTATATAGTTTATGCCTACATTTTGTCATCTACTACTAGAATATAAAAAGTTTCTGTTTTAACAATGTGTTGACACAGATTACTGTAGAAACGGAACAGACATGAAATGCGTGTGTTCCAAACAACGATCTATTATTTCACTCTAAAACTCCACTTCACTCCCAGATACTCAATCAAGGCATGAGCTGAGAGAAGTTCGTGCACGCTCTAAATTGGTGGGGATGGAATAGCCGGCTGCTCCTAGCTTCTCTTTATCAGCACATTTAGAGAAGAAAGGACGCTGGCGGAGAGGTGTGAAGGGATTTAAGAAGCAATTTAAGGTAGGACAGAATTACGAGTTTTTTCGTAGGCTCTGGTAATTCTAGTGTTAAGCAATTTTGAGCGTGGCATGGTTGTTGGTGCCAGACGGGCCGGTCTGAGTATTTCACAATCTGCTCAGTTACTGGGATTTTCACGCACAACCATTTCTAGGGTTTACAAAGAATGGTGTGAAAAGGGAAAAACATCCCATATGCGGCAGTCCTGTGGGTGAAAATGCCTTGTTGATGCTAGAGGTCAGAGGAGAATGGGCCGACTGATTCAAGGTGATAGAAGAGCAACTTTGACTGAAATAACCATTCGTTACAACCGACGATGCAGCAAAGCATTTGTGAAGCCACAACACGCACAGCCTTGAGGCGGATGGGCTACAACAGCAGAAGACCCCACCAGGTACCACTCATCTCCACTACAAATAGGAAAAAGAGGCTACAATTTGCACGAGCTCACCAAAATTGGACAGTTGAAGACTGGAAAAATGTTGCCTGGTCTGATGAGTCTCGATTTCTGTTGAGACATTCAAATGGTAGAGTCAGAATTTGCCATAAACAGAATGAGAACATGGATCCATCATGCCTTGTTACCACTGTGCAGGCTGGTGGTGGTGGTGTAATGGTGTGGGGGATGTTGTCTTGGCACACTTTAGGCCCCTTAGTGCCAATTGGGCATCGTTTAAATGCCACGGGCTACCTGAGCATTGTTTCTGACCATGTCCATCCCTTCATGACCACCATGTACCCATCCTCTGATGGCTACTTCTAGCAGGATAATGCACCATGTCACAAAGCTCGAATCATTTCAAATTGGTTTCTTGAACATGAAAATGAGTTCACTGTACTAAAATGGCCCCCACAGTCACCAGATCTCAACCCAATAGAGCATCTTTGGGATGTGGTGGAACGGGAACTTCGTGCCCTGGATGTGCATCCCACAAATCTCCATCAACTGCCAGATGCTATCCTATCAATATGGCCAACATTTCTAAAGAATGCTTTCAGCACCTTGTTGAATCAATGCCACGTAGGCAGTTCTGAAGGTGAAAGGGGGTCAAACACCGTATTAGTATGGTGTTCCTAATAATCCTTTAGGTGAGTGTATATACAAATCTACATATATATATATATATATATGTCTACATATATATATTAGAGGTGGAACTCGATTAAAAAATTAATCCAATTAATTAGAGGCTGTGTAATAATTAATCTTGATTAATCGTATGTAATCACACATGAAAATTCACAAATCGCAAATGTTTATTTTTAATTTAAAAGGGTTTTAGTGGGCTTACAGAATCAAATAAAAGACATGGACATGAATATTGTAAAGTCAAGCTCTTTTAATTTCTGAAAAAAATGCTTTTAAACTGCATTTCAATTTAAAACAGAAACAAAAATATCATCCCTGGCTAAATTGGGCAGACTTAAAAATAAAGTGGTAGTTTAAGTTTAAGTGTCTTTAAATAATAATAACCAAAATTTCAACATAAAGTGCAGTTTTTCTTCTTAAAAAAAGTCAGAAACATAAACGGTAATTTGACCAACTTAATCTTTAAACTCTGAGTAACCTTAGCCAAAATTATTTTGTACATTAGGCTAAAACAGTGTGATCATTGAACATTTTGTAGTTAGATGTAATTAGAATTACTAACGGTCACGGAAGTCCAATAATCCCCAGTAAGAGCCACAAAGTCCATTTTCTGTAATGCATCTACTGTAATTTTGCTTGCTTTTCAGTGTGCACAAAATCATGCTTTTATCAAGGCTACGGTCGGGTAGTCTTTTGAAATGAAAATTTCCTTTGATCAGTCGAGGAACGCGCTTTATTCCAACTCTAACATTTTTGTTGCTCTGATGTGTGTATCAATGTAATCGATGTACCAGGAAACCATGCATTGACAAAAGTTCCCTTTGCTTGGAATTTAAAGTGTGATTAAATGCGTGATTTTTTAATGCGTTATGGAGTACATGCATCGAAGCTTCTCAGCTGTGCTTGTGCTAAGAAAAGGAAACATTTTAAAATAACGTAATATGTTTCTGCGATAACCGCATATTTTTTTCATACGTATCAAACCAAGGGGATGCGAGGGTAAAATGAATCGTGAAGCGCGTACATACTTAGTGCATCCCATTTCGGGAATCGAACCTCAGATTTTAGCACTAGAGGCTTAAGCCTCTACAATTATGCCACGGGTGTAGCTTGTCTATTTGAGAGTATGTAGATCGGGTATATATACATACATATATATATATATATATATACCCGCACACTTCGCAGCGGAGAAGTAGTGTGTTAAAGTTATGAAAAAAAAAGGGAACATTTTAAAAATAACGAAACATGATTGTCAATATACAGTAATTGTTTTGTGAGTGTTATTGAGTGTTGCTGTCATCAAAGATTTGATTATCATTTCTTTCAATCAGGTTCGTATTTATAGGATGTGTTGTGTTCAAGTTACATTCCGTGTTTGTCAATCGTTGTAAAGATGACAGGTTTCATTCATCGATTTGTTTCTTACTGCATCAATAAACAGCTCGCCTTCCTCTTTATCTGAGATGTGACACACTGTTATGCACGGTTTTTTACACTGTCTTCCTTTAGCGGACATTGACTTTTTCCACTGTGTGCTTTGTTTCCGCAGTAGCTGCACTTATAAATATGCTTGTATGTATCAGACGCTTCATATTTTTTGCTGCCTTCTCAATTGTGTAATTCGGTTTTGTTCAGCACTCTTTGGAACTGTCGCTTTTTGTCTGTGCACTGCGTCAGTTCACGTGAGCCGCTTGGTGTTCATGCATCGAAGGATCCCAGCTGTGCTGGTGCCATCTCGTGTGATGTCCACGGCTGTATGTAATGTTAGCTAAGACCCGGCACTTAAAAGTTTCTCTTGCAGTTTCGCTGAGTTTGTGCCAAACACCACCCTGACCGTCTCATCTTCCTCTGCATAAGCACAGTCCTTCACCTGTGAATATTTAGCGGCAGTGTTTCTATTGGATTGCCGCTGACGGACGGCCTTATATGGGCAGGCACTAAATTACAAATGCCAGCGGCAGCCTTTCTATGAACTTAATTTAAACTTTAGGTTGACACCGTGCTTTGTTTCCAAAGTAGCAGCACCCATGAATATGGTTGTATATGTCACTCGCTCGCTTCTTATTGTTTCGCTGCCTTCTCAATTATATAATGCATGTTTTCTTCAGCGCTTTTTGGAGCTCTTCCTGGTTTTCTACGTACTGCGTTGATAGTCAGTTCACGTTATTACGTGGGAGGCGTGATGATGTCACACGAAACTCTGCCCCTACGGCTTTCGAGCTCAACTCCATTACAGTATATTGAGAAAAATAGCTTCCAGTTATGACCATTACGCGTAGAATTTCGAAATGAAACCTGCCCAACTTTTGTAAGTAAGCTGTAAGGAATGAGACTGCCAAATTTCAGCCTTCTACCTACACGGGAAGTTGGAGAATTAATGATGAGTCAGTGAGTGAGTGAGTCAGTGAGGGCTTTGCCTTTTATTAGTATAGATATCCAGCTCTCTAACACCAGGATCCCATTTAGTACAACCATTGACAGAAAATACATCTACATTATGTTGTATATAATTAATGTTCTACTGTTAAAATAAAAGCATTTAGAATCACTCAATTTTTATGTGAAAACTGGGGTAAAGCATATTAGACCTTACTCTTATGTCCTTTCTTGCCATAATCTATTTACTATTTCGGTATAAGAGAAAGAAAGAACAACAAAGGGGACCTCATCTTGGATACAGCAAAGTTGCTGCTCATGTTTATGATGTTGACAGTCCTTTTACACAAGTAGGCTATACCAGGAATTCATTAGTGCATATGCAAATAAAGCTGGGTCAAGTGTCCCAGGAAAATGGACACAGTCATTTTCCAGACTGACCACCCCTTATAATTTCAGGTTATCATATGTATAAATGGTAGGCATTACAGTATCCTCACATGCATGCACTGACATCGATGTGAGTGAACCATTCATGAGAGACTTGGCTGTTTAATTGCAGAAGGTCTTCTTATGTGAACTGTTTGAAAAGTGACTATACTTACTAGATGGCCTTTTAAATAAAAGTGTCTCCTTTCAAGTCACCTAGAAAATTATTAAACTGTTTCCACTAGATATAGCCATGACTTTAGTTTAAGAGCTACAGCTGGGCTTATCTCTTAACACTTAACCATCATAATGACATGATTCTATGCACACTATTTTGATTGCATATGCGATTATTTGCACTGAATTGTATCCCTCAATATTTCACTATCAATATGGGTGTAGTTTACATACTGTAACATAGCAGATTCTCAAAATCCATCTAAGCCAGTGCTTCAAAGGCATTGATAAAGCAGATGCAGATGAATTATTTTGAATAAATGGCAAAATGGCGTATGTGAGGACACCAGTGGAAATTATTCAGATGTTGATTTAAGTGTAAAGCCAGGAAGTCCATCTTTTCTCAAAAGGTGGTGGGAATCTGGAATAAATTATAGAGTCATATAGTTGAAGCACAAACCTTGGCATCCTTTAAGAAGTTTCTGATAAAATAGTGAGACAGCTTATCTCTTAGTTAAACCATAGATTCTTAAAGTATGGGTGGGTTGTTGTCTAAATTTGGTTTGTGGTCTGTCTTAATATATTCCATGGGAATGGGTCACATACTATTTATGGTTTGTCTTGTAATGGGTCACTTCGGGCAGTTAAGCAAACGCATTTGTACCGCTATAACGTGTGTTTGTGATTCTCCAAGGGGGACAAGGGATGACTGTTGGTGGCGATTCTTCAAGGATGAAGCAGGATGACTGTCGCTGATGATAATCAATGCCCCGGATGCAACAAAGACAAAATAGGGTCACAAGGAAAAAAAAATTATGAACCGCTGAGCTAAAATAAAAAGCCTGGTGAACTGAATAGTCTTTTAGATCTTAAATTCACAAGTCCTGGAGTTTGTTGTGCTCTCACCAGAGTGGGACCGTGCACGGCGACTTCTCCAAATTTTCATACCCCTTCATGTTTTTACATTTTGTTGTGGTACAGCCTTATGCTATATTATTTAAATTCACTTTTTCTCTCATTAAGCTAATACTCAGTATCCCCAAATGACAAGGTGAAAATGGGATTTCAGAAACATTTGCAAATCTGGTCAAACTAAAAAAAAAAGTCTTGTGCTGTGTTGGCAGAAATAGGCCCAAATTTGGAGCCAACTGTCAAGTGGGTGCCAGTTCATCACAGATCATCCTCACTCACAGCAGGCCGACTAAGAGGTTACAATCAATTAACACAAATGCATACATACACACGCACACACTCATGCACACACACACACATACATACACATCTTTAAGAGCATCTTGAAACATGCAGATGTCATATAGATGGTGGGGGCTGAGATTAGAATATTTGCTGCTGAAGCTGCGAGGTATAATTATTTACTGTTTAACAACATTCACACTGTATCATATGCAGTAAGACTCTTTATAGCATTAATATGAGCACAAATAAATATCAAGTTTGACAACATTGGAATAATGTGTTAGAAATACTAGTGGGTGCTCTAAAAAGAATGTGGTATTGGTTAATACTAGGAAGAGCATGGAAAGGACATATCACGAATACTGAATAAAGCACTGTTGTAACTGAGAAATCTTTTGAACCAAGAGAGGTTATAGTACTGCTAAGCTTTGTTACACCCCATTGTAGAGTCTGATTGAAAAAAATGAACAGTTGTGGATAGCAAAGGTGAAAAGTAAGACATTTAGCTGTGAGTCCATTCTTTCATACACCCTTCTTTGTCTTCAGCTCGATGCATAGATCCTCTTTTCAGTTATATATCTTAATGTCACTAATTTTCTAGTTCATTTCAGGTCAGGTCAGGTTGGGGAGTGTGCACAAGTACAGCGCATTACTGCACCCACCACATGATGAAACAACCGGGATCCTGGTTGGCAATCTTCCAGGCAGACACGCGGACCAGCCCCACCCTCCAGAAATGACTATCTATCTGCAGCAGCCAGGTGTTACGTGGGTGTCCTCTTGGCCGGGTCCTCAACAATGAGTATCATGCGAGCCAGATCACCCTCTGGGAATCACGGCACATGGCTATAACTGATGCTCCCTCACAATGAAGGTAATGTGCCTCATTCGGGACTCCTTGAGCAACTGCTCATTCAACACAAAGTTAAATAAGCGGTACCCAAGGATTCTCCAAAGATACCCATTACTGAAGGAGTCCAGTCTTCATCTCAGGTCACTGGATAGCGTCCATGTCTCGCAACCGTATAGCAAGACAGGAAACACCAGGACTCTAAAGACTTGGGCCTTCGTCCTTTTGCATAGATATCAGGAGCGCCATACACCCCTTTCCAGTGGCTTCATGAACCCCCATGCTATCCCAATTCATCTACTGACTTCATAGGAAGGGATACCTTACCTTAAAGAGCCTGGACCTTGGCTTTTATCCAGGACACTTGCAAGCCCAGACACTCGGACTCCTCGCTCAGTCTCTCGAGAGCCCCAGTTGGAGCCTCCATTGTCAGCAAAGTCAAGATCAGCTAATCTTTCTTAACCAAAAGATGCCCAACAGCTACTGCACCCCACAACCTTGCCCAACACCCAGTCCACGCTTGCATTGAACAGAATTGGAGCAAGAAAACACCCCTGATGGACCCCAGAATCAACTGGGAAAAACGCAGAGATCTCTAGTTTATTTCTAGCCCCGGTAAATGATGGGTTACAGTTCTTGTTTCTTATGTAAGAAAATCAGAGTATGACTGCACTGTGCTTTGATCTGGCATCCCATTTTATGAAATAAGAAATAATATGTTGAGGTCAAAAATGGCACTGAACCTACCATGACCAGCACAATAATCAAAGAAAAAGAATTGTCAAATATATACACAAAGTATCTTTTGTTCAAAAATCTTAACAGTCACGGTGCTGTGTAAGTTTGTTTATGGATTGAATCCAAAATCTTGGCTGCAAGGAGGAGTGTATCATCATTCTAAATACCTTCCAAGCAATAATATCATGATTTGCAAAACCCTGACATCACATGATGGCAATTGAATCCTGCTGCTAATCAGTAAATGGCCACTGTGTCTGAAAGAGTAACAAAATGACATCATTCAAAAGAACAAAAATAACTGAATCAAATAAGAAGATAGTAGTGAGAATACACAGTACAGAAATAAGTGCAACATTTTCTCAAAATCATTATAACAAGTTAGGCTTCTGCTCTTTAAGCCATTAATAGGCATGGACATAGTTGGACAGATTTTAGCCTGTGCATGTATTCTTTAGCTAGTGTGAGTGAATGGGATGCCTTTTGATTTGCTTGAAAGGTTCACTGGCAGAACTAGTGTGTGTTATGAGTATTTGTGTGTGTCTGTCTTGGCTGATCTCATGTATGTCCATCATGGGTGAGCAAATAAATCAGAACTGAATGATGGATGGATAGGTGGACTGTAATCCATTTTCTTAAATAACATTTAAGTTTGAAACAGATTCAGGCATATAGCGGGATTACCAAATACTTGTACAGTCTTAACGAGTTCTAAAAGATAAGCACATTACACACTCAATTAGCACTTTATAGGTACAATATGAATATTTTCATTAACATATAGTATTATATATATATATATATATATATATATATATATATATATATATATAGTAAGAAACTCGACTCGGAGTCATAGAAAGGTTTGGGGCAGCCACCCATATAATTGATTTCCTGGCTGCAAAGTCAATCAAATGAATACAGCACTGATGTGCACAAAACCGAGTCCAAAGCAGAACTGAGGGAATAAGGAAAAGGTGGAGACTTTTAAAAGGGAAGACAGGAATTGGTCAAAGGGGTTGGGCTCATGAAGATCTTCAGCCATAGATTCGAGCCCGGACATGACATCATAGGGGCCGGAGCCGGCAAGGTCTCCTTCCATATGCTTGGTCCCGGAAATGATGTCAAGAGGGCCAGGTGGGATCTTAAGTGAATGGTCTACAGGAACGGGAGAAAAAGAGTCAGTGCACTCTGCCACATCCCGGTATGACTCAGAATTGCCCTTACTCAAGCCCTTTAGCTGCCTCCCATGTGCACGTGTGTGACTATATATAGATATATAAAACTGCTCAAAAAAATAAAAGGAACACTTTGAAAACACATCAGATCTCAATGGGAAAAAGAAATCCTCCTGGATATCTATACTGATATAGACTGGGTAATGTGTTAGGAACGAAAGGATGCCACATCGTTTGATGGAAATGAAAATGATCAACCTACAGGGCCCTGAATTAAAAAACGCCCCAAAAATCAAAGTGAAAAAATTATGTGGCAGGCTAGTCCATTTTGACAAAATTTAATTGCACCAACTAAAAATTGTACGCAGCACTTTGTATGTCCCCTGTGTTCTTGTATACATGCCTGACAACATCGGTGCATGCTTCTAATGAGATGACAGATGGTGTTGTGGGGGATCTCCTCCCAGATCTGGACCAGGGCATCACTGAGCTCCTGGACAGTCTGAGGTGCAACCTGGTGGCATTGGATGGACCAAAACATAATGTCTCAGAGGTGTTCTATTGGATTTTGGTCAGGAAAGTGTGGTGGCCAGTCAATGGTATCAATTCCTTCATCATCCAGGAACTGCCTGCATACTCTCACCACATGAGGCCAGGAATTGTCGTGCACCAGGAGCCACTGTACCAGCATAGGGTCTGACAATGGGTACAAGGATTTCATCCTGATACCTAATGGCAGCCAAGGTGCCTTTGTCAAGCCTGTAGCGGTCTGTGTGACCCTCCATGGATATGCCTCCCCAGACAATCATTAACCCACCACCAAACTGCTCATGCTGAATGATGTTACAGGCAGCATAATGTTCTCCATGGCTTCTCCAGACCCTTTCACTTCTGTCACGTGCTCACCTGCTCTCATCTGTAAAAAGCACAGGGCACCAGTGGTGCATCTGCCAATTCTGGTAATCTATGGCGAATGCCAATCGAGCTGCATGCTGCTGGGCAGTGAGCTCAGGGCCCATTAGAGGACATGGGGCCCTTGGGTCACCCTAATAAAGTCTTTCTGGTTGTTTGGTCAGAGACATTCACACCAGTGGCCTGCTGGAGGTCATTTTGTAGGGCTCTGGCAGTGCTCATCCTGTTCCTTCTTGCCCAAAGGAGCAGATACTGGTCATGCTGATGGGTTATGGACCTTCTATGGCCCTCTCCAGCTCTCCTAGAGTAACTGCTTGTCTCCTAGAATCTCCTCCATGCCCTTGAGACTGTGCAGGGAGACCCAGCAAACCTTCTGGCAATGACACGTATTGATGTGCCATCCTGGAGAAGTTGGACTACCTTTGCAACCTCTGTAGGGTCCAGGTATCGCCTCATGCTACCAGTAGTGACACTGACTGTAGCCAAATGCAAAACTAGTGAAGAAACAGTCAGAAAAGATGAGGAGGGAAAATGTCAGTGGCCTCCACCTGTTAAACCATTCCTGTTTTCGGGTCATCTCATTGTTGCCCCTCTAGTGCATCTGTTGTTAATTTCATTAACACCACAGCAGCTGAAACTGATTAACAACCCCCTCTGCTACCAGATTAATATCCCATAAGTTTCATTGACTTTATGCTATACTCTGATTAAAAAGTGTTCCTTTAATTCTTTTGAGCAGTATATATATATATATATATATATATATATATATATATATAGATATATATATATATATATATATATATATATATATATATATATATATATATATATATATATATATATATATATATAGTACTAAATACAGACAACAATGTCATAAAGGTTTAGGGTTTTTAGCCCCGTATACTGTAAAGAAAGGTCAAAATAATTCCAACAAATCATTAGACACAGAAAGGGACCCTGAAGTGTTGCGTTTCTTTGAGTCGTCTGGGCGAGATTATGGCGGCGGTGCTTTGTCTTCTCTGAGGAAATGGAGAGAGAGGTTAGTACCCCCGTTGTCCCCTGGCACGACTTGTTGCGTTGCACGTTGGGTCCTTTAGCTGCTCCTCATGCGCTTCTGCGTGACTATATATATATATATATATATATATATATATATATATATATATATATATATATATATATATATATATATATATATATATATATATATATATATATATATATATATATACATATATATACATATATATATATACAGTGCATCCAGAAAGTATTCACAGTGCATCACTTTTTCCACATTTTGTTATGTTACAGCCTTATTCCAAAATGGATTAAATTCATCTTTTTCCTCAGAATTCTACACACAACACCCCATAATGAGGTGAAAAAAGTTTATTTGAGGTTTTTGCAAATTTATTAAAAATAAAAAAACTGAGAAATCACATGTACATAAGCATTCACAGCCTTTGCTCAATACTTTGTCAATGCACCTTTGGCAGCAATTACAGCCTCAAGTCGTTTTGAATATGATGCCACAAGCTTGGCACACCTATCCTTGGCCAGTTTCTCCCATTTCTCTTTGCAGCACCTCTGAAGCTCCATCGTGTTGGATGGGAAGCGTCGGTACAAAGCCATTTTAAGATCTCTCCAGAGATGTTCAATTGAATTCAAGTCTGGGCTCTGGCTGGGCCACTCAAGGACATTCACAAAGTTGTCCTGAAGCCACTCCTTTGATATCTTGGCTGTGTGCTTAGGGTCGTTCTCCTGCTGAAAGATTAACTGTCGCTCTCGGAGGTCAAGAGCACTCTGGAGCAGGTTTTCATCCAGGATGTCTCTGTACATTGCTGCAGTCATCTTTCCCTTTATCCTGACTAGTCTCCCAGTTCCTGCTGCTGAAAAACATCCCCACAGCATGATGGTATTGGCCTGGTGATGAGCAGTGCCTGGTTTCCTCCAAACGTGATGCCTGGCATTCACACCAAAGAGTTCAATCTTTGTCTCATCAGACCAGAGAATTTTGTTTCTTATGGTCTGAGATTCCTTCAGGTGCCCTTTGGCAAACTCCAGGCGGGCTGCCATGTGCCTTTTACTAAGGAGTGGCTTCCGTCTGGCCACTCTACCATACAGGCCTGATTGGTGGATTGCTGCAGAGATGGTTGTCCTTCTGGAAGTTTCTCCTCTCTCCACAGAGGACCTCTGGAGCTCTGACAGAGTGACCTTCAGGTTCTTGGTCACCTCCCTGACTAAGGCCCTTCTCCCCGATCACTCAGTTTTGGTGGTTTCGAACTTCTTCCACTTACGGATGATGGAGGCCACTGTGCTCATTGGGATCTTCAAAGCAGCAGAAATTTTTCTGTAACCTTCCCCAGATTTGTGCCTCGAGACAATCCTGTCTCTGAGGTCTACAGACAATTCCTTTGACTTCATGCTTGGTTTGTGCTCTGATATGAACTGTCAACTGTGGGACCTTCTATAGACAGGTGTGTGCCTTTCCAAATCATGTCCAATCAACTGAATTTACCACAGGTGGACTCCAATTAAGCTGCAGAAACATCTCAAGGATGATCAGGGGAAACAGGATGCACCTGAGCTCAATTTTGAGAAAGGCTATGAATACTTATGTACATGTGCTTTCTCGGTTTTTTTATTTTGAATAAATTTGCAAAAACCTCAAGTAAACTTTTTTCACGTTGTCATTATGGGGTGTTCTGTGGAGAATTCTGAGGAAAAAATGAATTTAATCCATTTTGGAATAAGGCTGTAACATAACAAACTGTGGAAAAAGTGATGCACTGTGAATACTTTCCAGATGCACTCTATATATAAATGTATTGTGTATGTAGAAAGTCAATGACTTTCATTTTGGATAAATGGCAATGCTGTAATAATGTGGGGATCTGACTGGTATGCATGTGACTCTTCTTTACTGATTTTTTTTTTAAAGGTCTCACTACAGTAAATGCAAATATATGTTTCAACCGTCATATAAAAGACAAAGCAAATTCCAGCCGGATGAATGTATATGTGAAAAGTTATGCAGTGTTTTAACAAGCTGACTTGTGAAATATAAAAGCGCTGTACTCAAGGCACCTGTTATGACTTTGATGGTACTGCATGCTTACGACAATGGTGATTGAGTGACAGTACCTACTGACTTTTATTTATTCACTAGCAAAATACCCGCGCTTCGCAGCGGTGAAATACTGTCTGAATATTTTTATTAATAAAAAAGTAAACATTTTAGACTGAACGAAAATATGTAAAAAATTAATTGTTAAGGATCTCTCTGTATACCACGTTGTCAGTTCGGCCCTCTGGTTGTAATATGACTAAGCTGTGTGCTGAGCTCACTCTTGAGCATGCAACATACAGTTGGCCATGTGAAAAGCAATCCCGTCTGAAATCTATGCCAACCTTTTGTAGTGTTTGTCCCTGAGACTTATTAATTGTCATTGCGAAGCAGAGCCTTACTGGAAATTGAACGCGTTTGAATTGAAATGGGAGATTAGATGGTATAACGGGGATGCGAGGAATAAAAACTGTGTCACCTGAGGCACTGCCAGTAAATATAGTTGCTTCAATTAGGTTGTTTTGTAGAGATGTGACCTGAAGTCTTGTGCCGTTACAAAGTTTCGTGGTTGTAAGTTTCTGCTTCCTTGGCGAAGGTCGTAAACGAAAGAAGACACCGCAGTGAACACAGAAGAGAACCCGTGGATTAAATAAAACCTACACAATAACTGTAACAATCGTAACAAATGAACAATAAAATAGAAGAGAACCCGTGAATTAAATAAAAAGGTTGCTTCGTTGGTGAAGCAAGGAAAAAGCACTTTCTTATATGTCGTTCGTTTTTAAAACAGTGCAGAAGCTGTGAGAAAGCTGCTTCCTTGGCAAGCTCGTAAACGAAAGAAGACACCGCAGTGAACACAGAAGAGAACCCGTGGATTAAATAAAACCTACACAATAACTATAAAAATCGTAATAAATGAACAATGAAACAGCGGAGAACCTGTGGATTAAATAAAAAGGCTGCTTCGTTGGCGAAGCAAGGAAAAAGGACTTTCTTATATATAGTTCATTTATAGAACAGTGCAAAAGCTCTGAGAAAGCTGCTTCCTTCACAAAGTAAGGAAACGACTGAAGAGACGGCGGTGACGCGGTAAGTGTTCGGCAAGGCAGCTGAAGCGCTGCATTATGGGATCTGTAGTTTATTGTGTTACCAGTGCTTCATATCCCCGGGCCATTAATAACAATAATACAGTATATAAAATGATCTCGGGCGGATATAATTACGCGGGCGGATGTTGCCTCGGGCCTTGAGTTTGACACATATGGAGTAAATAGAACTTGAAAAGATATATTTTTTCGTACATAGAGCCTGCGTGCTATTGTGGTTTTGCTTGCATGCCTCAATAAGTCATCCTCCCCTCGCTCTTACTTTTTTACCGTTCATCTAATGAATACACTGAGTATGGCTTTACCAAAACAATCATTGATGGCGAATAAAGTATCCATTATTCGAGTATGGTGATCGGGGTATATATATACATATTTATATACCCGCGTATCGCAGCGGAGAGTAGTGTGTTAAAGAAGCTATGAAAAAGAAAAGGGAACATTTTAAAAATAACGTAACATGACTGTCAATATACAGTAATTGTTTTGTGAGTGTTACTGAGTGTTGCTGTCATCAAGAATTTGATTATCATTATTTCTTTCAATCAGGTTCGTATTTGTAGGATGTGTTGTGTTCAAGTTACATTCCGTGTTTGTCAATCGTTGTAAAGATGACAGGTTTCATTCATTCGATTCGTTTCTTACTGCATCAATAAACAGCTCGTCTTCTTCTTTATCTGAGACCCGACACACTGCATGCACGGTTTTTTTTTTTACACTGTCTTCCTTTAGCGGGACATTGACTTTTTCCACCGTGTGCTTTGTTTCCACAGTAGCTGCATTTATGAATATGCTTGTATGTATCAGACGCTTCATATTTTTTGCTGCCTTTTCAATTGTGTAATTCGTTTTTTGTTCAGCGCTCTTTGGAACTGTTGCTTTTGTCTGTGCACTGCGTCACTTCACGTGAGCCGCTCGGTGTACATGCATCGAAGGTTCCCAGCTGTGCTGGTGCCATGTCCATGGCTGTATCTAATGTTACCGAAGTCCCGGCACTTAAAACTTTCTCTCGCAGTTTCGCTGAGTTTGTGCCAAACACCACCCTGACCATCTCATTTTCCTCTGCATAAGGACAGTCCTTCACCCGTGAATATTTACCCGTGGCAGTTTGCTATTGGATTGCTGCTGACGGACGGCCTTATATGGGTAGGCACTAAATTACAAACGCCAGCGACAGCCTGTCTATGAACTTAATTTAAAATTTAGGTTTACATCGTGCTTTGTTTCCGAAGTAGCAGAACTCATGAATATGGTTGTATATGTCACTCGCTCGCTTCTTATTGTTTCGCTGCCTTCTCAATTATATAATGCATGTTTTCTTCAGCGCTTTTTGGGCTCTTCTTGGTTTTCTACGTACTGCGTGATTACGTGGAAGGCGTGATGATGTCACACGAAACTCGCCCCCACGGGTTTCAAGCTCATCTCCATTACAGTAAATGGAGAAAAACAGCTTCCAGTTATGACCATTACGCGTAGAATTTCGAAATGAAACCTGCCCAACTTTTGTAAGGAAGCTGTAAGGAATAACCCTACCAAATTTCAGCCTTCTACCTACACGGGAAGTTGGAGAATTAGTGATGAGTCAGTGAGTGAGTGAGTGAGTGAGTGAGTCAGTGAGGGCTTTGCCGTTTATTAGTATAGATTTACTTTTTAACTTCTTGTGGTCAATTTTTTATTAGTCAATTTTTGAACAATTCATAAGTCAAAACCTCACACCAGCATCTTTCTCCCACTCAGAAACCCAATCCATTCCTTTAAAGAAGGTCACAAGGATTTTCAAAGATTTTTCAAAGAACTGCCTGAGCATTTATACAGCAGGCTCCACGAAGGTGAATATGAAAGAATAAACACCATAAAGAGGAGAATTAGAAATCATGATCACAGTGCTGACCACTGCCCATCCAAATCTGGACCAGCCACACTTCAGATTGTTGGGGCCAAATAATATATTGAGCTACACCACTGAAAGTTCAAGTGGGATTAAGCTAGACAAAAAAGATTTCCAAAGAGTAAAGGAAATGTTAGGAATTGGTTTTATTTTTGAATTGTTTACAAACTTTTCTGTAATTTTTTATGTCTTTTTGGGGCTCTTTTTATCGCTTGTACATTGGAGAACACAAATCTAAGGTTTTTTTTTTTTTATAGGTTTACAACATTTTTCACATAGTTAAAATATCATTAATGTCTTATTGCCACTATCAGTTACCTAAGTAGCTAGTTAGTGACTCCTTTTGTCTATGGTGGTCAGGATGTTGCTCTGTGACACATGATGACATCAGCTGTGCAATGGCATGAAGGTCATATTGTGCATTTTTGGATGTAAACGAAACTTCTTGCTAGAATGTGCTTTATTACTCACTTTCATCTCACTATCATTTGTTATGATTTCTTGACTACAACTCTGGTTACTGCCAGGGCTTTCATAAAAAATAGCTTGACTTTTCGGCATTGATTTTCACCTAATATCCTCCTTACATCAAGATGTAACAGGAAAGAGAAATTGATATCCAACAATAAAAAGAGAAAAGTAAAACATAGCAGTAAATGTTACAAAATGGCAAATTTTATAAAAGCAACAAATAACAGATGTTAATAAACACAGGATAATGACGAGAGCAATGGGATCATCCGTAGTACCCAAAACTTCAGAAATTTAAGAGTAACTTGAGGTTTAACAACCCTCCAATTGACAAATCTGAATTTTGTTAACTAAATGAACAAGACAATAGATTTATGCTAAAACAGTTTAGATAACAGAAGCAGAATAAACATTATGCCATACCACTTATCTTCACATCAGGTACTAATCACACAGGAAGAGCAGCGAAGGAGAAAAGGATTCTGAAAGTGAGAGACGGGATGTTTGTCTGGAAAGTATCAATTACTTTCCTTGCTTCTGGTCATCATAAATTAAGATGTTAGAAACAAAAGAAATGGTTGCACTCTTCATGTTTACTGTTGATTGCTGTTGTGATTTGGCCCAAAAAACAAAATGCCAAAAATGAGAAATAGTCAGAAAAATCTAGGGCACAATATATATTCTGAGTTATTTAATTTTTTAAATTAAAAAAATAAAAAATAACTCAAATCTTATATATAAACATCTACGAGTGGAAGTGTGTATGTTTGTCTGTCCGGCCTGGAAGTGTGAAGCTACCTCATGAAGCTCAAAGAGCCAGCAAGGTGGCCCCAAGTTAATGAGTTGGAAGAAGAAAGAAGTATGAGGCTACACCATGCAGCTCATAAAAATCGACTTCGTCGCCAAAGTGAAACAGCCGAGGAAAGACAAACGAGAGAAACTCACTTAGCTGCTGATAGGCAGTGGGGAGAGCACGTACACGAAACAAAAAAGCAGACTCTTCATTTCAATTTTTTTCAGACAATTTCAATAGTATTTAGGAGCCTGGGCTTTTTACAGCACGGGCTTGCACAGCTAGTATAAAATTAAAAATTAAAAACAAATAAAAAACACAGAATACAATAAAAGTCTAAATGGAATGAAAAAATACAACAAAAAAATTTAATAAATGTGCTAAACCAAACTCTGAAATATAATGATCAAAATCCAAAATACAAAGCCAAAAAGTGAAAACTAGAGAAAACCTACTCAAATTGGTCAGAGACTGCAAAGTAAATTCTGGGAATGAAAAAAATAAGAAAACAACACAAAAGATTAATGCCACTGCATCGATGCAGTAACTACAGATTCTTTAACTAATTCCCAGGTACTAGACACAGACAAACAATGAAGAACCTGGGGTCTGTAACTGCTGTAATTAGGGGTCCAACCACACCACTATCAAACACCCTAAAAGAATAACAAAGTACAGTAATCCCTCCTCGATCGCGAGGGTTGCGTTCCAGAACCCCCTGCGCTAGATGAAAATCCGCGAAGTAGAAACCATATGTTTGTATGGTTATTTTTAGATATTTTAAGCCCTTATAAACTCTCCCACACAGTTAACATTATTAGAGCCCTCTAGACATGAAATAACACCCTTTAGTCAAAAGTTTAAACTGTGCTCCATGACAAGACAGAGATGACAGTCCTTTCTTACAATTAAAAGAATGCAAACATATCTTCTCTTCAAAGAAGCGCCGTCAGGAGCAGGGAATGTCAGGGAGAGAGATCGAGATAAAAGCAAACAATCAAATAATCAATACGTGCTTTTAAATATGCCGAAGCACCGCGATAAAAGGCCATTTTGTAGTGGAGTGTCCATATCATCTAGGCAAACAGCCCCTCTGCTCACACCCCCTCCGTCAGGCGCAAAGAATGTCAGAGAGGGTGAGATAGAACGGGAAAAGCAAACAATGAAGCACCGCACAAGAAGCATATCTGATATCATTGAGGAGTTTTAGTTAATATATAATACATGCTCTGATTGGGTAGCTTCTAAGCCATCCGCCAATAGCGTCCCTTGTATGAAATCAAATGGGCAAACAAACTAAGGAATCATGTACCATAAATTAAAAGACCCATTGTCCGCAGAAATCCGAGAACCAGCAAAAAATCTGTGATATATATTTAGATATGCTTACATTTAAAATCCGCGATACAGTGAAGCCGCGAAAGTCGAAGCGCGATATAGCGAGGGATTACTGTAATTTAAAGATATAACAAACCTTATATAAGACACACAAAGAAAATGAGTAACAAAATTAAAACTAAAATAAACAATGCTATAAAAGATAGATAGATAGATACTTTATTAATCCACAAGGGGAAATTCACATACTCCAGCAGCAGCATACTGCAAGTTAAATGCAAGGTGGGGAGTGTGAGGAAGGTATAAAAGTCTATAATCTTGTGTAGTGTTAACATTTACCCCGCCTAATAGGAGATTGAAAAAATAACAAAGTTCAAAACCACAGATGAAAGAGATAAATGACAAATCCAGAAACGCAAACTCTAAAATTGAAGTCAAAGTGTAGAGCAAAAAATTCTTAAAAGAAGACACATAATTGGCAAATGAATTTGATCTCGTATAAACTAGAGGTGGGTGGTGTAGCGGGTCCATGGATTAACAAAATGTAGACAGTTTTGAAATAATCGCGTGATTGGGCGTGGGTGCAAGTTAACCTTGCAGTTAATCGGGGAGCACATACAAATATGGAGGTGGCTGCATCAGTCAGCCACCTCAATGGTGCCACAGGGAGAATAGCTCCTTACACCTGCATCCAATTAAACAGGCAGTATAATGAGTAGCCTGCATGGGGCAAAAGGGAGAGAAAACAAAAAATGAGAAGGAAAAAGTAAAGAGGTGAAGAGAAGAAAGACAGAAGTTAAGTAACGGGAGAGAAGACAGGAGGTGGAGAGGGTCAGTGTGAGCATGCATGACGGAGAAATAGATGCAGACAGCCAGGAAGGAGAGCCCTTGGGAGACTGTGAGGCCGGCACTCAGGCGTGCTGTAATGGATTGCTCCTGCTGAGCGATTCAGGGAGTCAAAGCGATCAGGAGTGTTGTGTATATGTCTGGGAAGGTGGTGGGAGTCAGAGAGAGAAGGCTCGGATTGGAAGCCTTGCTGAGAGCCATGGGCAGCAAGGACCCTAGTCTGGGCTCTAATGGGAGGCCCTGTTGATGAGCCATGGAACAGCAGGGACCCTGGCCAGTTGAGAAGGATGGCCGTGACTATCAGTGGGGCATCTCATCTGTTGCCAGGTCCCATCTGGGGTTATCAGAGGAGGCGTTGATTGAAAGCATTGAACCAGGGACTGAACTAAGAAAGGAAAGATTCCTAACTTTGTTTTTAAACCTCATTTTTTGAAAGGAAGTATTTATTGGATTTGTGTTTAACCTCCATATATTCACTGACTTTTATGGATTATTTATTTATTGAAGACTTTTGAGCACTGCACTTTTTACTTTGAACAAGGTTTGTTTTGATGGTTTCAATTGAATCACTTTGGCACCTTTATACACCTACCCCTTGCTTTGTGTATGCATCCTCATTTGCCTGGCTCATCCCTTGGTTACGTTCTTGATGATGGCGGGTTCAAAAGGCTTGTGGATGTGACAGGACCATGGAGCCAACCAGCATTATCACATGGTCTAAGGGGTAATTGTTATATAGCTGTATCAAGGAAGACATCCCAGTGCATGTTGGGATGCATTTCCATGGTAATGAGTCATGCAATATCCATAAAATGACATTGAAAGTAATGTTAAATTCCAATCTTTTAAATACGGTCTCAAAACATCAGAAATATAATTTGTGGGTCAAGAAACCCCAAAAAATAAGTACTCATTTTAAAGCCCACTAAAAAGTAAATATACGTGTGAATTATAACAAGGGCCTTCTCAGCCCACATGACTTTGTCAAAACCCAAAGATGTAATCAGCAATTTATATTATATTATTATCAAGGATCTGGGAGTTGAGAACGAGAAAAATAGCATAAAATCCTATGTCCATTGGCTACTGACTGTCACATGGCCTTCTTTTTGTTGTTTTCTTGAGTATCACTCCATCTTTACTTTGGCCTTTCTTAATGGTTCAAGAGGTTGAACAGAAGAGTCCAATAAGCTATTCATCCCACAAAACAAAAATAAAGCATACATTGTTGTATAGGCTGTGACAAAGGATAATAATGCAGACTGCAGTGCACTTGGCAAGACTTACCAGCAATTCATAAACCTATAAAGAGGCTTCAAAGGCAGCTAGTTTGACCCATTGATCTCTGAGTAAGGAAATAGAAAAAAAAAATAGTTGGCAGCTTTTGTGAATGAGAGTGAGCACAAAGGATGAAATTCTGCAGATTAAAGCTCAGATCACAGAGAAGCTTATAGTTCTTCCAGGATCTTTTCAGACTGACAGTAAAATGCAATCCATTGAAATAATATTTTTAAAACAATACAGCATTTAAGAAGCAGCACTGTTTGGTAATGAACATTTAGAATTTGCTGACTTTGTTTTTGGCTTTTTTTTTTTTTAACTAATTCAAATTAAGTAAAGAGTAAAGCTGACCCTCCACAATATAAAGAGGCAGATATCCTTCATTTTTTACTTCAGAATGAGCCCCATCTTGTGCTCAATATTCTTTAGCCAGCTACAGCACCCACTGTTAGAATAAGTGAGTTTGACCCCCTAAGTCCCTGCCATTGCAAAACAATCTCAAAAACATGGTGATGTGTCACCGACATGTTTCACTACTTATATGGTATTGCACAGGTGACAAATTGTGCCTGGTTTACTCCCAACTTGACGGTAATCTTGGTTTCATCATGCCAGAGATTCTTGTATCTCACAGTCTGAGAGTCCTTTAGGTTCCTTTTTGCAGACTCCAAGTGGGCTTCCATTTTTCTTTTACAGAAGATAGCCCTCTGTCTTGCCACTCAGTCATAAAGCCCAGATTGGTCCTTCTGGAAGTTTCTCCCATCTCAACATAGGTTCTTTGGAATATAGGTAGAGTGACCATCAGGTTATTGGTCATCTCTCTTCCCATGTTCATTCTGATACTATTGCTCAGTTTCTCTGGTTGTTACAAATTTATTTCATTTAACAAATATGGAGACAACTGTGCTCTTGGAGATCTTCAGTGCTGCAGGGATTTTTTTATAACCTACCCCTGCATCTGTGCCTCAACACAATCCTGTCCCTAAGCTCTGAAGTCAATTCCAAGCTTGGTTTTACTCTGAAACACATTATCAGCTGTGGGACGCTATAAAGAATTGACTGCAGGTGAACTCCAAACAAGCTGCAGAAACATATCAATGGAATGAACATGTGCCACATTTAAAGTGTTACAGCAAAGGGTTTAAATACTTGTTTCAGTGTGATATTTCACATTTAATTTTTAATAAATTTGCAAAAATTTCTAAAATCAAAGTCTGTAACATATTAAAATGTGAAAAATGTGAAGGGGTCAGAATGCTTGCTGAATTCACTGCATGTGCTATGAGCACAGATTCCTGCCTTACAGGACTTGTGATTATTTAACATTATTTCTATTTATTATGTATCTTATTTTATGTTCATGTATTTTATTTCTATTTATGTGTTTACGTTAATTGTTTTGTTTTTCTTTTATTCTATTATTGTAAAGCACTTTGGCCACAGCATTACTATGTTGTTTTAAATGTGCTATATAAATAAATTGACATTGACTTTGCCTATGCCCTTTTAACAAAAGCTTTCTGCAAAGCATTCATTAACTTATAAATGTTAGCATGAACAGTCCATGTATTTCCTCAATTCATTTCTTCAATTGTAGAGCCAGTTACAAAATGATCAGGTCCAGGGCTGGAACTGTTAATGGACAAAATTCCAGTTTGTTACATGACCCATTCAAACACACATCCATACAAATTCATGTGGGGCTATACAGAGTTGTCAATTAACCTAACATGCTTGTCTTTGAGATATCAAGTCAAGTCCCTATTCTGTCAAATCTGTATGACATTTTATGTGAATATACTATATGAGTGTACTCTATGCCATTTTAAGTGAGTATACTAGAGAACCCTCTAACCCTAACTCCCTAACCCTAACAAAAAGACTGAATGTGAAAACTTCACACAGACGACAACAGACCTGCTAATCAAGGCCAGTTTTGTAGAACTGTGAAGAAGCAGCACTGACCACTGGATCAATGAGCATCCCAGATCATAAGCTGATGTGTCTAAAATATAAAGATAGTGAACCTGAATGCTTTCACTCAATCTTGCAGTAATACTGATGATAAAAATAGCCCTATTCTACTTTCTATTTTATTATGGAACACAAGTGCGACACAGCCCTCGTCTTAAAAAGTGAATCCTAGGCTGTGTAAAATAGTGCCCACAACAGCTGTCTATTCATGCATTTGCCAACCCCCTTAATCAAGTTCAGGATTACTGAGCACAAAGCCTGTCGTGGGAATATCGGGCACAAAGCATTAATGAATCTTGTACAAGGGATGTGCAGAGTCACACAAATAAATAAATGATAAGCAAGCAATTAAATGAATAAACCTTTATTGGTCCCTTTGGCAGATTTCCAATATTCTTCTGTGATGACTCATCAAAATGATGACCAAAACTAGCCACTAAAAATATTCCAGGAAAGTGGTCAAAAAAATTTTTTTCCTAGTATTTTAGACCTTCTACTTCTCTCCAGAGAGCAACTGGCCCAACTTATTTTCTGCTTTAAAGTGACCTTATAAATATGTGATTATCCCCGATTATCTCTAATGAAGAATCCATTACAAGCACTATTGTCTCTTTAAATTCCTTTCTTCTGCCCGCTCCAACAAATAGCCAAAATCAAATCCATTCTAGGCCACTACTGTAAGAATCAGTCAATGCAGGATAAGGATGGTTCATCTCCAGAACTTCAGCCCATCTAACCTAACTTAAAGCACGTTTCCACATTCAGATATGTCTTAGCTGAGGCTCAGTGTGTTAGTTGTCCACTTTTATTATCCATTGCTGCTACTATAGCAGTCAACAACTGCCAATATGTTGATGATATGGTGTGGGACATAATAAAATTGAAGTAACTTAATTGGACTGAAGGTAACTGCAACAGTGGCAGTTCATCTAGTACAGTGGTTCCCATCCTTTTGTCCTATAAGGACCACTTTTCCAGCTATACATATACTGTAAGTTGCGGACCACCAGCTCATACAAAATGTTGAAATGCCATAAAGCCTTAATTTTTTTTATTTAATAGATGACTGGACATATATTCAACAACACAAGCTGAAAATAAATTACACATAGAATGTATTGGTTACATACATACTGATGACAGAAATACTGTCTAAGTACTCTATAATCATACAATTTAATGATAAGAATCACAAAATATTCAAAGGGAACCTTGAACTTGCATTTCTCTCACTAGCCATTTAATATCATGCTTCATAGAAGTAGAAAGAAGTAGAAACAGAAAATGCAGTTTTACATGGGTAGGATGAGTGAAAGTGAAGGAGAATTTATGTTAATAATACAACAGTTCAAATTTTACTTACTCATTTAAAATTGATTGGTTTAAAAAAGCAGTATTAAAGAAACACCAACTACTGAAACATACCACAATAACCAGTACAGCACAAACATTTACAACTTAGCAATACTGGTGGGAGAGGATAATATAAGCATGGGGGTTTAAAACTTTTTAATATGAGGACCCAAATTTAAAAAAAAAAATACCATACTGAGACCCAAGAAGAGAGTTATTACCAAGATGGCAGCCTAGCCCCATTTAAGCATAAAATTTGCCATATAACACATAAACAAAGAATGTTCTCTTCCATTCAAGCATATTTCTCACCTGAATATTTCTACAAGAGAAAAGTGGAAAGCTAACACTTTGTTAAGAATACAATATTTATCATTCAAAACAGGAAATAGATTTGTGAGGTATTTCACTGCCAGTGCAAATAATTAGTGTTAAGGGAGTGATGGAGATCAGCTCAACACCATTTACGACAGCAGGGCAGGGTAATTAGGGCTATGGGAACAGAAAGAAAGTACACAATTGAGTGAAGAACTATCACAGGCACGGTTGTGACCCATAATTCAAGAAACACAACTATAAGCCATAAGGCCTTTTACTGTATATAATATACAAATCACTAAAAACGTTGGGAGGATCACAGCATTTAACACCGAAGCCATGATGCAGCCAAGGAAGACCATAGGTTGGGAATAACTTATCTAGTGTATAAGGCAGCCTTATTGTAATATTTGTTAAATTTGGAAGTGAGCAAAGAGACAAAAAAGAAAATCATAGCTGTAGAATTCCTGGTCTTGTTTTTATTCAACATCAGTCAATCACATTGTGACATGCAGTCTGGAGAGATGGTGACTCAAGCTTCCCAACAGTTTCAAGTGGGAAATCACTGCAAAAGTTTGACATTGGGCATTACTTCACTGAACAAATTGCAGCATTGGTGATAGAATTTAGTAATAGTAACATTTAGTTGGAACTAAATGTGTGTCTTTGTCAATTTGGTGATGTTGAGTCATGAGAAATCTGTTTCTGAAGGTTTTTTTTTATGATTGATCTTTAAAATTTATTTTTGTTACCGTCTTTTTTTGTGTATGTATGTACATGATGCCTGGTTAGCTGATCACGTGAATGTAATCATTAAGCTATTGACATCAAGGTAAAATAGGGTGCCATTTACATCTGCCTTTATCCTGCTGTGTATTAAAAATTCCTCATTATTCTTCATGATAGGTAGCTTTCAGGTAAGTGGGCCCTGGCAGTAGGATCTGTGTTCTGGTTATGATCTCTTTTCTGCATTTGTTTTTGTGCAGTATTTTGCCCCTAAGGGTACTGGTTTTTTGGTTTTGTTCTGCTTCCGCCATATTCTGACCCTTGTTTGTCCTGACCTTGGCTTTTGCTGCTGGAATCTTCTCCTCATCTTATTGTATTCGCAATAGTCTTTGGGCATCTTTGTGTGTCCTTTATTGTAATCATAACAGTGGAATTGTGTTAGACATGTAGAACTCAAAGTATGTACAATTCTTTTAAAGCAGAAATTAATAAATTGACAATAAAGCATGGAGTATTAAATATTTAGGAACAAAGGCACCAAATCACTAAATTAAACTTAAAAGGAGTGACTGTGTCACTATATGAATGTGTGTTGTGAGATATGCCCGGCCATTCATCCCGGCCATTACCCCCAGGCCGCTATATGGAGCCCTCCTTGCAGCATAGAGGTGCCCCGAATGCCAGTAGGGAATCATGGACAGTGGAGTCATAATACACAGCCCTGCTGGAAACCATGGGGGCCGCCAGGAGTCGCTGCAGGGAGGCCCAGTGATTTATATTTTCCGTACAGCCCAGAAGTATTTCCAAGTCACGGGAACGGAAGAAATGATATACTTCCGGGCTGAAGAAAAAGAGAAGTTTTTACCTGACCAGGAAGTGTTGGATAATCACATGGACTCAAGGACAAACACTTCCGGGTCAAGGACTATAAAGGACTGGGGGAAATCCCAGATGGACGAGCTGAGCTGGGAGGCAGGATGGCTAAGCGTCTGGGAGATTGGAGGATTTGTTTATTGGAGTATTTGGGAGTGGAGGGTGCTTTGTGCACTTATTATTATAATAAATAATAATTATTTGGACTTTTACCTGGTGTCTGACGAGTGGTCTGAGGGTACAAGGGTGCAAGAAAGCCCTAATCTGTCACAGAGTACATATAATAATATTTATATAGTGCTTTTTATTGCTACTCAAAGTGATTTATATAGTGAGTAGGGACATGAGAGCTACGTCAACCATCACTAATGTGCCAGCAGCCATTTTTGCACCAGTATGCTCACCACACATGATGCATTAGGTGGAGAAGGGGTGAGAGATAGTTAGCCATTTAGAGACTGGGTATGATTAGAGGGCCAGTACGACTAAGCTGAGGTTAGCAATTTAGACAGGTTATCGGCATACACCCTACGCTTCACAAAAGATGCCCAGGGATCTTTTATGACCAGAAAAAGTCAGGAGCTTGATTTTACATCTGTGAAGGACAGTGCCATTTTATAGCACAGTGTCTCCATCACTGCACTGGGATCCTTATTTAGACCATAGGGTAAGCACCCCCTGCTTTACCTGGCTTTTCTCCTTGGTTTTCCATCCAAGTACTGGCCAGGCCTGAACATGTTTAGGTTCAGGTGGTTGACCTGTTCTGAAGTGCAGGTGGTATGGCTGCTGCTGGTATCAAAAAGACATGCTGCACAAATTATGATAAGTAAGGACATCTAGTGAGGCTGCGTATATAAGGTTTCACACCAGACCTCTTCTAGGATCCAAGTTACACATACAGCAGCACCTAAGGCTGTTGGTTTGAGTGCTTTTCAGAAAGGTTCTTCCCATCATGATTTATTAATTCAGTTGTAGGCATCATAGCCTCTGTTAGCATTTCAATGATAACGTCTTATATTGCAAAATCTGAACTGATCCAAATTCACGACTGTGGATTGCATAGTTGATTTAGTTACCTGAGCCTAAAGTTTATAGGTTGCTTTACTTTTCTGAGGCAAATAATTTGAATAATTTTTAAATGATAAAGAAGACAGCTGACTTGTTCTGTTATCTGTTGCTCAGTATCGATACTACAAATGTACAGTAGATTTAAAAAAGTATTCAGATGCCTTCACTTTCTGCACACTTCATTGTGCTGTAGATTTCTCTCTATATATAAAAAAAAATACTGGAATGGAAAAGCAAGGCGACAATATGTGATCTTCTCGGAAGTTCTTGAAAGACATTTTAAAGACCCATGAGACAAAAAAGACTGGCCACGGAGCATCTTGCGGGGACCGTAAACATGATACTTGGTGCCAAGAGATTGTCCCAGGGCAGTCTCGCAGGGATGTGGAACATAAGAGTCTTGCAAGACACACCCTTCTTATTAAATAAGAGCTCAGACAGCAAGCAAAACATTCAGTCATGTAGAGTCATGTGGTACACACAGAGCCTGTGCTCTTAGCAAAGAAGAAAGAGCAGCGCGGAGAAAAGAGACCCAAGGTGTGATACAAATGCAGAGAAAGGTACAGAATATGAAAGCAGTAACAGTCAAAAGTATTTTAGCTTCCCAGCCAAGCTGAAGCCTTTTTTGTTTTAAGTGACTGTTAGGTCCATTCGAGGGAGGGCAGAGTACAACAACAACAACAACAACATTTATTTATATAGCACACTTTCATACAAAAAAATGTAGCTCAAAGTGCTTTACATAATGAAGAATAGAAAAATAAGAGACACAGTAAGAAAATAAAATAAGTCAACATTAATTAACATAGAATAAGAGTAAGGTCCAATGGCCAGGGGGGACAGAAAAAACAAACAAAAAAAAAAATTCCAGACGGCCGGAGAAAAAAAAAAAAAAATCTGCAGGGATTCCAGGCCATGAGACCGCCCAGTCCCCTCTGGGCAATCTACCTAAAATTAATGAAACAGTCCTCTTTGTATTTATGGTTTTCACGGAAGGATTTGATGAGGATGATGATGATGATGATGATGATCATGTGGACTTCTGGCTTTTAGTCCATCAATGCTGGGGCATCTTGGTGCTTTGAGTAGGTTGGTGGTGGCGCAGGCCGACACCACAGAGAAACCGGAAAAAGAAACAGAAGAGAGAGTAGGGGTCAGTATGGATTTTAGAGCCACCATGAATAGTTATTATGATGAATTGAACATACAGAGTATCAAGATTAAGATAAAGTGAAGTTATAAAAAGGCCATGTTAAAGTACAGCACGGAAGACTGATAGCTGAGTGCTGATTGATGTGGTAAGGCTGAGGTGAGACCCATGAGAGGAGGGGTTGGAGAAGGTGCTAGAAAGTTGTGTTTGGGTTTTCGCAGTCAGCGATTGTTAAAGTAGAACTTTTATGACACTTTATTACGTCAGTCGCTACAGTATCAAAAAAAGATAGCACATATCACATTGACGCAAACAAAACAAAATTCATTTAAGTCAGAGAATTTCAAAAACGGGGTTTAACTCGCAAGCATTTATTGGTTACTTTGCAAAAAAAATGAACTGCTGATGATGTGGATCGTTTTGTCTGGGCTGAAATTCCAAACAGAGAAACCTATCCTAAATTATGGTACAAAGTCATTAAACACAAGTCTCACAGACCTCATTTAAAAGATTTAGCATATTGGGACATAAAAAATTCCAAATATTGTTTTTATAGAAGTTCTGAAATAAAAGTGAAACTAATGAAATAGCAACAATTCAAAGAAAAAAAAACCTTAAAAGTGTGGAAGTCTGGAAAACTAAACACGGGGTGGGCGAGCGAAGCCCCCTAGTAATATTTAAAGGATAAATTTGCCATTTTTGACAATAAATGTACACTTAACAGCCCATTGTGACAAAGTAAATTCATTTTCAGAAAGGGTTGCAAATTTATTAAAAATCAAAAAGGGAAATGTCTTATTCATATAAGTATTCACACCCTACATCTAGTGCCCAGCAGAAACCGTTTGGCACCAACTACAGCTTAGAGTCTTCTTGGGTAAGTCTCTAAAAGAACTGCACACATGGATTTGGACAGTTTATCCCATTCTTCCTGGCAGATCCTCCAAAGCTCCATTTGATTGGATGTGAAGCATCTGTAAACTGCCATTTTCCGGTCTCTCCACAGATGTTGTATGGATCTACGTCTGGGCCACTCAAGAACAGTCAGGGGCTTGTCCTAAAGCCCCTCCAGTGTTGCTCTGGTTTTATGCTTCGGGTAATTGTTGGGCTGAAAGGTGAATCATCACCCCAGTCTAAGGTTGTGTGCACTCTATAGTAGGTTGTTTTAAAATGATCTCATCTTCATCCTTTCCTAAATTTGTCCCTGCCACTAAAAAGGACTCTAGTAACCTGATGCTGCCACCACCAGGCTTCTCCGTAGGGATTGGATTAGACAGGTGATAATTATTGCCTGGTCTTCAACAGACCACGTGCTTCTAATTCTGTCCAAAGAGTTCAATGTTGGCTTCATCAGACCGGATAATCTTTTTCTTTGTGTTCTCATAATCCTTGAAATTGCTAATATATACCTTTTACTTAGGAGTTACCTCCAACTAGCTACTCTACCATAAATGACTGATTGATGGAGTGCAGTTAAGATGGTTGTCCTTCCTATAGGTCCTCAGTGGGCTACTAAAGCTTTGTTAAAGTGACCACTGAGGTCTTGCATTCTTCCCTGAGCTTCCTTCTTGCTCAGTTACTCAGATTGGCTTTTGATGGTTCCAAACCTTTTCCATTTTGTAATTATTGAGCACCATTGTGCTTCTGGAAGCACTGAAACCTTTACAAATTATTTTATCTCCTTGCCCTGAACTATGCCTCACCACAGTTTGATCACAGAGGTCTACAGAGAGTTTCCTGAACTTCATGGCTGTTTTTTGGTCCTGAATGGCAATGTGAATCGCAAGACTTTATGCACACAGGTGTGTGCCTTTGTAAGCAATGTACAACCAATCCAGTTCACAGCAGATGGACTCCATTCAAGTTCTAGAAACAGCAAGGATAATTAAAATAAACAGAATCAGAATACTTGCATGAATGAAAGAGTTCAGTTTTTCATTTCTCATTTCACTTCTATTTACTAATCTTCCTTAACGCATGTTTTCACTTTGTCATTTTGGGTTCTTTAGACTGATGGGCAAAATTGGTAATTTATCCATTTTTACTTAAATCTATAACACAATAAATTGTGTAGAAATTGGAGGGGTCTGAATACTTTCTAAACCTACTGCCTAAGTCTTGCTATTACCTCAGTATATATTATATACTAGCAGAATACCCGCGCTTCGCAGCGGAGAAGTAGTGTGTAAAAGAAGTTATGAAAAAGAAAAGGAAAAATTTTAAAAATAACGTAACATGATTGTTAATGTAATTGTTTTGTTATTGATATGAGTTTTGTTGTCATATCTATATATACAGTATATCTATATATACAGTATATCTATATATTTTATATATATATATATATATATATATATATATATATATAGCAAAATACCCGCTTGGCAGCGGAGAAGTAAAAAGAAAAGGAAACCTTTTAATAATAACGTAACATGATTGACAACGTAATTGTTTTGTCATTGTCATGAGTGTTGCTGGTGTGGCGGAAGTGCTGGGGCAACAGGTCCCCAAGGCATTGGGGCGCCTCCTAGCGGTGACCACGGGCCCCTACATGTGAATTTATTATTATGTGAATTATGTGAATTTCCCCTTGGGATTAATAAAGTATCTATCTATCTATCTATCTATCTATCTATCTATCTATCTATCTATCTATCTATCTATCTATCTACAGGGTAGGGCTTCCATGCCCTTGACCCGTGGCCCCCAGAACAACCCAGAAGGCAGCTCCCACGTGATCCAGGGTGGGCTCAGACCCACATCCGGTCCCTTATGGCGTCCCGGCCAGGTCATGGCCCCTGGCATACCTGACACTGTCCCACAGCCAGCGAAGACCACTCAGGGGAAAGAGCGGCCCGTCCCACGAGGGCAGCCCAGCCCCGAAGCGGGTCCAACTCCAGGATAGCCGGGGTCCGGTCCCGCTCTCCAAGCAGGGACAGGGGCGGAGACACCACTTGGTGCTCCCCTGCGCCTCGCACAGGTTGCGCTCCCCCTTCTTACCGGCACCCCGGGGCCTCCTTATTCGGCACCCCCTCCGAGGCCTCCGCGCCCCTTTGCTCGGAGTCACTCGCTCCCTTGCAGCCTCCTCCAGCCATGGCGGCACCCGAGCACCAGCAGAGAGATCCTTCCGCAGACAGTCCGACATCAGAGGGCAGGTTCCCAATGAAGGGGGTCCTACTGCTTGCCCGGGGTCCGTCCCTACAAAAGAGAACACAGGGGCAGAACCGCTGCCAAGGCACCCTTCCTGTGCCACACTCGGGCAGTGTTCCTGCCTCCAGCTCTGCCAGAGCAGCCGGCAAAGACAGGAAGTTAACCAACGCGGAGCCTACCTGTCTGTCAGCCTCCGACGCCGGCCACTTCCTGTAGGCCTTCTCCTCTGGCCCAATCGGGAATCCCCCCTGCCCGTGATGGACATTCCTTGGGCCCGCCTCTCTACGGTCATTGGTGGGCACGCAAGACACACCGTCCAATCGCGTGCCTATCAGGGGGAGGGACTTCTGGTCCGCGGCCATCTTGCCTCCCCTTCTGCGGCGGCGACGTGCTTGCCGGCACCTCTCAAGCTGCAGCGTCTCCTCCTCCGCAGCCCTCACGGCTGCCGCCGTGCTGCCGGAGATGACCGGCATGCGCCCGCCACTGACGCGGATCCGGGAAGTGCCTGCCTGTAAGAAAGAAAACACGCCCTGCCCCCACGGGCCGGCTGCCACTAGGCAGGGAACTCACCTCCCTGGACTCGTCAAACCGAGGACACCTCCTCGGCGTGGCCTATCTTGACGCCATGCCGTCCAGCTGCACAATACCCCCATTGACATTCCAAACTAAGAAACAACTCTGGCTTGTACCAGGATCTGCTTGGACTTCATCTGATAACAAAGGTAATCAGAGCTGCACTGACTTCCATAGGTCCCTCTGGATACTTCTTGAGCCAGAAGGCATGCAATGGACTCAAGAAAGAACAAAGAGCTATAATTTTAAGGAATAATAATTGTGATGGACAGAAGGACTTTGTAACTAAAAGTGACTTTGATCCAATCACAAGAAGTTAAACATTCCTTTAAAATAAGTTACATTCATTCCATCTAGGACACTCTCACTGAAATCCTTAGAGACTGTGCCCCAGGGGAAAACTGTGTTCTCACTCTTCAAAAAGACCTTCTGAAACTTCTCCCTGAAAGTAAAATCTGATGAGCCATTCTTTGTTTGGGAAGCAGAGAAATGACAACCACTTTCCCTCTGTGGGTCAGAAATTGACAATCTCTATGTCAAGCGAAGTTGAGGGCCACTGAACAGAAAAGGCAGGGAAACCGCCATCACTTCAAGAAGGAGAACTTCAGCATCTAAACTGTTGTGCCAGAAAGAGTAATCCTTTTTCCTATGAAGTTGCAAATGACAAACCTAAGGTTCCTAACAGCTGAAAGCCTTCTGAGAAAGCAGCACCACAGAACACCACAAACAAAAGATCATGCAGCAAAGAGAATCAGTGCACTCCAACGGCAGAAGAATCCTACACATGAACACAGAGTTAAAAGTTAAAATTGATCTTTCCATTTCAAAATAGCGCTGATTAAAACGCGGTACCAAAATTGCGCCAACAAAATCGTGCCGACAAAATCGCGAAAGTTTCATTAAATATGAATTACTAGTTTAAAGCATATATAATAATGTTTATTTTAGAAGTCAATATTATGAGACGCGGCATGCCATCAGCACGGCACGCAGTTAGTCCTTAAGATCACACCCTACATATGTAGAAAGAATTGCAGCAAGACGTCTTGACTTGCTGGCTGCCTGACTGCTGGTAATTCCACTTTGTATACGACGCGTTATGCCAATCCTCGACTGAGTTATTTGTTCGTGGCATGCCATCAGCAGATAACAGTTATAACCTAGCACATAATGTGTACATAATGCGCACGTACGTGTCCCACTCTCTTGGCCTCTCTCGCGATTTTGTTGTGGCAATTTTGTCGGCGCGCATTTGTCAAAAACCAGTTAGCGAGTTTGTCGGCGCGAGTTTGTCCATTGCGGTTTTGTCTGGGCTCATATGTCTATCACGCTTTTGTCGGTGAACCTAGAGAGGAATATAAGTAACACGCTGGTTAAGTTTGCAGATGATACCAAGATAGGTGGATTAGCAGATAATTTGGAATCAATTATATAATTACAAAAGGACTTGGATAGCCTACAGGCTTGGGCAGATTTGTGGCAGATGAAATTTAATGTCAGTAAATGTAAAGTATTACACATAGGAAGCAAAAATGTTAGGTTTGAATACACAATGGGCGGTCGGAAAATCGAGAGTACACCTTATGAGAAGGATTTAGGAGTCATAGTAGACTCTAAGCTATCAACTTCCCGACAGTGTTCAGAAGCCATTAAGAAGGCTAACAGAATGTTAGGATATATAGCAAGATGTGTGGAGTACAAGTCCAAGGAGGTTATGCTCAACCTTTATAATGCACTGGTGAGGCCTCATCTTGAGTACTGTGTACAGTTTTGGTCTCCAGGCTACAAAAGGTACATAGCAGCGCTAGAAAAGGTCCAGAGAAGAGCGACTAGGCTGATTCCAGGGCTACAGGGGTTGAATTATGAGGAAAGATTAAAAGAGCTGAGCCTTTACAGTTTAAGCAAAAGAAGATTGAGAGGTGACATGATTGAAGTGTTTAAAATTATGAAGGGAATTAGTACAGTGGATCGAGACTTGTATTTTAAAATGAGTTCATCAAGAACACGGGGACACAGTTTGAAATTTGTTAAGGGTAAATTTCGCACAAACATTAGGAAGTTTTTCTAAGAATGATAGACACTTGGAATAAGCTACCTAGTAGTGTGGTAGACAGTAAGACGTTAGGAACTTTCAAAACTGGACTTCATGTTTTTTTTTGAGGAAATAAGTGGATAGGACTGGCAAGCTTTGTTGGGCTGAATGGCCTGTTCTCGTCTAGAGTGTTCTAATGGGCAGGATAAATCCCACTTTTTTTTATAGAGCTTGGGGTTCTTTTGGGGTGAGTGTGGGTTTTGAGGATACAGGCACATCCACATTTGGAGAGGGTATGCTTTTAGCTTGTTGGCCAATCAGAGGAGGCAGCACAGAATAGGTTGCCAGCAGATTGAGGTGTTGAGTGAGCACACAGGAAAAAGTGTGGTGATATTAGGTAGCAGTAGTGTGCAGATGATATTGGTGTGCAGGGTAATTAGTCTGATCATTAATTACGGGGCAGCAACACACTAAATGACAAGTCTTGAGGAGTGACCAGGGAGAGTTTTCTTATTATTAATTACAGATCAGTAGTTCATCTCCTCCACAGATCCAGAGTGGGGCAGGGAAGTTAGGGTCAGCAATCTGATTCTTATGGTGCTGTACATATGGGAATGATGGATGTCGGGAAATCTGTGCGTCAGAACTGCTGAAAGCAGGAAAGCTTAGGACAGCCATCAGATTTTAGCAATTTTGCAAAGAAGGGACTGGTGATGTAGGAAGATTTGAGAATGGGGAGAATTGTGTAAAACAATTTCCGCACAGGGGAACACATTGAGAAGTTCTCTTAATCAGGCCTCCTAAAGTAGAACAGAAGTTGTGTTGTGGGTTAGATCAGGCGAAGATGTCAGTGAGGAGGATTTCTGTGGTTGGGTCAATGTTGAAGATTTTGATTTGGGATTATTTTTATGTATTTTAAGAATTTATTTTCCCTTTAAGATGTGAGCCTACATGACCAATGGTTTATATGAGGAAAATGCTCATTGACATTAAACATAATTGACTGCACTGGTTTTAATAAATAACAATATTGAGTAGCACTGTTATACAATACAGTACTTGTTGGTGTACGTCTTTACTTTCAGGCAAATGCTCGGTTATTGGACTATAAGATACCCCATGGGGGGAGAAGTGTCCATGGCTAAATCACATATGGTTATTGGATTCTGGTATTTGGACTGTGCTTTGGGACTACTTTGTCTCAGTTGTATTTTTTTACTCTTTTGAACACTTTATTTTCTACTTTTTTGTAATATATATATATATATATATATATATATATATATATATATATATATATATATATATATATATATATATATATATATATAATTTGTAAGGATTCTCATTTTGACTTGTCTCAACACTTGTTCCCAAACAGTCCCAAGACTGATGTTTACTCGATTATGTTGACCTCCTTTGTAAGTCACTGTGAATAAAAGCATCTGCTAAGGAAATAAAAGTAAAAGTAAATGAATGTCTTTGCCTGCTTTATAGTCCTTTGTAGGGTTCATGTCCCATTTCACAATTTTCGAGACTCCATATCACAACAGTTTCTGCCTAGAGCAAGAGTGTGTCGGAGAAAATATTTTTATAACAGCTTTACATCTTGGACTCTTAGGTTCACAAGGTTTTTCTAACTGTGTTAAATAAGCCAAATATTGTTTTAAAAGATACAACTGTGTGCAATTTAACCTTGAAAGTATGCCATAAGATTACCAAAGGTGCTTTATATTAACTTTTGTCTACCTGCTTTAAAGTATGCAGATGTTTCTCTAGGAAGCAGCCTCTGATTTGTGTCTCAGCACCGTGGATTTATTTAATTATTCATGTTTAGATCATTCTCCTTTACATTTTTAAGTAAATGCAGTGGATGCTAGGTGACACTGTTGTCCATTTAAACCCAACCGACAGAGACACAGGACCCAAGGTAAAAGCACTAGGAAGATATTTATTAAAAGTTTCTTCTTTCACAATGCCCTTCAAGCACCACAGCCACCAACTGACAATTAAATGAATCAATATCATACTCTTCTTTTCTCCTCCACACCTCCCAGCAAGCTTTGCCCAACTCCACCCGACTCTGGCTCGCCTGCTAGGTTCACAGCAGTCCTTTATATAGTCCTTGACCCGGAAGTGCTTCTGTTCGGGTCAGCTGGAGAATTCCATGCATTTAAGCAGCCCTGGAGTACTTCGGGCTTCCATCCTCATGACTTCCTAGTACTTTCGGGCCACAAGAGAAACATGACTCCCCAAGTCCTTTCACAGCTCCCCTGGTGGCATCCACGGCATCCAACAAGGCTGAGAAACCGAACTCCAAGTCCCAGTGGGAATCCGGGGCACCACTACATTCCAGGGGAGCTGCCATCTAGCGTTTTGGAGAAAGCAGTGTCCACAAGTAGCTACCTTAGCCCATCCTTCCATTTCAGGGGCGTCCCAGCCAGGCTGAGGTACCGGCCGTCTCTCACAATGCGCTAACCTGAAGATCTGCATGCTAACACCTATATGCTAAAAATGCTCTTGTATATTCCTATCTATAAAAGCTTTGTCTGTACAAAGAATTGTTAGCATATTCATGATTACAGTGCAAGGCCAACATCTTGCACAGTATGTTCCCGAGATGTCTTTGTTAAATAAATTTCTCATATATTCAGTGGAGTACTGGAAGCCTTTGTATTCTATCAACAAAAAAGAGGAATCAGGGATCAAGAATGTTTTTCCTATCAGGTGTCATTTGAGAGCCAAAAATAACACATTATATACCAAACACAGACAAGAATGCATCAATAAGCAACTAATGCCAGATTTTCTGAACATACACTGGAGCCTCTCTACCTGTCACAATTTTACATCCTGAAAACATCTCTATTTTGAAAGTCTTAAACATTTATCAGCTTTTCTTTTACTGGGCATTACCATAAATTAGAAAGACTGCCAGTAGCCATAGGAGTCAAATCAGCATTAAATAAAAAAATTACACCAGCTAATAAATTCAAGTGAGAGCGATGATCCAGGCCTCAGTGAGTATTTTTGGCTAAAAGAAAATACATCCATTTACACCTGTATTAACATGAGTCACAATAAGATGGAACTTAAAAAAGCACCAAATTAAAAAAAGGGCATAAATGTACTGGTGATGGATCACATAGCGCACATTCAGAGACCTGGGATATGCCTGTTACTAAGGAAGGCTTGTGAAGTCCTGATCATGTTTTTTGCTTATTTTCAGAACTTCCATCCTATTTTGAGAAGATTGTGTTGCTATATTATAACAAGAATGTTTTAGGACATAAAACTAAAATGAAAATTCTACCATTTTCAGAGCATTCATCTGTCTGTTAAAGTTGACCAAATTTGTTAAAGTTTGTTCTAACTGTTGCAGAATTCACTTTCTGCACACTTTATTATATTGTAGATTTACAATACACACTGCTTGGAGTTCGGTGCAAAGATGTCAGTTTTTGTCTTGTTAGGCCAGACAGACTTTATACTTAAACTATCACATGCCTTTTACTCAAGAGTCACTTTTATCTGGCCTTTCTACCATAACTGCCTAAGTGATGAGTGTTAAGATGGTTGTCCTTTGGAGCGGCACTCCCTTGTCAGCAGAGGATATCTGAGTGACCATTAGGTTCTTGTCAGCTCCTTGAACAAAGCCATTCCTGCTCGGTTACTTGGTTTGGCCAGATGACCAACTCTAGGGAGATAACTGCTGTTTTCAAACTCTTTCCATTTCACAATTACAAGTTACATCTATGTTTGGTCCGACGAACTGATCGTAACTTGATCTGGACATTTACAGAGCAGTATATGTGTTCAAACCTGACCATAAGTACTACGCAATAAGTCCTTTAAGTCATATTGTTTCTTTTATATTCTTTTTTATTATCATTCTTATCACATTGTGTAGAGTTTCTATCTGTTTTTTTAATTTTTTTTACTTTTTCTTTTGTTATTATTACCTTTAACAGCTTCATGAGTCCTTTCTTTGTCTGTGTTATGTCATCAGTATGAGCCTCTCCTAGTGTTCATTGTTTTAACTGTAAGAGGAGGAATTGTACCGGCAGAGTTTGAGCACTCATGTTTTCTGTTTTAACATTTCAGCCTGTTAATAATAAGGAGTTCAGTGTGGTTTCCTTATCCCTATGTGGCAGTTTGCACGAAGCGGCACATCATGAGTCACAACTCAGAAGCTTCAGAGGTTAACTGGATTCAAAGCGCAGCAAACAGTATGGTGAACAACGGTAACAATGGGATAATTTAAAGTCACATGTTATCGCATTCACTTTCTTTTATCCCTTATACTGTTTGATCACCTTCATTTTTGTGTCGAGATCAATTGCCTTTTTTCTGTAATTGTAAGACAAATGTAACTGACTATAGTCAAACTGCTGCTGGTAATAAACTGAGGTCAAGATGAATGAGTCATGGCAGAAGTGCGCCGGCATGGTGAAAATTGTTGTTTGCCCAGAGACGCGTTAGCAGTCGTAAGACGCATACGTTGTAAGTTGATGACTACCTGTACTGAGGCCACTGTGCCTTTGAGAACCCTCATAACTTTAGAAATTGTCTTACGCCCTTGACCTGATGTATGTCTCACCATAATTTAATCTAAGATGTCTACAGAGAGTTCCTTGGACTTCCTGGCTTGGTTTTTGTCCTGATATGCAGTGAAAATTTGTGGGACCTTTTCTACACAGTACGTGTGTGCCTTTCGATACGACATTCAGTTAGTTTGGTTTGCTACAGTTGAACTCCAATCAAGTTCTTGACACATTTCACAGATAATTAACATAAACACCTGATCACAATTTGGAGTGCCACAGCAAAGGGCCTGAAACTTATTCGAATAAGAGATTTGTTTTGTTTTTTTAATGAATTTGAAATTTTTTCTGAAAACACGTCATCATGGGTTATTGCATGTAGATTGATCAGCAAATATGGCAAATGTGTCAATTTAAAATTAAATTTATGTATTTATGTATAGACAGATAGATAGATAGATAGATAGATGTTCATGTAGACTGCTAAACTGACCAAACATGTCAAGAAAATCTGCCCACTTCCTGTTCGAACTAACAACATCAAAAGGAAATTCTGTATTAACTAGTGTAAGAAATCATTTAGCCATCCATATTCAGAACCAAATATAAACACTAGACATTCAAAACAAAAGCAAGAATCTAGAATTTTCAAAAAATTTAAAAAAAAATCAGCAAAGAATCTGATGTCTAGGTTGAATTTGAAATATTGTGTTCAAATGAAAGGCGATGAATGGCCAGCCCACACAAAGCAAAATGATTGAGTCTGCTGGGCAGCCTTTTAGCATAGCAAGCTTTTACAAAATCATTCTTTTTCTGGGTCTATCTTACAAATATGTGACTATGTTACAGAAACTCAGCATCTGTAGGATGTATGTCTGAGGAATTAGAATGTGGGAGGATCATTTTTCAGTCATAAACAGGGAATCAATCTGCATACAATCATACCTTTATATAAAAGTTCCAGTCAATAGTCATTGTCTTAAAAATCTGATTGCCTTACTTTATAGGAGCATTAGTTCATCATAGGCTGCCTGCAAAAACTGTCAAACACACAATACAGTAATGTAAAACCGCCAGCTGATGTAACAATATGCTTTTTGACTTAATGAGAAAACCAAGTAAACATGAATAAAATATTGAAATTCCTTATAAAGACTGTTTAACAGTTAAATCTGAGATTTGTTACTAACTGTGTAACTGCAATATCACATTACAACAAGAAGAAGAAAAATAAAAATAAAAACCAGTATTTGAGTGTTCACATCTAAGACACTCTCTTTAACGTTTTGTGTTGACTGGAAAGGCTGAGAATAAAAATGAATGAAAAAAGCAAAATGACTGACTGTAAAAGAAATGATTAAATATAAAGTGTTTAATGCTAATAGTCAATACCGTTAGTGTTGTATTATAAATAAAGACTCCATCTACAGTATGTGTTTATTTAGGCCAACAATAACACAAGATCCATCCAGCCATCAGTTTAATTCACCTGTAGGTCAAACTGTCGAATGTAGAAAATTGTGTAAAATCTGTACTAGGACTAAACAAACCAAGAACTCTAGAGCTCTAAGATATCACCACTAGACTTTGAACTACCTTACCATAATATCCTCTATCTGTCTGCTGAATTTTTCAGCTTCATATGATGTTATTTATTCATTTGCACTAAGGACTGAATTGTAACACCCAGATCACATCTTGTCTGTTTGTTTGTATGCCAATCACGCAAAAACCGCGGAAAGTTTCACAAAATCTTGGATGTAGGTTGCAATTGGCCCAACCTAAAATAGAAACGTAATGGCCCAAAAATTGCTTTATTCCAAAATGAATTAATTAATCTCAATGAAAATTTGCATTTATAATAAAGCTGAATGATCTTTAGGCCACATGGCAGTTCAAAAATTCCATCAGGATGAGTGATTTTAAGAAGGCAAGAAATGTATCACTCCATGAAGGCTGTTGATGCAATACAAAATATACATTTTAAGACTTTTCAAAAGTTTTATTAAGAAATGTAGTTGTAATGGGAGGATCAAAACCAAAACTGCCTTCTCATGCCAAAACTGTTCAGCCAATGGTAGGGAATTTGGCATTTTGTTTAGGCTTGAATGTACTTAAAGTGAAGGTTACATTCCATATCAGAGATTCAGTGGAAAAGGCGGTGGGGTGCAAAGGGTGATGGGAGACCAACACAAAAATCACAGATCACTCAAAAATAACTGTGTCTGCTTGCATTAAATTTTGTATTTAAACTATTGTTCATGCAATTTAAAGTACAGTATACACTCAACAGAATCTCAAAGAGTTTCAATGGGAAAGCCAACACCACAAAAAAACATTCATTATTCTGATTTAGCTAAGTGGATGTTAATGATATTTAGCTTGTCTATTACGGTTTCTCCAACTTAACATACTATTTATGGAGATTACATTTTTCATCATGAATAGGGGTTTAATAGAGGGACCCAGACAAAAACCTGTAGTTTCCCTCAGCTTTCATATAGCAAAAATTATTCAATTATTCAACAATCCATCAAGTTTATTAATGTGGGATTAAACATTCTATTCATGAAACCATTGTAAACCAGCAAATACAAAGAAATAATGTTCACGGTTCTAATCCAACAAGGAGTTACTGCAAATGTGGAATTCAGTCCTACACAAAAAGAACAAACACTTGACTCGAGAGCACAGAAATTGATATTTATCAGAGAGAATGGTTTAGATGGTGGATGGAACACTTGTGTTTCATTCAGTAATTACAATAAGGTCAATATTTAAATTTAAATTTTCTTACCTTAACTCATTATAGAAATATATCCAGGCAATGTTTGGTACTTTGGCTAGTTTTAAATAATAATTTTCTGTAGCTAAAACTTGAATAACTTAAACTTAAAAATGTTACCATATACTCCTTGTAAACCTCTTGTGTGCCACACCTGTTGCAGTTACAATCATGATCAGAAAAAGCAGGGCAGGAAATGTGTGCTGGAATGGATGAATGGTTAATGAGTTTATCCTCATTACCTCTGTAGAAAAGGAGGTTAATCACTCAATTAATTAATTAATTTGATTTACCCAGAAAGGGAGATGCCAAATTAATGTAGATTGAATGAGGGATCTGTATTTTTACTCTCCAAGTGGGATGCCAGAACTATGTAGGGATCTGTACAATTTATGAATGAGGTATATAAATTGACGAAGTCTACATTAAACACTTTCATTTTCTCTATTGTGATCTGAATATAGTAATAGACTTACTTTCACAAATAACCCAAATACACGTGTTGAAGTAGACAGAATAAAAAAATTTATATATATCATAAGGATATTAGACAATTAATATATATGCCACTATATATATGTATATACAGTAATCCCTCCTCGATCGTGGGGGTTGCGTTCCAGAACCCCCCGCGATAGATGAAAATCCACGAAGTAGAAACCATATGTTTGTATGGTTATTTTTATATATTTTAAGCCCTTATAAACTCTCCCACACTGTTAACATTATTAGAGCCCTCTAGACATGAAATAACACCCTTTAGTCAAAAGTTTAAACTGTGCTCCATGACAAGACAGAGATGACAGTTCTTTCTCACAATTAAAAGAATGCAAATATATCTTCTTCTCTTCAGGAGCAGAGAATTTCAGAGAGAGAGAGATCGCTCGCAAAGAAAAGCAAACAATCAAAAAATCAATACGTGTGCTTTTAAGTTTGCCGCGGCATTTTTTAGAGGAGCGTCAGTATCTTCTAAGCAAACAACCTCTGTGCAAACAGCCCCTCTGCTCACATCTCCTCCATCAGGCGCAGAGAACGTCAGAGAGAGAGAGAGAGAGAAAGCGAGATTAAAGCAAACAATCAAAAAATCAATAAGTGTGTTTTTGGAAGCACCGCGATAAAGCGGCCGGCATTTCTTAGAGGTGCGTTCGTATCCGCTAGGCAAACAGCTTCTGTGCAAACAGCACCTCTGCTCACAGCCCCTCCGTCAGGCGCAGAGAATGTCAGAGAGGGTGAGAGAGAGGCAGAGACAAGCCAACAATCAAGCTACGCGCGGGATGCATATCTTATAGCATTGAGGAGTTTTAGTTAATATGTAATACATGCTCTGATTGGGTAGCTTCTAAGCCATCCGCCAAAAGCGTCCCTTGTATGAAATCAACAGGGCAAACAAACTGAGGAAGCGTGTAGCATAAATTAAAAGACCCATTGTCCGCAGAAATCAGCGAACCAGTGAAAAATCCGTGATATATATTTAGATGTGCTTACATTTAAAATCCGCGATAGATTGAATCCGCGAAAGTCGAAGCGCGATATAGCGAGGGATTACTGTATAAACATGTGTGTGTGTGTATAGATACTGTATATAGATGAAAGACAGTGATAAACAATACAAAACCTAATATTAAAAAGATTAGTTGAACTTTTTCTCTCCTATATAAAATGGCACATAACTTATGAATTCTGATTATTCAATTAATGTGGTTAAGATTAATAAGTTCTTTAACTAGTTTTGAAGCTTCTGCTGCCTGAACTGTGGCTTTCATTTACACACAGCTAGTCTACACTGGCTTAGCCACAACAAACTCTTACCCGTCCCAGGAGTTTCTGTATGTGGACGCATGCTTCTGATAGATGCTCCTCTGCAATTTCTTACAGGATTTTGGCTGAAAATTGCATAACAGGTAGAAATTGCCCTTCACAATATTAATACTTATATTTACAGCTACACCAATACTACACTAGATTAGCTGGTTTTGTCCTTACTAAATTGCATTAAATTCAAGTAGACATACTTATAGTTCTGTTTTATACAATGATTTGTTCCTTCTCTAGTTGGGTCCAGATACATGGGAGAATCTTCAGGGTGCTTTCTTTGTATGTTTTAAGAGATATACTCCTTCGTTAATTTAGTTATGCCTTCTAGCAAAGGACAGTATGTGCAGTTTCTCTTTGAGAACAGATACACCATGTCAGTCTTCTTGTTGCTAGCAAAGGTACACCTCCTAGGTTGGCTGGCAATCATTTAGCTCCCCTTTGTTAGCAAGGTGAACATGTGGCTTGATGCATATGTTCTTTTTCTGTCTGTGCACTTCCTATTCTTTAGCAAGGTTTGGAGTTTATTGGAAGGGTTTTAGGAAGTCTTTAGTGTTTCGACCTCAAAGTTTATAACAGGTGCAAAGTTCTGTCCATCAGTGTTATTCATCCTTGGGTTATGGTCCTTTGTTCAAACTTGGATGTCTAATTGGTGCCTCTAAAAGATGGGGTCCATTATCTTCTCATATAAGGGGCACAGTTTGCATTCCAGTGAGGGTTCCCTACTTGGTAACTGTTACTTTTTATCTAGCATCAAGAGTGTCTGGCAGTGGCTTTCTTAGCCAGGGATCTATGTGCTATGCAAGTCAAGAAAGCATACAGTAATGCCAGTCTGCCCTTTACCACAGTAGTGCTTGACATTAATGCCAATAAAGGAAATAAGTAGTCAGTTGATAATGTGAAGAATCTGAGTTGTAATGCAATATACTTTCTAATTGCTTTGTGCTACCTATAATATTTGCAATGCAAAACTCAGATGTATTAATTGATTGCACTTTTAAATGTTATACAGCCAATAAAAAGATTGTATTTAATGTAAAGAGCTTTGTTATAATGCACTTTGTGAGACAGTTATTTAACAAGAAAATGACTAAAACAGCACAGGCAGCAAACACAGATGTAAAATGAACAAATACATTAACATTTAGTCAAATACTGTTATTAAAATGTCAAACTTAGTCAACAAATATAGTTTATATTAAGATATGCATAAATCTAAAATATTAAATATATGATAATGTTTATTCTTTGTTTGTTTTCGGTGGAAACCACTACTGGATAACAGCAGTTGCAGAACATTTCAGACTCACAGGCATACTCTAATACCAGCTATAGCTTCACACAAAAGTAAAACACCTTTAAACTTAATTTCTTAATACTGTATACTCTTACAAACAATATGACAAAATACAGCTCCAAGATATGCTACAGAGGCTTGTCACCTGTCGAGAAGCACACCTTGGCAATGTGTGCATTTGCCTATATTTCAGCTGCTTTCTCCTTTTTTTGTGTGTGTGAACATTTTATCTCATATTTTCCTTTGAAATTTTGGCTGCATATTGATGCAGGGAAAATGTGCTTTGTCTATGCTGACAAAAGATTCAACACCGAGAGCCAATTTCCCAGCTGGATGGCTCCTGGAAGAAGAGATGCCTCCCCACAGCCACATAGTTGATGGCTCCAATGAATCTTTTGGTGCTATAGTAACATGGTAACTAATATTAAGAGCATGAGAATGTTTGGGTGATTTATTTGTTGTCTAATAAACATAAATCATGCCAAGTGCACATTTATTTCTGTCTATACTATTGCTCTTTTTAATTTGTTTGATTTTATTATATTATTGTAAAAGGGAAATGTATAGAAAAAAATTAGGTAACCAGGCAACCTGTTTTGTAAGCTATTGCAATTGTTAATAGAAGAATGTAGATTGTCATGTTTATCTCAAACAGGCATTTCTCATATCATCCTTCCATTTTTTTTAACATACAGTCTTCTTATCAATAAAGACACAACTCTGAAGGTTGCCATGGCAGCAGTTGATGCAGGGCAGCAAACTGCCCTGAACGGACTCTAGTCACCACGGGGCACTCAATGTTTTTTACATGCACCATTTACAGTCCTGATTTTTGTTTTCTGACAAGGGAACATGGATCATGTAGCAAAATTTAAGGAACTGCTTTTTAACAGCCATGACAGTGGCATTGTTTTCATAAAGTCAGTTAGCTTTCCAAAAATTTCAATGCATTTCTCACTAATTATTTAGTTACATAAAATATTCATTGTCTGCATAAGTAATAATTTACTGCTGATTACACCATCCATAACCTTTTTAGTTGGCTTATATTGATATGGGTCATGGGGAGCAAGTAGTGATTCCAGCAATACACGGAGTGATTTGGGAAGCAGCACTTGGTAGAAGGCCTTTCCAGTTCAGGGCACACTCATGAACACATCCATATTCATTCAAACAAGGCAAACTGAGAGTCAACTGGGAATTTTTTTTAATGTACTTAGTACAAAGTAAGTAGTATGTATCTAAAGGCATTGTCAAACCTAGTTCACTTAGAGTAGCTTTATCGAATCCAGGAGTGATTGCCCGGGTAGTCAGGTTTGTTGTAGTTGCAAGCATGCCAATCACACTCTAGTCTGGACCAAAACAACTGGACCAACACCCTTTAGAATCAGTGGCCATGGTATGGTTCCAAGTGAATTCTGGAGTGGTTTGCATGCAGTATAAAAGTGCCCTGACATGGGACCAATCTAAGTAGAGGAAATACTGTGCATTATGGGAAACATTTCTGACAGAAATTAGGCAGTTTCAGCATAAAAAAATACACATACATACATACAAGTCTGCATACAACAACCTTGCACAAGAAGTATTCAATCAGAACAATCCTAGCACTTGATTTAGCTTTAGAAGCTCTTTATTTCTCTCATGATTGGATAGCAATTGACCATGTGAAAAACTATCACATGTGATTGGGTGGGTCAAACTACATACAGAGTTAATAAAAAATTAATGTCCTTTACCACTCACAGTTAAACGCCCTAAGCTGGACTATAAGACTAATGAGTGCAGTGTGAGTTTCTCCTCAATGCGGTTGTACTTTGGGGACAATGTGGTCACTGAAAAAAATGTTAGTTTTGTTACTATATAGTAAACATTAATCAAACATTTCAAGCTGACCATTATTGACACGCCCAGAATTTAAAAGCCTAAAAAGAGCAGACATATGATTTGAGATAAACTAAACTGAGGTGACATTCATATAGTAGGCTACAAGCAGAGTAGATACACAAAATCATACAGTAAAATTAAATTTGCACTATGAGTATGAAAATAGCCTTAAGAAGTCATCTCCTTATGTTCTTTACATATGTTATCGACTCCAGATCTTTAATTAATTTATTTTCATCTGAAAGAAACAAATCATAAGTTTCCCATGATACATATCATCTAGTTTTGAAGGAAAAAGTCTCTCTTCTTTCAATATCTGGGATACATCTGTATACATTTGTTCTTAAAGCGTACCAGAGATCTGTTGCCAATCATTGAACTTTTTCATCTTATTACTTGGACTATTTTAAACTTAAGTTAAAGCTAGCCAATTTTGTCACCAGAAGTAATGCATAACACTTATTTTTAGCCTTTCTAATATACATTTGCCATAAATGGGCAGCATATTTAAAGAATGGGTATCACACGCAGCATCAGATTAAACTGCTTTCAGAATGAGAATTAGAAATACACCTTGAGAAGGTTACAACTTCATTTTTGTAATATTGTAAATGATTGTTTGTTGTAGTTTTCCATAAATTTTGTAATATTCTTTTGAAATATCACTCCATCTCTGTGAATAATGTACTAGGTAAGGAGCACTCAGTATCTCCATGGGTATAGTTTTTATTTTCCTATTAACCCAGTTGCCTCTTCGCAATAAACTTCAACGTTCATGCTACTATCATGTAACTGCATTTAAAAAGAAAGATGAACTTTTGTGATTCATTTTTGCCAAACTGTATCTGCTGTCATTGTAATGGAGGATCCTTTGGGAACTACACTCATATCAGATTAGTAGAGCACTTGTGCTTTTATAAAAGAATAGAGAAGCATACATGCACATATCTTGATTGTCCACCATGAATTAAGGTTGCCACTGCTGTCAGTAGTGTCAGACGGATCATTTTAGAAACGTTAGCAGTACTTGTAATTGTTCTGTATAGTACCTGGAATGATCTTTCAGAGGTATAAAATATTAAACTTTTCTACACTGTGTTGCTGCATTTTATGCTGGTGACCATCAAGAAAACACTGGGGATGCCTAACAACAGCCTGCATTGTACTGCATCCTATTGGAAAAAAAGGTCATAATTTCTATACATATGTAACTACAAAGATGATACAGTATGTCAGCCTTTATGTCAGCCAAGAGATCTAACCATGCCTGGGGCCGTGAGACAATAGCTTATGCAAAGAGATTTGGAAAAGTCTTGCCCACATAACCACACACACGGTTCAATCATTTCTCAGCTGTGTGAATGTTATTGTCAGACACATTTCTTGTAGAGAGAAAGAAACATTATTCACTCACTGGCAGTTATACTTTGCGTTGTCACGATGCAATTCCAAACACAGAATCAAAATTCAATGCGATGTTGATGAAAAGGTAAAAGCAAAAAGAGATCGAATATATGGACATAGGTGATATGTCAGAAGTACCCCATGCAAAATGCAGATCATGTGCAGCACGGCAGCAGCAGCAAGCCAGCAGCTGAACAAGCAAAGAGGAGGTAAAAAAAAAACTGTATGTGTTTCCCATTGTATCACCATTTAAGAGGGGGTGCCAGAGGAGTGACCGTGTCTCCTTGGGGTGCGTTCAGCCCCCCTTGTCACAACGCGAGTGGCTGGCACGTAGTGCAGGCCAAGGGGGCAAGTTGGCGAATGCAGCGAACAAGGGATGAAGCCCCCTAGTTTTTTTTTTAAAAATCAGAGATATATATGATTTTCGTCCTAAATTTCAAAGTACTTCACTCAGTGTGACCCCCAGTCTGCCTTCCTCCCATTGCTGCTTTAATCTTGTGACCCAAAGCCTGATTAAATGGGTTCAATAACAGATGAATAGATGGATTTATGACAGAATATATAAGGTGACCAGATTTTTTTGGGCCAAACCGGGGACATGGGGGCAGTATTTGTGGAGGAGCGTAGAGTAGGGACTCTAAACACTACAGAGTACAAAGCTTATCACGTGATTTCTTGCCAAAGTTGCAGGTAAAGCATGACCTCCGTCAAAACACTGTGCATGCGTGCCGAATTCAAATTATCGTGATGATGAGATACATTCAAAAAAGTGAACCAGCTGAAACCGTGGACGAAATCTTAAACCGGGGACAAAACGGTGACATGTTTATGAGTGGGGACAGTTGTCAGAAAAAGGGGACTGTCCCCGGAAAACGGGGACGGATGGTCATCTTAGAATATAATAAATAAAACCACGATAATATGAATAGTGTGGCTTAAAATGATATTTTGGGCAACAATGCATGTATTTTTCTGAGTCGGCTAATTCAGAACAAGTTTGTAGGAAGATAAACCCTGCTCTAGGAATAAGCAAGAGCCATTCCAGGATGTGATGACGGTCAATCACAGCACTATGTACAGGATTTGCCAGTTGCTGTGACCAACATTAGGAATTACTTTGGATTGTGGAAGTTAAACAGAATATCTGAATGAATCCCGTATAAAGTAGTGGAGAATTTGTAAACAGAGGATAAATTCAGCCAGTCATTGGGCAACTTGTATTACTTACTTGTTTATCTATATTATACATATTTAATCATTTATTTATTATTATCAATGTATTTATTTTTTGTATTTTGTTGTATTATTTATTCTTTGTAATTGTAGGTTTTTCCTAACTTCTTGTTAAACACTTTGAGCTATATAATTTATATGAAAACAAGCTGCAGAAATAAATGTTGTTGTCAAGTCAATTCCAGTCCTGTGGTGGCCCCTCACAGTCCTCCTTTACTTATTATTTTTCATTTAGCAGATGCAATAAATTGAAGGTAGCTAACAAGATCAGCATATATTATGATTATTTTTTCTGTACTTTTTGTCACTAAATTTTTTGAAATGAATTTGATACTGCATATTAATGAGAAAAGGACTGGCAGGCAATACACAAGACATTTTTATTTCAACAATTTTATATATTTTATTTTTAATCAATGTTAATTTTTATGTATCTTAATAGTCTCACAACATTGCTTGCACAAAACTATGTACATTTTTAGAAAAAGCACAGATGGCATTCTGTGTATGTCACTTCTCATTCTTCACATATGGCATATGGTATACAGGTATTAATTATGTATGTTCCTTTAAAACATCTTTAATAAATTATAGTGTTACCAAATTGTTAAGAATTCTTCTTTTTTGATTTTTTATAGGCAAATTGTATGTCACTTTTCATGATTCAACATGCATTTTGGGTCTTTTAACAGCCCCTAAATTAATTTCTGACATTTATATTTTTGCCATTTCAGTCAGTTAAAAATACATTTAGGTCATGATTTTGTTTTGTGAATATTTTCCACCATTTAGTACATCCATTGTTAAGACATACAATGTTTGTTATGGGTGTGTCCTCAGAGGTCGTGACCTGGTATTGTGACACAATGGGATAAAAATCCTTCCCCATTTGAGCTGTGGATAAAACAGCTAAAATCCTTCTGCTTTGTTCTTTTGTGTCAACCTTTTGGTTTTGTCCTTGACTTAGAACTTTGCTATTCAGTTTTAGCTTTCACACACAGTTTTCTTTGATCCCCTGGTTTAAACTCATTTCAGCTTTCATTTCCTTCTTCTAGTAACTTCAGATCTCTTCTACCCAGCAGACATATCACAAATGACAGGCCATTAATCCATACTGAAAAGTGTTGTTGTGTATCAAATAACAAATATAATTGATAACTGATTTTAGAAGTTCCATCAGTGCACATTAATATCATGTTATCAGGTTGGGATTAATCTTCATATACAGGGTGTCACAAAAAATGCATACACACTGAATGATTATAGACCTACATATGTTTATTAAGACAACACTGCAACTGGTGCCATTTCCTTGAACTTGCTGCAGGAATCCATCATATATTTGAGAGAACTTTGGGGGTGAGGACCAGTTTAATTTCCAGCAGAATGGAGCAGCTCCCCACTACCATCATGATGTGAGGGCCTATCTTGATGGAAATTTGCCAAACACATGGGCCGGGTGAAGAGGTAGCCATCGTGTTTACCAGACCTCATGGTGATGGATTTTTTTTTTTTCCCAATGGGGTCATGTCAAAGATAAGGTTTATGTCACAAAACTAGCAACAATTGTCAATGAAAGAGAATGCACCCAAATACCAGATGAAAACATCTGTGATGCTTGCAAATCCATTGGTCCGCATTATCAGCAGTGCCTGGATCAGAGCAGTCAGGAATTTGAATACTTGTGATAACTGATTCTATATTTGTCTTCTATAATTTGTATTATAAAACTTAGATGTATTTTAATTAACTTTGTATTTATAATCATTCAAATTATATATATATATATATATTTTGAATTTGCTGTAATGAAAGTCCATTTGCAAAACAAAAACAAAGGAAAATTCAAGAATATACTGTATTTGAAGCAAATGCATTTGTTATGGACATATTCTGTTTTATGTGCAGAAAAAGTATATAACACAGGAATTAGTACTGTTCCCCTTGTTTCCGGGACAGAGGCAAAGACTAAAAAGAGGGATTCCTAATACAAAAAAAACAGCCATAGTGTATAGGGTGGTCCAGATCTAATTATGCAATTTTCATTACTCTATAACTTATTAAGTTTATTGCATAGAAAATCACCCGAAAAATCCTGGACCATCGAGAAGTGTGCAAACTGACGACATGAAGAATCATCTTCTCACCAAACTGGAATCGTCCCCGCATAAATCAAAGTCATCCAGACGATCTGGATCTGTATAATTAGATCTGGACCACCCTGTACTTACAACACTGTGTTTATTTTTACAGATACTACAGCAGACAACATAGAACAAGAACCTGAATTTTGTTAGTTATACAGTTGTATTTAAAAATGACAGATTTGCTTGAATTCTGCTAAATTGTTTATTGCAGATGTACACCAAACTATTGTGAACATGGTGGCACATGCTCACAGTCATGGAATTCTTTCTACTGCAACTGTACCAATACTGGCTACACCGGAGCGACCTGCCACAGTGGTAAGTCATGTTTCTTTTACAGTTTGGTTGTTTTTGTGCAAAATGTTGACTTGCTTTTAGATGTAAAAGAAATTATATCAGGTCCCACTTCAAGAAAGGTGGTCCTATAATATGGCTTTGAACATAACTCTTGTAAGTGCCTTAAGGTATGGATTGCCCCACCCAACTGGGATGAAGGGCAATTCCTGGATCAGTGTAGGCCAGTATAATGGACTAATATAAGGAGACAACCTAGCTTAACTACATGCTCCCCTGACAAAATAGGTTGCAGCCTCCCTGGATGACACAACCTGTGTGGACACCTGCAAAGCACACAGGTTATTGTAGTCCTGTAGGCCAGCTTTGTTGGGTTCCATGGGTGCTGCAGGGAGCCATCATCCCTACTTTATGGGACTTCCATTTAACCTGGAAATACTTCCATTGGGACATGCCCTAGCATCAGAAGTATTCCTGGGTCTAACATCAAAGAACCTATTCAACCTCTTTGAGGCATATTGGAGTCAGGTGTGGAGGGCAGAAAAAGCTTGCCTGGAGGAGTGGAAGAAATAGAAAGCTGTGTGCTACTGTCAAAGCATTTTTTATACGGTGTTTTGTATAATAAAACTTATATTTGAACTGGGGACTTGTGTCTGCGGTTTGGGGTGCTGCAACACCCCCTAATGGTCACACTCTCTAACAGTAACAATTATAATGTTCAGCAATGCGTTAGTTGCTAGAAGATTTCTAAAGTTCTATAATAAGCCATCAGAGTTGTATGACAGTTCATAATAAGTGCATGTGGGTTAGAAGGCAAGTACAGGAAACTATAAGAATTCTAATGTGAATTTATTAAGGACTATGAATCTTGTCTTCCATCCATTTTCAGAAATAACTGTTTACAACATAGAGGTACACTGAGCTAGAAGTCAGTGGCGAGAACAAACAGTGGACACGCTACTAATCTGTTACTGGACACACTGCACACACAACGACAGTTTAATGCCATCAATCCATATCTCGCATACTTTGGGAGTACTCATAAAAAAGTCATTAAGAAATGGAGAAAGTGTGCAGGCTCCTGTGTTGAGCCCAGGGCCATGGAGCTGTGAAGCATCCACTTCAACCAAAGCACCACCATGTTGGCACTCACACTTTAAAATTACCAGACTATTCATAACCTATAAATATATTATACTAGCAAAATACCCGCGCTTCGCAGCGGAGAAGTAGTGTGTTAAAGAAGCAATAAAATGAAAAGGAAACATTTTGAAAATAACGTAACATGATTGTCAATGTAATTGTTTTGTCACTGTTGTGAGTGATGAGTGTTGTTGTCATATATATATATATATATATATATATATATATATATATATATTTACACACACACACATAAACATATATATATATATACATATCTATACATACATATATATATCTACATATATATACATACATATACATACACACATACATACATACACACACATATATACACACAAATACATATATATATATATACATACACACACACATATATAAACATATATATACATATACATACATATCTACATATATACACACACAGCTATTTCGTATCAGTGCAATACGCTGCTTGTTAAAATGGATAACTCCCGCTCTTACGTGCAAGTCTGCGTGGATATTATGAACTATCGTATTTGTTCAAGTTCTATTTAAATTTTAAATAGAAGGAATTTTTATTTAGTCGACAGACATATCTTTGGTAGGAATGGTAAAAACAGACAGGAATATTATTTGTGAATAAATCAACTCAAACCTTAAATAACTTAAAAGAACAAACATTCAAATTTCTTTACTCTTATGTAAATTTATATAAAAAATAAACTTAGATTTTAAATATCCCAAAAGATTTTGCTCTCCATAAAAATATATCCTGTCAAAATTATACAAATTCAAATATGAACATGCTGCATAACAAAACCTGGAAATATAAATAAAATGTGTTCCTTTCAGCAATAACAAATCAAATCATTCAGTTGTCTTTGCTCATATGTGATTTTAGAGCTGGACACCTGGCATCTTTTTTTGGCAACAGGTTCGTTTCTGTTTGGTGTGAGGTTCTGTGTTGTGGAGATTCTCAGGATGGATTGCAGGTGCTCATCAGTGAGGCGACTCCTGTGTGCTGTTTTGTTAGTCTTTATCACTGAGAAGAGCTTCTCACACAGATATGTGCTACCAAACATGCACAAGGTTCTAGCCGCATGTAGACAGACTTTTTTTGAGTACTGTGTGTTAGTATAGTGTGCTTGTATTTGTTGTGTTCTTAATGTCTGTTTCAAGTTTTTTTTAATTATTATTTACAGTGCTCACCTTGGGAGTTAAAAACAAATAACAAAAAACACTAACTTTGCAAAGTTTAATAAAATTATTTATAACGCATAAACTAAACTAAGTGCTACAGTGCACTGGGACCCCATTAAAAGTTTGCTTCTGCCTGGCACTCACCAGCATGGGCACATTAAAATAAATCAGGTTTTACTCTCGCTTTGCCCTTTAATTGCTCGTATTTTAACTTAAATGTAGTAAATCTGAAAAGAGCTTGTTTTGTTAAACCACATAAAATATTTTCTAACTAGCTCACAATCTCTGGCACTTACTTGGCAGATTTATTGTTCTATTTTAAGTAATTCTTATAGTTTCTGAAGCATGTCTAATATATCTATGAATGAAGCTGAGACAATTATTTTGTAATTCTTGAAAAAAAACATATATGTATACATTTACATTCATCTTTTACATTAATATAACCCTTAAAATGAGCTACCATTGATATAGCAAAAAATATTTATAGCTATATAAAATACATTTGACATACTATGTCTTCAGACATTTTTGAATTTCATTAAAATATATCAAATAATGATTTTAATCTTTAATTTCTCCAAAAAACAAATGTCATATATGACTATTATTGTGCATAAACTTTTAGAATTTGCAAACTGAAACGAGAGTTTAGTAATTTAAATGTAAAGTCTTAAAAAGGCCCGTTATAATGTACTGCAGCCTGTCTTGTGTTTATTTAAAATTTATTAATGTTTAATTTTTTTTTGGAAATATTAATAATTAATATGAAGCTTACCCAAGTATTATTACAGAAGATTTGAGAGGAAGTGAAACACTGTAGATCATGATTACATTAATTATGCCGATACACTAATTTAGTTCACTTGATGCAAGAAGTCCTTATTATTCAGTTTTATTCTTTATTGAAAATTTTGAAATTAAAGTATATTATATTATTATAGTCAGAATGTTGATTCATTTGCACAATAAATCTGATTGAATTTAATTAAGTCACTTTTCAATTATTATGGTATCTCTAGTGCTCTGCAATTGATGAAATATGTTCCTAAAATGGGTGGATTGAAATATATTGGTAATTATACTGTTCCATTTTTCAATTCAGTTTGTTTTATACTGAACTCTTTATGGAGCACAGGCTCAGAGCATTTCCACAAAGCATAACATGGTTTTCACCAACTAGTTCAGGACTGCAGAGGACAAGAGTATTCCTCAGTAACACAGTGTACATGGCACAAACCAATCATGTACGTTACCAAACCGTTACAAGGCTCACTCATGCAAATATCCACAATCACATTAACATGGGGCCATTTAAGAACATCAGTCAACCTGATATAACCATAAAGCTCAATTGTTTCCAAAGGCTATGGTTTCATTGATACACACTGGGCTACTAACCAGCAGTTAAGGGAATACACGCTACTATAGACTACATCTCTGTTATAAGGGGGTGGACAAAACTAAATTTCAACAATTTCCAATTTCTTACTTGCTTACTATAACTAAGATCCCCTTTAATTATTCAGGTTGCTGAAAACAAAGGATGTGCGTCCAATGTATGTTCTGTAACAAATAATGAGCATTTTATTATTATCAGTATAAGCAAATGCCTCACATTTTCACTAGTGATAATTATTTTATCATTATAAATATCAATAGACATACTCCTGGTACATATTGAGGACAGTTTTTGGGTTAAACTGGTGTAAGGTGTGCTAAGGGTCTGTCTTTTAACTTTATAGTCAACAGTCTTACTGTTAATCAACTATGTGAACAAATGGATGCTGCTGATTTTAGCTTTGCTCTGGCTACAATGAGGCATCAACTAAATGGTAATCAAATAATTAGAAAAGTCAATCTAGTTTGCCTCAGTTTTCCATCTTTTGAATGCATTCTAAGCTATCATTATTATTGACAGAAAATGTTAGTATATACTTTACATAAAATGAGGAAGAGTCCATGATAAGAAAATGATAAATGTAAGCTACATTCATCACCAAATCCAGTTAATGTGGACTGGCAATAAATACAACAGTAATGCCTTAGAGAGTTGTGTAGTTTTTTCACTGAGTTAGAGTGGAGCGTGGCAGGGTTAGATGATACCACTACAAGAATTTGAGGATCAGTCCGGGCAGCAGTAGTAATCCTGTGGTCTGAGGACCTGCATAACTATGTGGGCACTGCTGACAAGGTAAATAGGACATATTGATCAATTGTAGCTTTCAGCTTAATACTAAACGAATTCAGCCAGGTGAAGAGTATTAGAGGCCAAAGCCATACAATGTCACTGTATTACTCATCCACTTACTCACTTAGACAGTTAAGTCCCAGCTGGCCCTTCACTCGTCTTTCTTCTCACTCCTGGTTGAGTTTCAGCTTTTTCTGCTTACTATGCTCAGGTTTCACGCCAACTCTCACTCTCTGGCATTATTCATCTTCTTGTCCTAGTGAGTCTGTCTGCTTAATTTGTGTTTCTGATATGTAGCTTTACTTTTAATCCACTTGTAATTTTTGATGATTAATAAATGATTTATTAATCTGAAACATTTTTTATATGTAAAGCTTTGTGGAGTGGCATGGTAGTGCAACATCTAGCACTTAATACTAGAATTACCAGAGCCTACGAAAAAACTCATAGATCCAGCCCACATTAAATCCATTCGCACCTCTCTGTCCACGTCTTTTGTCCTGTAAATGTGCTGATAAAGACAAGCAGCAAGCAGCCTGTTATCCTATCCACCCACAGCCACAGAATGTGCACAATGTTCTCCCAGCTCATGCCTTGATTGATTATCTGGGAGTGCAGTGCTGGCGTTTTAGAGTGGAAATAATAGATCGTTATCTGGAACACATGCATTTCATGTGTGTTCCGTTTCTACAATATTCTGTGTAAACACATTGTTAAAACAGAAACGGACCATACTATACTATATTTTAGTAGTAAATGACAAAATGTTGGCATAAACTATATAATGTGTGAAGCCTGAAGTCCAAAAATCAAATAAACACTTTCACAAAAGGTTCAAGGATGATACAACAGCTTCTGTGGCGTAGCGGTAAGATATGCTGATTTGTAATCAAGAGTCCCCGGTTTGATCCTGACTGCCTCCTATATTTGCCGTTTTCAGTAGTGAGCTGCTCTTATTGTTAATATTATATAGTACACACATACATTTGGTTTGCGTCTGTAACAGATGGTGTACATTTATAGGACTTGTAAAAGTTACAGTTTTTTTTTTTTAATTTTTATTCTCTCAGTCACGATCATGATACATACTACTGTCCTAGGGATCTGACGCTGTTAGTTTTTATTTGAAACTGGGAGTAACTGTAGATGTGAGTGGTGTTTTGAGGCAATACCATGCCACGGAAGCTGTTGTATAATAGATAATCAATCATGGCATGAGCTGGGAGAACATTGTGCACATTCTGCGGCTGTGGAGGGATGGGATACCAGGCTGCTTGCTGCTTGTCTTCATTGGCACATTTACAGGATAAAAGACGCGGACGGAGAGGTGCAAAAGGATTTAAGGTGGGCTGGATCTACGAGTTTTTTCAAAGGCTCTGGTAATTCTAGTGTTAAACCTTAACCCACTTAGAAACTGCTTCCACCCTGGGCTGTGGTGTCTATTGTGTAAAGTTTGTATATTCTACATGTGTTGCCTGGAATTTGGGTTTCCTTTCACAGTTATAAGATATGATATTAAGTTACTTTGTGATTCAAAAATAGCATTGGTCATGTAGAAGAATGTTATATTTAAATGGTATTCTATCCAGTGCTAGGTTTTCTGTTATACCTATTATTCTTAGTATTCTACATCCTGCAACTATCATCAAACAAAACGAAATATATATAAAAACTGATATGAAGTGTTATTCTCTGGTGTAAGAAAGGCGCTATATATGCGCACGACCCGACACAGACTGACAATGGAGGCACGTTAAAATTTAACCAAAAGTATTTATTTTTCTTCACCTGTGGGGCATGTCTTTCCCATGTCCCACAGGCAGTACATAGTCACAAAAGCACCAAATCAAAACAAAAGGCACACTACTCTGTTTAATACCTCTCCTCCCGCAAACGCTGTCCTCCTCCTCCCGACTCAGGCTCTCGGAGTAGTGGCTGCTGGCCCCTTTTATAGCTCACCCAGAAATGCTTCAGGTGCTTCACCACCTGCCTCCAATTCCACCTCCAGTTGTGGCTGAACTATGGCTCAGACTAGTCCAGGAACCCCTGCAGCGCCTCCTGGTGCCCACCCAGGATCCCAACAGGGCTATGGAGAACTCCATCTCCCATGGAGCCCTGTGGGTATCTGAGGCACCACAGTCACACAGGGAGGCTGCCACCAAGTGGTCCGGGGGAGGTGCTACGCAGCCCATGCTTGCTCCCCTGAAACATATAGAGAAGGGGTGTTCTGGCGGCCGGGCATGGACCCCAGCCGTCCATCACACTGGACAAGAAGATTGTTACATTGACTCTGACAGTGTTCAATTTCATAATTCAATTCAAACCAAATGAATTCAATTCAAAGACCGAGATTCACCTTATGTGTGCAGAGAGCTACACATAGCACTTATGGATAAGTTATGTTGATAACAGTATTAATATGTTTTTATAGTGAAAATTTATTATAGGTTGAATATTTATAGAGTAGTTAATGCCAACTGAGTAGCTGCTAATTAAAAAGGGAAAGCAGCTCCTTTAAGAATGGAAATCATCATAAAGGTTCTTATAATTGCTCTAAACAGACCTCAAGCCATTGGAAGCACTGGAGTTAAAACAGTTTGAATTTTTTTTAATTAACAGAGGCAGTAAATCTGTATACTGTAACTCCTAAGGTGTTTTTAGGGTTACTAATCTGTAATGAGGAAATAACCAGTTGCTAGACAGACAATCCACTTAAGACACATAATATAGGGATACTTTAAAAGAGATAACTGCACCAAATTGGAGGTTTGTGTTTTTTTATTTTATGTTCCTGTAGATTTTTGCCAGGTGGCACAGCTGCTGTCTCACAGTTCCAGGGACCTGAGCTCCAATTTTAGTAACCAGCCTTCAGATGTGCAATTTGTGATGAATGACAACTATAAATCAAGTCCATGAAAGTGCCTTGCAGTTGCCTGGCATCCCTTTCAGGGATGATTCTTGAATTGTGCCAGGAGCTGCCAGGAGAGTTTTATGGCTTCCCACAATCCTTCAGTGGAATAATATGTTTGGAAAATGAATGGACCTGTAGATTGTTGCCCATAGCATATTAGGTAGTTAGCTACTCTTGGGAATGAATCCATAAATATATATTAAATGAAGCCAGGACTGGAACAGGAAAGGATTATTATTCTACTGAATGAAAGATTAAAAAATTGTAAAGTGGCTACAAAAGGGCAGATTGGAGGAGATTCAAATTCCAGATTAAGAAGTGCCATAACTACAATGATGTGCTTATGGTGGATTTAAGATCTTAAAAATCAGTAAAAGCTGGCATGGTGGAGCAATACCTAGCACTTTGTCCTCCAGGATACTGATTCTGAACCTCAGTCATTGTTGGTGTGTAGTTTGCACAATCTCTTCTTCTAATGAGAGTATTTCTCTGGGAACTTTAAATTAAAACATTAGGATAATTAACAACTTAGAATAGTTCCATAATGAATTAGTGTGGATGTGGCTGTAAATGAATTTATGGCCCAGGGTTGGTTTCTGCCTTGCTCTTACAGTGCCAAGAAAAAGTAAGTTCACCCTTTAGAATTACCTGCTGTTCTGTATTAACAGGTCAGAAATTGTGACCTGAACTTCATCTAAGTCCCACATATAGCCAGACAAAAATATGCTTACGGTAATAACACACAAACAATTATAATTTTTCATGTCTTTATTGAGCACACTCATTAAACACTCACAGAGTACTGTGAAAAAGTAAGTGAACCCTTGGAATTAATAACTGGCCAGTCCTACTTTGGCAGCAATAACCTCTTTTAAACATTTCCAGTAGCTGTGGATCAGAAATGAACAATGTTCAGAAGAAACTTTTGCCCTCTATCCCTCAATGAACTGCATTAATTTAGCCATGTGTGAACAGCTCTCTTGCGGTCATTGGGTCATTCTCTAAACTCTGACTGGACCACTCCAAATAACAGATTTTTGTTTTATGAGGTCATTCTGTAGCTGATATACTTCAATTTTTAGTGTTATTGTCCCATTGCATCAGCAAATTTCTCTGGAGCATCAGCTGGCAGACAGCCACTCTGACATTATCCTGTTGCCCTATTAATGCTAACAATCCAACTTTAGCTTAGGCATGGGGAGATTTTAATTTAATCAATTAATTAATTAATTAATTAATTAATGTATTTTTTGGAGAGCAGCAAGCTTTTTCTTTGGCATCCTACCTACCATGAACACCAAGCCTGTTCAATTTTTTTGTGTATGATTAACTCAGGAACAGAGATGTTAACCTGTTCCAATGATTTCTTCAAGCCTTCAGCTTGCTATTGAGGTCTTTTACCTCACTGAGCATCTACATTGTGTCTTTTCAATCATCTTGGCTGGACATCCTCAGGGAGTTGCCACGGTACTAAATCATCTCCATTGATACATAGTTTGTCTAACTGTAGACTACTGAATACATAAAGACTTTCAATTTACTTTGTAACCTTTTCCAACAATTCTGGATCATAGATCTTCTGGGATCTCACTTTTGTAAGGCATATTTCTCATCTACAAATGCTTCTTGAGAATGGCAAACTCAGAATGTTTTAATTTATTTTTAATATTGGTCAAAATCTCCAAAACTCCAAATTCGTTTCACTGGGTAGACTCCACGTTTACCAATTCCTGACTCCAGTTAGCTTTTGTTGAAGTCATCAGCCTTGGGGTTCACATTTTTTTTCCAACTTACACTGTTAATGTTTGAATGTTTTCAATATGCACAAACATAATGCAAAATACAATATCTGTAGATTACTAGTTAAAACAGACTGTTTTTGTTCATTATGGTAACTTCTTTTTGTCACTGTATTATTGCTAGCATAGCCCCCTGTGACCCTAACACTGAATTAAGATTTTTTTTAAATAATCTGCAGCTAGTTTTACATACTTCTTACCTCATTTGTATCATTTAGCTCTGTTTATATTCTGTACAAAAATGTCTGTTATGCCCGTATACATTAATTCAAGTGATCAGTCTGTAAAATCAAATATTATTCTTCCCTGAAAAGGTGCAAAGAAATGTCACATTAGCTAAAATGACTGACAGGAAACACACTAAATAAATCTGAATCTACAGGATAGGAGAGCATAGTGACTAACACATACAAACATATCTTCTTATATAGGGTGGTCCAGATCTAATTATACAATTTTCATTATGCTATAACTTAATGTTTATTACATAGAAAATCACCCAAAAAATCCCGGACCATCAAGAACTGACGACATGAAGAATTGTCTTTGTGCCGAACTGGAATCGTCCCAGCATAAATCAAAGTCATCCAGACGATCTGGATCTGCATAATTAGATCTGGACAATCCATCCATCTTCTTCCACTTATCCGAGGTCAGGTCACGGGGGCAGCAGCTTGAGCAGAGAGGCACAGACTTTACTCCCCCCGGCCACTTCTTCTAGCTCTTCCGGGAGAATCCCAAGGTGTTCCCAGGCCAGCCGGGAGACGTAGTCCCTCCAGCGTGTCCTGGGTCTTCCCTGGGGCCTCCTTCTGGTTGGACGTGCCCAGAACACCTCACCCGGGAGGTGTCCAGGAGGCATCCTGATCAGATGCCCGAGCCACCTCATCTGACTCCTCTCGATGCGGAGGAGCAGCGGCTCTACACTGAGCCTCTCCCGGATGACTGAGCTTCTCACCTTATCTTTAAGGGAGAGCCCAGACATCCTGCGGAGGAAACTCATTTCAGCCGCTTATATTCGCGATCTCGTTCTTTATGTCACTACCCATAGCTCATGACCATAGTTGAGGATAGGAATGTAGATCGACTGGTAAATTGAGAGCTTTGCCTTACGTCTCAGCTCCTTTTTCACCACATCAGACCGATGCAGAGCCCGCATCACAGCAGACGCCGCACTGATCCGTCTATCGATCTCACTCTCCATTCTTCCCTCACTCGTAAACAAGACCCTGAGATACTTGAACTCCTCCACTTAGGGCAGGATCTCGCTCCCAACCCTGAGAGGGTACTCCACCCTTTTCCAGCTGAGGACCATGGTCTTGGATTTGGAGGTGCTGATTCTCATCCCAGCCGCTTCACACTCAGCTGCGAACCAATTCAGAGAGAACTGAAGATCACGGCCTGATGAAGCAAACAGGACAACATCATCTGCAAAAAGCAGTGATCCAATCCTGAGCCCACCAAACCGGACCCCCTCAACACCCTGGCTGCGCCTAGAAATTCTGTCCATAAAAGTTATGAACAGAATCGGTGACAAAGGGCAGCCCTGGCTCCTGGACCACCCTGTATAATACACTACTGTAGCTGTTCGTTTGTCTGTCCAGGATTTTAAATCACCTGTAGCTCGCAAACTGTTTTACCTATTGACTTGAAATTTGGTACACATATACTATGTGGCATCTACTATCCGCTTTCGGGGTGATGATTTTTATTACTATTTTTATTTTATTTTATTGTAGAATCAACTCTCGGCAGCGCACAGCAGGGTGGCCATGCGGTGCATGCGTTCTCATTCCCTACCACCTTCGTGGTTGCTTCCCCTACCTCTTCATATCTTTAATTATTTTTGAAGCAGATTGAAGACTCAAGTTGCTAGTTTAAGTAAAAAATTAAAGAAAACGTACTAATTGCAACACAAAAACTAACTTAATCAGTTTTAACGTGAAAAGATGGCAACGAAAGCAGAGAAGCAGCGGGCCGTTAGGGTGGAGAAAAGAAGAGCTGCTCAGGAAGTAGCAAGTGCATCAACCTCTGAGTATACGAATGCTAAACAGAGATAGAGTATGAAAACTATGAATGCTCAAGTCAAGTGTATTCACTGCACGTTATCGTGCAGTACGCCGTTACTGGTACTGTATATTCAGAGTTCTGTATTTCAATGAAAAGTGCAAGGGCAATGCTTTCAAAAACCTTGCACTACTATATGTCAGTTAATTTTGAAAATAAAGAAATAACACTCCTGCATTACTTTTGTTTATAAGTTCTTGTTCATTCTGTGTATATAATAGTGAAAAAAAACCCTTTAGATGAGCAGAAAATCAAAAACTTCCTAAAGACTTTCTGATTTTTTCGGGAGTTTTAACTTGATAAGTCCTCATGCTACAACAGGTAAGTGAAAATGTGACAGGAAAGCAAAGACCAAATCTTGAACTCTGGAATAATCTGTCAGGTGAAGGTTGCTTGGTTCTGTGATTATGGATTACATCTCTCCTTTGAAGGAAATCAGTCTGTGGTCAAGGAGTAGAGAGTGAATTAGTTCTGAAAATAATTTCAATAATTTGATATGATTACTGAACACAAGGTACAATTATTATAATTTGAGCTAAAGGCAGGACACTGAGACTCTTGAGCTTTTCATGGAAAAGAAATTTGAGTAGGCAAAAAGTACACAGAGAGCTGTTTTATTATGTGGGAATGAGCAGAGCACAGTTAACTGTGCCACTTATCTGACCTGCTATGTGCGGGGCAGCAGACAGCTGGCACTTCAGTTATGTGTGATGCCCTGGGCTCTGTGACTTACCTAGTGGCATTAACAAGCCTCTTAATGGCTGCTTTATTTGGTGCAGTTCAAACAATAAATTATTTACATTTTTAGTGTTTTTCTGTACATGTTACTTTGACTGACTGTCTATGCATGCCTGTTAATATTTTAGACAAGATGAAAATTGACAAGTCAGAGGAAAAAAATTAAAGAAGGCAGAAGAACCCTATGATATAATTTCAGGTTGAGAGTGAGAGTACCAAAGATATTCAGACACACGCCTGAATATGAAGTTTGTGATTGCCTTACATTGGCAGGGTGCCAGTTACTTATGCAGATTGATCTCTGGGAGCAAATTTATATACAGTTGGCCATATGCTTCTAAATGAAACAAAGGTGATAGTGGAAAATGTAACTGGCATTTATAATACACAGCAATTAGATTTTGATGACGATGGAGTGGTCAACTGAGAAATTCTTAATTGTTCAAACTTTTAACTTAATGTTGACAGATTTTTACAGAGTTTATGAGCAAAAACTCTAAAATAAAAAATGGATATACTGTATTTAAGTTTTCTGAAACATTTATAAATAGTATATTGTAAGCCCAATGAATTATAACTGTTTAGTGAATTTGCATACTTTTCCTAGAAAACTGCTTAAATCAAGTGTGCAGGGTATGCCAATTTTGGCGTTTTTAAGTTCATTTTTTGATCTGCCAACAAATCATATAAAAACAGCTGACCGTCGGTGTACTATATAGGAAATGAACATGGATGTAAAAGATGTATGGCAGTAAGTATTCATTTTGTTAAGGGAATTTATAAAAGACATTCTCACATTGAGGAAGTGCAGAGATTTTTTTTTAAATATTACTGTTTGTATGCTGTTGGTCTACATACCCAGAATTAAAAGTGTGTTTTATTCAGGAACACAAGGTGAAACCAATTACAAAATAAAGTGAGCAAAATCCTGCTTGCTACACCACTGGACCATTCTAACACACGGTCTTGCACCTGTGTCTTACTGGAGCTGTGTCTAATTCTGCAAACAACAGTCAGTCTTCTTCTGTTGTATCTTCTCAACACACCTTTTGAACTCTTGTCTCCATTCACATCCCAAATCCTGGAATGATGATGAAAATAGGCTTTTTATAGAGGCATTCCCACCAAAAAAAATTTCCAGAGTTAGAATTTCCTTCTGCCATCTATCCCCTTAGCATTCCTCTGACCATCAACAGGTGTCCTTGCAGTCCTGAGTTACATATAGAATATAAAGCAGCAGAGTATTGTACCGTGTTAGCCTTAGATTGATACAGGAGAAAGTAGTGTGAAATGACACCTTTTATTGGCTAACTAAATAAATTACAAATGCAAGCTTTCAAAGCAGCTAAGGCCCTTTTAATTACACCTTACACCTCTAAAGCTTGCATTTATAATCTGTTTAGTTAGTCAATAAAAAGTGTCATTTCACCCTGCTTCTCCTGTATAAAGAATTTAAAGAAGCAAATAATCCCTACGTAGCTTATCCAAGTATAACACAATGGGTTTTCCTGCTCTGCTATCTGTCTGACTGGGGGACAACTGTTAAATTACAGTTCTGCTGGTTTTTGTGCCCTGGAAATAATTACTTCCAGGGTTCTCTCCATACGCACACCTGAATTACTGTCCCCTAGTGGTAGTCATTCTAATATAGACATGATTCTTGGAAAATATTTGTAGGGAACAGCGGTGAAAGAACCACTAAAAAGGCTATGCCCACAGGGTTTCTTCGTAAAATCCCAGCCCCTGTTCTTTTAGTCTGTGTATTTTAAATCTTTAAGGGCTGAATATTTTTTCGGCAGTGATCAGGAATAAGCAGCAGAGCAGCTGCAAGCCACCAGAGTTAAAGGTGGGTTTGGCAAGAGAACTAAGCGAATGCTCAAAGTAAAATACTCTGTACACAATGTTATGCATATTATCGCTGAATTGGATTCTGACTTATCGCACTCCAATTTTGATGCAAGTGATCTGGAGATCGAAAATGAAAGTGATGTATCAGCATATTCTGATTGGTCCCCAGCTGATCGTAGTGCTGAATGCATTCGTGTAGCGGCCAGCAGCTGTGTGAAGACACTACCTTTTGTCAATATAAGTCGACACCCGCCTCGAAAGAGTTAAACAGCCAAGGTTATGGGAAGAGAGACAAAAAAAATAAAATAAAACTGATTAAAAAACATGACACTAAGAGAAAATAAAATGGTAAAGTCGCTGATATGAAGTCTGGAGATCGGCAGCACAAAGCAATGTAATTGTAATGAGCACAGCGATAGAGAAGACAGACACTCACATACTGTATGTAGACCACTGCAGCTACTTGGCTCCACATGTTTGAAAAGTGCTTTTGTCTAACACCTTTGCATCACCATGTGGCATAACAGCAGTAAACAGCATTTAGATAAGCATAGTGGTCAATGGATATACAATGGGTTAAGCACTGTGGCTATATTCTAGAATGCCATATTTGTATTTCCAGTTAGACAATAATATTAACTTCCTTCAGTCATTCTTTAAGACATGCAGTCTGAAAGTGCTGTAAAACCGGCCCTGACCTAGCGTTCTACTACAGTGCTGACAATGTAACTGTTTTTCTGATTTATTCGTGGTCACTGCCCCAAAATATGATACATTCATCAATCAAAGAATATTCCATTTTCTCCTGATATACGGCTCATTAATGTACAGCCACAGGGTACAAAATATTTAAATTTGACCCACAGCCAATTCAACATAGCACATATGTATTCGCTCAAAGAATGCTGTCAGAGTGTCAAAATAAAAAACAGCCTAAACGCTAATAAAGCCAGACCATTATTATATTGTAGAAAAGGATCAAAAATAGTGTGATCAGGTAGGAAAATTGCCAATCTGCCCACAGTGTTCAAAGGAAATTGTATATGTATTATTTATTTTCCACTTCCCCCCCACAATGACAAAACTGTGGATCAGGTGTGCAGTAGCTTTATAAATTATTACACTCCTGTGTAGAACTCATATTCATGCCTGTTTGTTGAGGCCATCACCGTCTTCTGCATCATCTTGTTTATATATATATATAAAAAAAAGTATGAACCATTTTATGTTGGTGGTAAAGTAAAAAAAGCAGAATGTGAAAACACCCAAAGAGAATAGTTATTTTTGGAAAGGGAGGGATTGGTAAGATATTTAAACCTAACTGACAGAACTGTATCAGATTTGCTAGTAAGAATTATTTGCAGTAGTTGATCTTACAAATTGTTGTCATTATCACATTTCTAGTATGCTTTTCTAAAACATCTCCACAATATTTATTAGACATGAACCTGTAGAATATTTCTTCACCAGGATTTCTATTTCACATTAAATTGTTATTTTTATTATTTTTTGTCTTCATACAGTTCAATTACTTTACAAAAAGTATAATGTCAATACTAATATCTGTATCATTCTGTTGAAAAGGACTGCTTTTAATAATTTGAAGAGGCAATTATTGGAAATTATTACATCTTTTTCTTTTTTTTAGCACTTTATGAGCAGTCCTGTGAAGCTTACAAGCACAAAGGTAATACATCTGGCTTGTACTACATTGATCTGGATGGAAGTGGCCAACAAAGGCCACTACTAATATACTGCAACATGACAGGTATAGTACATCATTTCGATTTCTGTATTTTCCAGTAAGGACATGAGGAGATCATGCATGCATTTCTCAACACGGTCAGTAGCTACTCCTGTGTTTGCTTAGTTGCTTTAAGGCTGGACTCGCCATATTTAAAGCACATCACAGAGCTGGACTCTGTGATATATGGATTGAAAATTCTTGGAGAGAGCTACTGTGTCAATTAGAAATTAAAAAATCAAGAGATTTTCACCAAAGATACACTGCAGTCTACATATGCAGCAGTGGAACCTTTTATTTGTAATTGTAGTGTTTTTATTATCTATATGTTTAAATGTAAGGTACGTTTTTAATGTTACTTTTTTCCTGTAAACTGAATTTCACTTTCTATGTCAGATGAGTGCTGCATTTACTTTCAATTGAATCAAGCTGATAAACTGCCTTCTAAATTGCTGTTCCTGCATTTAATACTTTAGAACTGTCCCTCTTGTACTTCAGTGTAATTATGCTGTCTTCACCATGATGCTGACTCTGAATTTTGACTAATTCATGTTCATTTAGTTCCATTTGTATTCTGATTGGTTGCTAAAGTTTTACATTTCCTCAGTTTATTTTGCAGTATCCGATTTTATATCTTTACATTTTACTACTGCTATATTTTATTCAATTGTATAATTCTTTCTTATTGTAATTTGCAAAGTACTCTATGATAGTACACTTTTTAATTAATGTAGGGCAAGGCATTCCCAACCGCATTAAAGCTAGAAATTATGCCATAACTATACTGCCTATAAAAATGTTCACCATCTAGGGCTTATACTGCATTATATTTATTTTATATTATACTGTGGAGTGTTACTGTAGAAAAATGAAAGCAATCAACTATAGGTTCTTAAGAAAAACAAGATGGTCATGCCAAATGAATGTAATAATAAAAATAATTATTATTATAAATTTTATTTATATGGCAGAATTACCAAGAAATTCCTGATGACATTAAAATCTTATTAAAAATCCTATAACTTCCATCAGTTGTCTCACAATTAAAGGAAAAATTATGTCTACTAGCTGAGTTACATATTAATAGTTAAATGTAAGAATATGACCGATAAGGACATGAAATTTTCAAAATGTGAAATAAATTTCTTATGATGGAAGAAATCCTCATTTCTGCCAGTGATTAACAAACCCCTGTGAATTTGCTTTGCCCTGAGTTCAGCGAAATTGCAGAAATGTTTGGGAGCCGCACAGAACTCGGCAAATTGTATTAAAGTCAATAGGGAAGGAGAAATGGAACAAGTTTTGAGTGGAGTATAATGGTTCAGTGGTCTTTTAACTGCCCCTGAGGGCTAGGAAAGTGTCTGCCAAAAATATGACCAGAGCTGTGAGATAACAATGCCTCCGTGAGATGAAATTAGTTGAATATCAGAACAATAGAATTTCTTGCAGACAGTCAGAACAGAAGCAGGAAAGGGGAATTCACTGAGTCTTGGACCCCACAGATTCTATAGCAAATACTCACCTATCTCAGACAGAGAAGAACAGCTTTTAATTATTCACTGCTGCTGCTACCAAATAAGAGTAACACTAAAGCATGTCGATTCTTTAGTCTTTCCTGTTTGCATAAGCTACACAGGACTGTGTAATTTTTTTTAAAGAGGTAAGCTCACATATTACACACAGGTCACATACAAATCCATACGAAAAGACGTGACCTTTACGACACGAATACACACACACATATTTCCAGTTTCTTTCTGTGTGCGCATTTTCTGGTTAAATGTACTGCAAATCATCATGAGGCACTGGGGGAAAAAAAGTCGTCTAAGTCAGTCATACAATGAATTTTCAGAAGAGATTTAGTGAACAAAGTCATTCCACAAATTTGCTGTGTAAAACACTTTGCCAAAATTTGCCAGTCAACACCAGTTGCTGCCATTTATATTTTACTTCATTGTGCAAATGTTAATGCAAGCATAGGGGCTGGTGATATCAAAATGTTTTTAAAGCATTGTAAGGATTGGGCGCAGACATTACCAATCAGCCCAATCGGGATTGCCTGAAGTGCCTCTATTGAAAGCATCAAATTAAAATTTATTGACCTCATCATTAATGTGCAACAGTCAGAGAATCTGTGCCAGAAACTGGAACAAGACACCAAGCATTCCAGGAATAATATCAATAAGAGATTTTTACCAGCTAAGTAAAGGTATATAGATGTGTTTCACTTTTAGTAGTCTCTTATTCATATCTCCAGTGAACTGTAAAATGAATATGCTCATTACTTTTAGTATGACCCTTATCAAATAAAACTCGGTAAGCGACTGATTCCAATCCTCTGTTAAAACAAACCTTCTTTACAGCCAGTAGTCTTTGGAGGTCTCATAATCAAGAGAACACAGTCTATGTACAGATTACTGTTCTCATACCATTCAGGTTAAATTATTCAGTCTTCACAAAGTTTTTTTTTCTTAACAAATAATATGAAGAAACAATTATAGAGAAAAATTACAAAGGCAGCATTTTGAAATATTAGTTTCATGAAGACAAATGAAAAAATGTAAAACAAAATTGGGATAATGTTTTTAAAAAGAATCCCTCAGGTATACAGAGAAAATGTTAAAGCTTTTAAAAATTCTGCAATGCACAATAAAGTCCATCATACAGTCAATAAATGGGCGAAACTGGCAAATTGGGCATTCAGTTCAAAACTGTGGATGTGGGTAAGAGACACCAAGAGGTTTAAGGCAACTGTGAAATAATAACTGACTTCCACAACTGAAATAGGAGATATAATTGAGATGACCATTCCTTCGTGGTGCTATGGCTAAACAAAGAGCACTTTTCTTATTAAATCAAAACTGGCATTTGTTAGAAGGCAAGCAGGGAAAAATGGGCAAGGCAGAAGAGGGAACCATTTTTCAATAGCAGTTGCCAATCAGTTTCTCACAGCATTATAAGGGAATTTTGTCCCACTTTGTATCACCTGTTGATTGGGAAATCCCTGCATACTTAATGGTGCTGTATTAATAATTTCCATTAGCTTTTTGTGAAAATCTGAAAAGTTTACTTTTTGGTGAAATTTTGGCAGGTAGATTGAGAACAGACGTTTACGCAGTAAACTTCATTTCTCAAAAAAAGTCAAATCAGTTCAGGATTGGACCTCACCTATAGTCTTATCAAATTTCGCCATTTGTGAAGAACTGCATGTGTGTGAGTACATTACATTACATTACAAAAGAAAGTCAATTTACAGAGTTCATGGAGAACTGGACACAGCTGGCCCAGAGGCTATCTGCTGACTCAGTGACTTTGTATTCAATAAATATATAAATAAACAGAGAGCAGATCTGAGACTTGATATGTTTTCATTGGTCGAGAAATAACGAATAAGCTGTTAATAATTTAAGAAATGCATGAAAAAAATTACATTTTATATTTCAGTAGCAAAGGCATCTTTGTGAAAATGTCATTCATTTTAATGTTTCCAGGCCTCGAGTTAAAGATGTAAATGTATACTTAGGTGAAATTTGTGTATTTTTTTCTTTTAATTTCTGTAGCAATGCATACACTAGGAACCAAGTAAACTCATTAGATGCAGTAATTGATTAAAAAAAGAATAAAATTTGAGTTCCATTAGAAATTCAGATTTGTAAACACATAACTGAAGATATTTTGTACAGTAATTTAAATCTTTATTAAATTAAGAAACAACCATAAGTTTTCACATATTAAATAACAGCCCAAATGCTGGCCTCAGCACCTCCCCAGAATAACTGCAGATATAAATAAAGTTCCAGCCATTGTTAAGCAGATTCCTGACAGAAAGTTTGCATTCTGAATGTCACAAAAAGTCAATGGAAAACTACATTTCAGGTTCTTTGTGTCTGCATCTTTTAGAAAATGAGTTGCCATCTGCTTCACTATGTCATTTTTAATACAGTATTTACATTAGCATTGCACCTATTTTTCTTTTCACTGTTAATAAGTCTATAATTCATTTAGGTACTCGTCAATGCATCAAAAAGGGAAAATAAGGGTTGACTAGCAGTGAAATACTCACTGGCCGTTCTAAAAATTAAATTTATTAAAGTTTTCTTAACACAGTAATATCCAGCTGTGTCTTTTCAAAGGTAATTTTAATTGTTTAAGCTGCTATATAGTACATTTTAAATGACATTTATTGTATGATTAAAATAACATTGCATGGAGTATATTAAAAAATTTGACAAATTAATAATGATATAACTACTTAATGAATTAATTAATACATTGATTTGACTTTTCTTCTACTTTAATTACTCTAGATACAATCTGTTTGCTGAAAGCTGCATATGTCAAGGGAAAATTTAACATTGACTACCTTCTAATTTCTTTAAGAAAAAACATGGACCGTAGTGCAGCACAACAACACAGAGCTCACAAAATTGAAAGGCTCCAGTGGGATCAATCGACACCATATTTACTTTAACTACACAGCCGATGCAGATCAGCTTCAAGCCATAATAACCCAAGCAGAGTACTGTGAACAGGAACTCTCCTACCACTGCAAAATGTCACGCCTCTTAAACAAACCAGGTAAGTCACTGCTGAACGCCACTTCACCTCTATATCTGGGTGACAAATCTGTGCGGCACGCTTGATTCCCGAAGTACAGCATTCTATTATTTCAACACATGAATGTTAAAAGCTTGAAATGAGCCGGTGCAGCATTTGTAATGTACTGTAAATCAAACTTGGTTATTAAAGTCTGGGAACCCAGGAGACATCAAGCAAAGCAGTTGATTTATAAAAACATGGAAAATATACAGTATATTAATAAGAAGAACACCCAGGGTATTTTTTTTCTGAAATTCATTCTAAAACCAAAAAAAAAATTAATCAATATGCTTGAACCACGTATACTAAAAGCCATTCCAGGTTACATCCAGGTAAAGTCTAATTTATTTTCCTACATATCCATCCATGTTCTAAACCTGCTTTATCCTGAGCAGGTCAGAAAGTTGTCTTATACAAATGTTACTATAAAACTATTTTTTTTATAAATAATTATTTCACTATTATTAATGGCAAATGGAATATGAGGGGAAAAAACTGTGACCCTGCATTATGTTTTTCATGGTTGAAAAATGCAATTGAAAATAACTTTTATTTCATGTAGTGTCTTTCACAATGATCACAATTTCTAACACTGAACAGAGAATTTTGAATAAAATCTTACAATTTTCTAAACCTGCTTAATCCACAGAAAATTGGTAGGGGGCTGGATCCCATACTAGGAAAGCACAGGGGCCAAGGCAGGAATAATCCCTGGACAGGACACCAGTTCATCGCAAGGTGAACATACAGATACACAAACACGCACACACCAGGGCCAGTTTAGCATTGCCAATCCACCTAACCTGCATGTCTTTGGACTGTGGGAAGAAACCAATACAGACATTGGGAGAAAATACAAGCTGCATGCAGGGAGGGCCTGGGACGTGAACTCTGGTACACATGTACCCCATACATGTATATGTTATATGAATTAGAACCTTATATCCTCGATTTGCATTGGTTCTTCAGTATTGGGCTTTCCAGGTTAATTTCAGAGCTACTAAGTTACACTTCACAATAGAAGCAACATTTTTTGTGTATACTATAATAGATGTTTACATGTAAAATCAACTCCTAGAGATGATTTTCTTAGTGAAAAGAACTCTAATAGGAGCTGGAATAGGTGTTTGCCAAAAAATAAGAAAACAGGAGATGAAACAGGCTAAAAATATGTTACCAGAAAATCTAAGAACTCAAATGACTATGCCGAAACACAAGATAAAATCATTGTTAAAATTCAAATTGAAATCTATTGAAAGTGAAAATACAAAACATACACTAGAAACCTTTTGTTGAATAGACAATTTTGGAACAATCCGCAGTTATCCATGTGTAGTAACATGGCAGGAACTGCAAACAAATCCCCAAAAGCAATGATGTGTTAACGTGAAATAAATTTTCCTACTGAAAATGTAACCAAATTTAGAATTAATTGGTAGAAATGGGTTCTTCAACCTGCAAAACCCCAAAATAAGTACAAAATCCCTGAAAAGGACATGGGAAAAACATGGTAAATATACCAAATATGATTGGCAGCCACTAAAGGATTAGCAGACAACCTCCACTGTGGAGTAAGAGGGGCCCAAACTAAAACAGGGTTGATCTATGGTTTAACACACCCTTTTGGGATGGAAATTTTAATAAGTATAAGCCTTATCTTGATATGTAATATCATATTAGAACATCAATGAATAGCATGCATACAGAAAATATCCATCCTGCTGTCATACTTAATTTATCTCAATCAAGGTCTAAATAACCCTGAATGTTGTTGTGGACAAAAGATGAAAAACATCCTGGTTGAGATGATAGCCCATAATATTGTAGGGTCTGTGGCTGATGTCTCATGCAACTCAGGGCCACTGGAGGTTAGGGGAGGTGGTGGATTCTATGACGTGAACAGACAAATCAGTAGTTTTCCATTACAGCTGGATAAACAAATAACTTTTGAGTAAAAGGGGTTAAGGGCAGGGAAGGTGGGGTCTTTTTGGCTGGTGGAAGTTGGTGAAAAGAGTGTAGAGAGAATGAGAGTGTGGAAAAGCCAACTAATGGGATGTTAATAGAAAAGCTGGGGGAGCTAACATGGCAATGGCAAGGGATGCCTCCTGGAGCCAACAGTAAATGTGCAGACAGGATATCTTGGTGGGTGGGTGGTGTGCCCCAGGGCCAAGACATCGGGGCAGTGAGAAAGGTGTGCATCAAGGCCAGAAAATTGGGGTTGTGTTGTACTTTGCTTGCTCATTTGTTTCTTTTATGTCAATAGAAAGCCAATGATCTTTATTTGCTTTCCCAGTATTTTCTTCCTGTGGATGTTTGCATGTCAGGTTGTGATAATATGAAGCACAATGACAAGAAAACACAAGAGAAATTTAAATCATCAATAATATTTACCTCTATGTCATTACCAGATCATTTTATCTAAAATTAAGTAAATCACAAGTGTGAAATTCAAAAGCTAAGTATGTTACAATATGACTTACTGTATATTTAAGTGCAGTGAAAGTGACAGCATTGGGAAAGCTTCAGGAAATAGGTATTCCCCACTCTGATTCAAAACTTTGATCTATGTGCATGATGCCCTCATAACTTTGATGTTCATTGTTAAAATGTGCCCTAGGTCATAAAGTAATGATTTATTTTCTTATTTTGTATTTATTTTTTATGTAATACTCTGGGGTGGCACAGTGGGTAGCACTGCTGATTTGGAGTAAGGAGATCTGGGTTCGCTTCCCAGGTCCTCCCTGCGTGGAGTTTGCATGTTCTCCATGTCTGTGTGGGCTTCCTCTGGGTGCTCCGGTTTCCTCCCACAGTCCAAAGACATGTAGGTTAGGTGCATTGGAGATTCTAAATTGTCCATAGTGTGTGCTTGGTGTTTGTGTGTGTGTGTGTGCCCTGCGGTGGGCTGGCACTCTGCCCCAGGGTTTGTTCCTGCCTTGTGCCCTGTGTTGGCTGGGATTGGCTCAAGCAGACCCTGTAGTTAGGATATAGCGGGTTGGATAATGGATGGATGAATGTATAACTCTGTCCCCACTATTCTGCTCTTAGTTTTCACGTGGAAGCTTCTATGTTGAATTGTTACAGTATGTACAGTCTGCTAGTCATGTGATTGTTGTAGTCACTGCATGATTTATTACACTATATAACCTAAAATGAAGACACTTTTTTAAAGATTTTTTTTTGCATTTACACTAGTGATTAAGAAAAGGACATTAGAAAGGCAATGAAGCTTTCATTTCTTTGATATTTAAGCCACAAGCTTTGTTGTGACATTTGGTTTGGTTTCTCTTGTCTTCTCGGATGTTGACCTCAAACTGCTTTTCAGCTTCTCTTTTGTTTCTCCTATTTATAAAATACACCAAATCCCAGTTCAACCAGTTAAACTGCCCTTTGGCTGTTTCCTTCTAATGGCCATAACAGTTCATGATCCTACGGATTTTAAAATTGCCCATTCTTACACAATGTGTTTCATATGACAGCAAAAGCAGATTTATCTACCTGTAAAAAAATATTGTTGCTTGAATGAACCTTGCATCAGTTCCCAGCTATGAGACAGTTAACAATAGATATATTACATGCTTCCTTGGAATTTACTCACGTGGTATAGTCCTGTTTTTCTGGAAAACTGACTTAAAGTTGAGTAGGAGTTGTGAAGGTTAATCTATGTTTTATCCATTCTGGAATAAATTTATTTCAGGCAAATAAACCTGCTCTTCTCAAGAGCCTGAAATGCTGAATACTCTATACCTTAGGATGTGATGCAGATAGGGCTGCTCCTGATAAACAGAAGAGTACAGTACTATGTTCAGGCTTTCAGAGAGAACACTAATACTCAAAACACAGGGCCATGTCATTCCAAGTTGTTTGTACCATATTTGGATATGTGCCAGATTGGTTACCAGCATGTTTTATTGTGGGAAAGTCTTTTAGAGACACCTATCATTAAAACATTTATCCCCTTTTATCAAATGCACAGATTTTTTTTTGTCCAGTTGACTCACTGATATACTTACACCTCTCTTTCCTATTATTACACATACCCACTTTCGGGAATATACAGTTTACAGCTGCAGCTGACTTGCATCTAGGCCTCTAGTCCACTCCCTTAAGACTTCACCAAAGTATCACTGTCACAGTGGCTTCCCAATTTAAATAGTTTTGTCTCTCTCAACCCTGATTGAATTAGCTGAGAAAAAAACATTGGTTACCCAGCCCTTGGTGGTAAAATAGAATAAAATCAGCAACACAAGCTTAAAAAAGTTTTAATCATATAACTAGTGCCATAAACAAAAGCAAATATAGATGTGGCATTTCATATAGTATATCCTAGACCACAATGTAATTTTGAAAGCAGACAAAGATCAGGATTAGTTTAACATGTGTGTTAATTTCAGGCAGCCTTTATCTAACTAGGTGCACAAAGTCTCAGCAATAACTCAGAGTAGGTGAATGGTCTCTGATTTTGTTCACTGGGTGAAATCTTCTTTTTCTTTTTTTTTTTTCATCTGCTTATTTTCTCTCTCTCTGGTCAGCTCCTCTCTCTGCTGTTTTTTTTTTCAATATTCATTTTGTTGTCCTCTTTGAGGCTTATACTGTAAGTCCTACCTGTCCATCCCCTGGAGGAAGGGCTCCTGCATATACAGTATATGTGTCCTAAAGCTAATAAATTCTTGTCTCCAAATAAAACAAAATCTCCACATCTCCAAAGCCCCACCACAACCAATCAGAAGTGCTTGAACAACCTTGAACCTTAAGATGGGTGTGGTGGGTGTGGGTTTGTTATTGAACTCCTTGCAAAACTGAAAAGTGTAACAGCAGGCATTATCAATGCCTTAAAACTCTAGATTTACAGTACCTCAGAGAATGTTTATAGTTTTTACATGATATTTTTGGAGGACCACTTTCTTTTTTTTAAGTAACCAGTTCAAATTCAATTCTTTAAAGAAACTGTGCAGACAATTATCATAAAAATGTGAGATTTTACAAGTACACAACAGCAAAATGAAACAACAGCACAAGAACATTAACAAAGTAAGTTTCAGAAAACAAATGCATTTTGTGTGGTCCTTAACTTAGTTAATGTATCTTAATTCTTCATTATAATTTTATTTCCCTTTATAAAGCATATAGCCATTGAACAGAGATGCATCCTTAAAAAGTTTGTAATACAAATGTATGCATTTAGAGACCCTTTTGGACTATTTAAGTCTTCAGCAACTGTCCTAAAGATATGCCATTTTGGTGCTGTTGATGTGAGTGCAATTCTTACATTTCGTTTATTGATTGATTTCCCTGAAGATCTTGAATTATATTCGTTTTAGGGATTAAATACCATTACAGTTTTTAGGTGTGTTCCTTTTACAATATCTCAAAAGTAACATTGCTTTTGAAGATGTGCATGTACAGTCTATGTTTTGAGCTTGTAAGTGCTTAATGTTCTTGCTGAACACCATTGGGGGCTGTTATGACTTTCAGGTTATACAGGGATGGAGTTGCTGGAGTCTCTGAATGGTATTATTTTTCAATTTGAAAGCTTTAAATTAATCTCTCACAAATTGTTTATTCCATCAAACGTGATTTAGGTACTACAATAAAGGTACAGTTCCTATAGAAAACGATGTAGGTTATTATGATGGTCAGCATTTCTTATTAAATGAAAGTTTTTATCTCTTTTTCCACATGGGATGTGTTTTGGTGATTTAATTGGCTGGTATTTTCTTAGCATACAGTGTGATCACACCTGGTGAACAGAACATTCTCCAATCATTTTAGTTGAATTTTTATCATTTGTTGTAATTGTAGGTGACAGCCTGTAATCATTAAGAGAAAATATGAACTGTGTTGACGGTGCACATTTTTTTTCTTTAAATTCTTGGTGTTAAAGGGCTTAATTGTTGACTTCTTGGTTAGAACACGTGCTGATGGATACATAACATACAAATGTATGCCATACTAGGGGGCTCTTCCCCCTGCTCGCTTCGCTCGCCAACCCCTGTGTTTGATTATTCGGATATACAATTTTTTTTTCTTTGGAATTGTTGCTTTAACTGGTGCTGGACCAGATTCTCATAGCGTATGGTCCATTATTGTGTAAATCCACGTTCAGTGCATTGAATGATGCGAAGGCAAAAAGACTTTCTTTTCCACTCTTTGCCTTTTTTTCTGACCTTGATTTGTCCTGATATTTTTTAAATTACACTTGGTTCTGATGATTAATTACCTTTTGTTTGCGTTAATGCGATCTTTACTATCTTTTTTTTTTGTTACTGTAGTGACTGATGTAATAAAGTGTTCTACTTGAACAATCGCCAACTTCGTAACCCCAAACAAAACTTTCTAGCACCCTCTCCAACCCCTCCTCCCCATAACTGCATCAATCAGTACGCCGTTATCAGTCTTCCATGCTGTACTCCGCCCTCCCTCAATCAGACCTAACACTCACTTAAAACAAAAAAGGTTTCAACTTGGCTGGGACGCTACAATACTTTCGAATTCCACTGCTTTCATAATATCTTATCTGCCTTTTTTTTCGCTCCAACGCTTTTGGGTCTCTTTTCTCCGTGCTGCTCTTTCTTCTTTGCTGAGAGCACAGGATCTGTGTGTGCTACGTGCCTTTACATGACTGAGTGTTTTGCTGGCTGGCCGTGCTCTTATTTGATAAGAAGGGCGTGTCTTGCAAGAATCTCATGTTCCACATCCTAACGAGATAACACTGGGACAATCTTTTGTCACCAAGTCTGATGTTTACGGTCCCCATGAGTGGCCAGTCTATTTCGTCTCGCGGGTCGTTTAAATGTCTTCCGAGAAGATCACGTCTCCTCGCCCTGCTTTTCCTTTCCAGGATTTTTTTTATAATAGAGAGATATGGTTGTAAACTTGCTGTGCTCTTAAAAGTTACAATACCATCATGCTTCTAATGTTACCAACCACTCAAGTGAATTCTGGCTCTTCTTTAAGTGCTTATGTTAGTTCAGACCTAAAGACAAATTTGTCACCTAAGCTAAACCTACTTTACTGCACTTTTGTTGTACCACTTATTGTATTTTTATTTATTCTTTACTTTTTTGTAACTCCACACATCCATCTCAACATTCTCATTTTTTCCACATCTAACTTCTTCTCTTGCCCTCACGTTTTTGCCCATGTCTCAGCTCTATACATCATTGCTGGATCTACCAGTGTCTTAAAATCCTTACCTTTAACCTTTAGCTTAATTCTCTAATAACTCAATCCTCCTGGTACATTCTTCCAATTGTGCCATCTATACTGTATTTAGTAAGTCATTTCTGCATATTATTCTCCATCTTGGACTGCGACTATTTAAATTAATTATTTTCAATAACTCACTCTGCAGGCTAAGGTCTGAAACCTGATCATCATTTAACTTCAGATAGTCTTCTTCCTACTAATCTTCAATACACTGTCTTTCAAAGATTCCAAATTATTATTATTAATATTATTATTACTAGGGGGCTTTGCACCCTGCTCGCTTTGCTCGCCAATCCCCCTGCCTGCACTACACGCCAGCAACTTCGCGTCTCTGCTGCTCGCAAACAACAAAACTTTTAATTCTTGTGGATACACCTCTTCAATGGGAAGCAACACTACTTTTCCATAATGGCAATATGAATTAGATGATCTGCAAGTCTCTGACTTAAAATTTAAATCCAAACATTATATTTGATCTCTTTTCGCTGTTCCGTTATTTCACCGAGTAATAATTTACATTTGTTTGCACTAATGCGATCTTTACTATCATTTTTTTGAGACTTTCAAATTTTCATACTTCCATGATCTCTAACCTGCTCTGCATGTGTATCGCGCCAACGTTTTTGAATTCTTTACGACGTTCTACTTTCTCATCTACTCTTTATCTTTTATTTCCGGCCCCGGGTGTGGTTACATTTGGTGGCACAAAGTCGTGTCTTGCAGGACAGGAAAGTGTCTTCTCTTGAAAAGATCACGTCTCGTCGCAGGATAAAAAGTCTGATCTCTCAAGATGTTTTTAATATAATAGAGAGATGATTATTATTTTTTGGAAGTTATCTTGATCCAAGGCAAATTAAGGATTTGAACTCACAACCTCATTGTTTAAGACAAAAGTCTTTGGAAAAATTGAATTTTTTTATCATTTTACCATTACTTGATGCGACACAAATCTGTCTGCTATTAACTAATGATCTACAGAAAGGTCAATGAAAATTATTCTGTTGTGTTTGGTGTTAATGCACATTACTACAACCCATTAGCACAACTAGTCAGCCATCCTACATAGGGTGGTAATAAAAGTGAGGGTGCTGTAATTTTTTCATACTTAAAAGCTTAAATAATCCTGATAGGCATGACTATTATTATCATGCATTTGATTATGAATCATAAACCTCCTGAAACAACTAGTAGTATAAGCAATTATCTCCTAATATATGTTTTGGGAGAAATCTGATAAAGCCTTTTTCCTTTGCTAAAAACTTACATATTAGCTGTGTTAGGTATAAGCAATCTATTAAATCTCTAGCATGTCACTCGCTTCTTGGTATAATTAGCTGAGTCCTTTTATTTCTGTTCAGGGTCGCATATAGTTTAGTATATCCCAGCAGCACTGGGTTCAAGTAAGTGTGGCCAGAGCATTACACCCACATTCACTCATACTAATTTAAAATTATCATTTGACCGAACTCACTGTTTGACGTTGTGGACAGAAATTGTGTACATACAGAAAACCCATGCAAACTCAGGGAAAGCGTGCCTCACCTCACCATGTTTATCTCTATTGAACCAGCTTCAGTAGGGAGTCTTTCTTCAGCAGTTTACAACCTTTTCAGATATTCAGACTCAACATGAGACGTTAAATGCAACAATGAAATGTCAAATTTAATACCGTATTATCATCTTTGCACTGCCAGCACTACTATTTCATCATCTATAAGAGCATGGGGCTACCCTGCTGTATAACCATCTTACAAACAATAAAAAAGAACTAACACCAAATAAGAGTCAAAGGAAGCGTCACCTAGGGTATACATGATTGTATTTATCCATTCCAAAGATGCCTCTTTGTCTGTGTCATCATGCTATGCCTTATATGGTGAATAACATTCATCTGACTATTCTTTTAATTTTCGCACCCATTTAGCCTGACCAGTCTCATGAGGAGCTGGCCCCAGCATATTTTACTGTATCACAAATGAAGGAAATTATTTTAAGAAAATGACGAAATGCAAAAGTATACCCTTGTGAATATCATTCTTAGAACACGCAAAGATAGAATTCTTTTTATCAAATTTATATTAGAATACAAGGAAAACAATAAAACAAAGTTCAACAAACATAAGATGAAATTTACAGTGGACTATATAGTCCTATCAGTTACTAATTATCATACTGATAGTATGAACAAGTTATCATTTTGAGGTTCTATTTACCAGTTTCTTTCATAAAGATATAAAAAATAAAAATGTAAGCACTTGGATTTGTTATCTACAAAGTCAATCAAGTTGAGTACAAATTTTGTCAAGATTTCCCTTTGTGTTAAGAATGAACAGCATTCTCACCGTGTGCCCCTGTGTTTTATTTAGTGTTTCTCAAAGTCCTAAATAAAAAAATAAACTTGGCTACTGTTTTTAATTTTCACTTCTATGAGAGTGAATGTTTATCAAGACCGCTTAATGGGCAAGCATTTCTATTTATTTCTCTTGTGGTCCAACATTTCAGTTTTGTCTGCAAGAAATTTCACTGCCCATATCAACTTATTAGATGTATTCAGAAAAAAAATGAATGATATTACACATGAATGGCTAAAGGTAGCATTCTGTGGTCCATTTATGCATTTCTGCCTTACATAAATATTATTATATCTGATAAATCTAACATTATCATCTTAACGTACACTTGCCCAACCCTAGCAATTTGAAAAGCAGAAATCCACAGTTGTGCAGATTCTCAAAAGTATTACAAAGTGAACCACAATAGTGTATATTCACCAACAAATGGTAATGGCTATCTGCCGATACACTACTGTACATATGTAGTATTTGTAGAAAGTATTAAAACCCTTTTTACTTTTTACACAATTTGCAGGGTTTCAACATTATGGTAAAATTATTTAAATTCATTTTTTCCCTTGTCAAGTAACACTCAATTCCCCAGAATGATGAAGTGAAAATAAGATTTTGGAAATTTTTGCAAATTTATTACAAATTAAAAACTGAAATATCCCATTGACACACATATTAAGATCCTTTAATCAGTAATTAGTTGAGGCACCTATGGCAGGTATTCCAGCCTAAAGTCTTCTTGAATATGACAAGCTATGCACAACTGGATATTTGGGGACATTCTGCCATTCTTCTCTGCAGTTCCTCTTAATCTCTCTCAGGCCTAATGGATACAATCAGTGGACGGTTACTCATATCTCTCCAGAGATGTTCAATTGAGTTCAAGTCCAGGTTCTGGCTGGGCCAATCAAGAATATTCCCAGAGTTGATCCTATAGAATTCCTGTGTTTTGTTTACTTTGTGCTTAGGGTCTTTGTCCTGTTGGAAGGTGAACCCTTGGCACAGTCTGAGGTCCAGAGCACTATAGAGCAGGTTTTCATTAAGAATATCTCTGTACTTTGCTCTGTTCATCTTCCCCTCAATTCTGACTTGTCTTCTAGTCCCTACCAATAAAAAACAAATCTCCAGCATGAGCTAGCCCCCACCATGCTTCACCATTGGAATGGTATTGCACAGGTGATGAGCAGTGCCTGTATTTCTGCCAGTTGTGATTCTTGGAATTGAGGCTAAACAATGAAATTTTTGTTTCAGAGAATCTTGTTTTTGAGTCTGAGAGTCATTTGGATGCATTTTTGCAAATTCCAAGTGGTCTTTTATGTGTCTTCTGGTCACTCTGCTATAAAACCCAGATCAGTGGAGTGCTGCACTGGTGACTGTCCTTCTGGAAGTTCCTCCCATTGCCACATAGGTTCTCAGAGTTCAGCCAGAGTGACCTGTGGGTTCTTGGCACCTCTCTTACCAAGGCCTTCTCAGCTTGACCTGACAGCCAACTTTAAGAAGAATCTTTATTGTACTAAACGTTTTCCAATAAAGATTTATGGTTGCCACTGTGCTCTTGAGAAACCTTCCCTGCTGAAGACATTTTGTAGCCTTGCCCAGGTCTGTACTTCAACACAATTCTGTCTCTAAACTCTTTTGTCCTTATAGCTCTGTTTTTGCTCAATTGTGGACCTTCTATAGACAGATCTGTGATTTTACTAATCATGTTCAGTCAGTTGAATTGACCAAAGGTGGACTGTAGAAACATCTCAATGATGACCAATAAAATCAGATGCACCTGAACCAGATTTCATGTGTCAAAGGGTCTGAATGCCTGTGTCAACGCTGATATTTAATCATTTATTTTTCATAAATTTGCAAAAATTCCTATAATCCTGTTTTCACTTTGTCATTCAAAGGTATTAAGGGAAAAATACATTTAAATGGTTTTAGCACAAGGCTGCAACATAATAAAATACTGTATGTTAAAAGTAAAGGGGTCTGAATACAATTATGTTAACACTAATGGATTATTTTTATCTCAACCACACCTTTCCAGGTTGATGGATAGGTTGTGGTGGACCATTGCCACGCCCTCCACATTCCCCTGATTTGACACCCTGGGATTTCTGGTTATGGGGTATGGTGAAGCGCACAAGTATAGTAGGAAAGTTTGTGATAACCTGAAGGACAGAATCCGAACTGTGGTATCATCTATTCCCCTCAAAATGTGTGTCTGGGCTTTAAATGGTACTGTTGCTCATTGGTTTTTGTGTGTTGAACATGATGGCGAACAGGTGGAGATATTCCTGTAAATCATCCAGCACATATGAAGTGTATTTAGTGAATATATTGTTTCGGCCATTCAAGTGTTGATTTCATTGAATAAGTACCTGGAATTTTCTGTGGTATTTAGAAGTCAACTTATGATGAAGACAAATGTTATGAAACATTTCAGACGACAAAGAAATTTAATTTTAGACAAAGTAAAGAGGGCCTAAGATAACAGGATGTGTTCTGTGAAATGTAATGTCCTACTGAACAACAGAGGAAGCAGCAGAAGACTGTGCTGCCATTCTCATATCTGTAAGAAGGAAATATTCACATGTGCCACAGATAATTACTAAAAGCAGAACCAGACTTTGAGTAACTGAAGACAAGTTAAGTAAGCCTTGGTTGACTACTGATGTCTACATGTTGAAATTCATAATAACGTTTATTCTATTAAGGGGATGGTCACAAAAGATTTGCAGTGATGCGATGTTTAATTATTTGATATGCCTTCAGTAGAAATGACTTTAACACTAGAATTACCAGAGCCTACGAAAAAACTCGTAATTCCGTCCCACCTTAAATCGCTTCTTAAATTCCCTGCACACCTCTTCGCCAGCGCCCTTTGTCTTCTAAATGTGCTGATAAAGAGAAGCTAGGAGCAGCCGGCTATTCCATACCCCCACCAATTTAGAACGTGCACGAACTTCTCTCAGCTCATGCCTTGATTGAGTATCTGGGAGTGAAGTGAAGTTTTAGAGTGGAAATAATAGATCGTTATTTGGAACACACGCATTTCATGTCTGTTCCGTTTCTACAGTAATCTGTGTCAACACATTGTTAAAACAGAAACTTTTTTATATTCTAGTAGTAGATGACAAAATGTAGGCATAAACTATATAATGTATGAAGCCTGAAGTCCAAATAGCAAAGAAACATTTTCACAAGAATAACACAATTGCGCTTTTATTCAAAAATATAACTGTAGAAACAAAAAGCCGCCTTAACAAGCGACATTGACAGCAGTTTATTGTAACTGCCTCTGTGGTTCAATAGAATCAGTTCTCGCTTGGGAATCAAAAGGTTGTGAGTTCGATCCTGTGTCTCTCCATTTTGAGAAGTAAGCTGCTCTTAGTCTTACTATTTTAGAATAAAAGCATACATTTGATTTCAGTCTGTAACAGCCAGTGCAATTTATGATCCTTGTAAAGGTTAGCTTTTTTTTTAATTCACTTTTCATTCTCTCAGTCGCATTCAGAATCAATCCATACAACCCCATCTGACATGGCTGTTTTCACTAAAGACGCGTTATAGCTCTGCAGTGTACCACAATGCATACTAACGCCCCCCAAACCCCCCGGGTTCTGACACACAAACGCTGGCGAAGCTGCCTTCTTCGTATCTCACCGTCACTTGCTTTTCTTTTTATTCAGTTTTATTGAGTGTTCCTGCCAGTCCCCGCATGTTGAACACAAGCAAGAACTGATTCTATTGAACCACGGAGGCAGTTACAATAAATGGCTGTCAATGTCGCTTGTTAAGGCGGCTTTTTGTTTCTGTAGTTATATTTTTGAATAAAAGCGCAATTGTGTTATTCTTGTGAAAATGTTTCTTTGCTATTTGGACTTCAGGCTTCATACATTATATAGTTTATGCCTACATTTTGTCATCTACTACTAGAATATAAAAAAACGTTTCTGTTTTAACAATGTGCTGACACAGATTACTGTAGAAACGGAGCAGACATGAAATGCGTGTGTTCCAAATAACGATCTATTATTTCCACTCTACAACTCCACTTCACTCCCAGATACTCAATCAAGGCCTGAGATGAGAAAAGTTTGTGCACGTTCTAAATTGGTGGGGGGATGGAATAGCCTGCTGCTCCAAGCTTCTCTTTATCAGCACATTTAGAAGACAAAGGGCGCTGGCGGAGAGGTGTGAAGGGATTTAAGAAGCAGTTTAAGGTGGGACAGAATTACGAGTTTTTTCGTAGGCTCTGGTAATTCTAGTGTTAACCATTCACAACAATATATTTCAAGAAGCTATAAAAAATTACTGAAATAAATTGTATTCAAAGAGGAACCTGATCACTATTTGTCATGTATAGATGATATAGAAAAAGCAAAAAATAAGCAGTATTTCTCAAGTTACTGTTATAGTGCAACGATGAGTAGCCATAAAAAATCACAATGGATCAAGTTTGCCAGCACAAAAAAAAAAAATCAAAGAGTAATAAAGGCAATATGCCTGGCCATCTATTCACATCTGGTGTTCCTATGTCTGAGAAAGTACCCTTTTGTTTCCACTTCAAAAAGGTATTCTGGCAGTAACTCCTTATTTGTCTTTTTGACATTCAGATACTGGCTCAGCTTCCTCTTGGGAATAAAGTGTAATTCCAGTCCTCTTAACTTCTAACTTACTGGAACCTGGGATTTAACTCCATTACACTTGCTCTGTTGGGTCCCAGTCACTAGTCCCACCCTATTCATTAGACTGGAGTGTGTGAATTTTATTCCTAAATCCATCTAGAAATGCTATCACCTGCTAACATTATTCCCTTGTAGTATATTAAAATGCCATCTGTTGGTGATCCCCAGGTATCCAGATGAGTCTAAGACTCATGGATTTCTTTATGACAGGTACCCTTAAATTCAAGTAGCATTTCTGTTCTCATTAATGTCTTAATTTTCTGAAGGTATTGCTCTCTGTAAATTGGCACATATCAGATATTTTAGTGTACAACTTTTATATCTGCTGTAATTAAGATTCTCAAAGCCCCTATACGCCAACAGGTTACCTATGTAAAAGACCACTCTGAGAATATTGCCGTAATGTTAATGTTATTGATAATCAACAGAAAGTAACTGCATTAATACAAGTTATTTGTATAAACCCACTTTCAGATTCCTTTCAATACTGCACATATACTCACTACGATATGAAAAGCCAGGCATACACTGGATGGTTTTGCAAGATTTAAAGACCATTTTGCAACCACTGACTGAGTTGCCCCAAATTTCAGCTTTATTCTTTAAGGGGCAGTATTGGAGGAGTTGTGATGCCTGATTGTATCTCACGATTAAGCTGTCAAATGATTGGAAAAACTGTCATGTGAGAAGTTTCAGTCAGTAGTTTTGTAGTGTAAACTGTCTCATGAGACATTTTTCTGAAGTTACCGTCCAAAAATTATTTCAAAAATCTAACTATAACGTAGCAACACACTGTAAGAGACGGCCGGCAGCTCAACCCGGCTGGGACACCTCTGAGATGGATGGTGGAAGGCCGCTTTTCGAGGAGACTGCCTCCCCCAAGACGCAAGATCACAGCTTCCCTGGACTGCATCGGTGCCCTGGATTCCTGCAAGGCACTATGGGATATGGAGTTCAGCAACACTGCCCTGCTGGGTACCATGGGTGCCGCCAAGGGACACTGTAAGAAGATGGTGGGAGACTAAGTTCTCATCTAGCCCGGAAAGTACTTCCGGGCTGATCAAAAACTTGAATTCTCTGACCTGGAAGTGCTGGCAGATCACATGGACTTCCGGTTCAAGGAATATATAGAGGACTGCGGAACACCCAGCAAGTGAGCCAGAGTCAGATGGAGGTGGACAAAGCTTGCTGGTAGGTGTGGAGGAGAAAAGAGAAAGAAGATTATTGTATATTAGTGTTTGATTTACTTGCCTGTTTATTGTGACTGTGGTGCTTGAAGGCACTGTTTAAAAAGAAGAGAATTAAAAGAATACTTCTTGGTGCTTTTAACCTGTGTCCTGCCTGTCTATCTATTGGATTTATGGGGTGACAACAGCGACCACTAGCATCCACAACACATACAACTAAATGACCAATGACAAAAATATCCGGAAACATTTACTGGAAGAACCCGAAATAAACACACAATAGTAAATTTCATAGATTACACACCTCCAGTTCTCTCTATAAAACATCCATCCATCTGTTATTCAACCTGCTATATCCTAACTACATCATCACGGGGGTCTGCTGGCTGGAGCCAATCCCAGCCAACACAGGGTGCAAGGCAGGAAATAAACCCCGGGCAGGGTGCCAGCCCACCACAGTCTCTATAAAACAGACAGACTGTATTGTCTGCACCTTCCCAACCGTCATGCGTGTCCAGTTACACCGTCTTCTTTACTTTGTAGTTTCAAATTAGTATGATCACATTAGTTTGATAATAGCTGTGCCTAAAAGCAGTACTTTGAGCATCCATCCATCCATCCATCTTGTTTAGTCCAGTTTATGGTCACAAGGGGTCAAATACTATTTGGCAGCATCATGCACAAGTCAGAACTAATCCTGGATGGTATAACAGTTATAGTAAATTTCTGTTTGAAATGTCTGAACACAAGTTGTGTTCTTTATGCAGTGAAAAAGAAGAAACTCAAAGTTAAGAATACTACTTTAATTTGAGAGGTGTGATAGAGCTACAACATATAATGGTATTCTGGAGCACTTCTTTTTCAATTAGATTTCATTTCAAAAAATCAATTTCTGCAAAACAATTTATGTGTGTCTAAGCATTTTTATGATTCTGAGATAAGAAACTGGATTTTTTGTGTGGTAAAAGTTTTGTGATGAAGCTTAATGTTAAGGGTACTGTTTAACTGTATTGTGGCCTAATTGCTAAATTACTGGACTTCAGATCATAATTCTATAATGACAGACCCACAAGTCACTTTATCTGACACAAGTACAGCTGTAGAAATGATTGTACTAAATTATGCACCTAAATTGCTCAGTATCCCTTAATCTCTTTTTCACATCCTCACTTAAAGAGGATGCCCACCATTTGCTCAGTTGGGCATGAAGGCTCTTGACTTCTAATTCTGACCACTGTCCCTTACTCTGTCTCTTTCTCACCTAAGTCATCCCAGAAAGAAATTCTTGAGGGTGAAACCCTAGATTTGTAAGTCACTTTGGAAGAAACATAATAAATTAATATAAATGCATAAATAAACAATGATGGTTTGATTTACATAATTTAATTCACTGCTCAAAAATCCTTCTATTTACTTGTACTTCATGAAACTCATTATCAAAGTCTATTCAGTTTGTTTCAATTTATTCTTAAGTGCACTTCCACTTATGAGTTCAGCACCCTTTATAATAATTACAAATATAGCTCAAACGATGAGTATCATAAAAACAAAAAAAATGTATAAATATAAATAGCAGCAGAATGTACAAAAATATACATATTTTATATTCTACATTAAAACAAGGTTGTTTTAGGCACAAATTCTTTCATTCAGTTTTGATTTTGACCTAGTCCTAGGACATATGATGATTTTGGTGCACACACTTTGCTGGTGTTCTTGTCTATTTTTCTGCCCACTCCTAAATGAAGACTTTTGCAATCTCATTGAAACGTTGACTCAAATGTTGAGTCTAATGGGATCTGAGATTTTTTTCAGATAAGGTAGAGAGAAGTTTTGAGGTAATGCTATTATGCTCACTAATCCTGTCACCATAGATGGTGGTGTGACGCAAATGGGGAGCAGGAATTTCACTGTACTCTGTCCACATGACAGTTAGCCTATAAACCTATAATACTGGTAGGTACTGTAGATCATTTCAGTTTTGCATGCCTAATGACTAAATGTCTCCTATACTAATATTTATACTGGGAATATTAAAGGGGGTTACATCTTGAGGTTGTAGTGAACACTTCAAAGTATATACACTCAAAAGTTATTTATGTTAAGTTATATAACATAATGGGTCCCACAGGCCCTGTCAGGGGGTGCTGCAGGTGGGACTCCTGAGCCCATATGGGCAGCGTATTCGCCACACCTGGAAGTGCAGCCAGAACTCAGCAATCAACCACCTGGAGCACTTCTGCGTGGACTATAAAAGGGCCCAGCAACCACCACTCAATGGCCAGAGGACGAAGCTCGATGGAGGAGTGATGGTGGAAGAAAGGGATTGTGTGGTGGTGTTTTGGGACTGTGTTGTGCCTGTGGGGGTCACAGGGAAGACATGCCCCACAGGTGAAGAAAAATAAAACTTTCTTTTGTTTTTATGAGCGCCTCAGGTGTGAGTCTGTGTCGGGTCAAGCGCCTATATAGCACCTTTTTACAGTATATATATGTATATATGTATATGTGTGTATGTGTGTGTATATATATTGGAAAATGGATGGATGGATGGTATACACATGACAACTAGTGTACAGAATACAGAATAGGTGATAAAATCAAAAAAGAAGAAAAAAATAATTTATTGGTTCGGAACTTTACACAACAGTTTTTGTATTGCTTAAAAAAAATTATAATTATGTTAGCAGTGGCTTTGGAAGTAACTCAGCCAACAAGGAACTGTGCAGCTGCTACTCCCTGGAGAGAATGGCCTACAGAGTATTCAGAAAGTATGCTATTGGCTTCTTAGAACTTAGGAAAATTTGCATTTCCTGGAATGCACATTATTTTGTTCAACTGCTGTATCTTCTATATTGCAATGTGTGAGGATTGATAGGTAAATTGATTAAATGATAGATTTATAAATAGATAGAAGATACTACTTTACTGTTTCCTGTGGAGAAATTCACTTCCTCCAGCAGCAACATAAAGTCATACTGTGAAATATTAAAAAAAAAAAATTCAATAGAGCTAGAGGCCCATTACTGGGCGGTCTAATGGTCTGGAATCCCTACAGGTTTGATTTTTTTCTCCAGCCGTCTGGAGTTTTTTTTGTTTTTTCTGTCCACCCTGGCCATTGGACCTTACTCTTATTCTATGTTAATTAATGTTGACTTATTTTATTTTCTTACTGTGTCTTTTATTTTTCTATTCTTCATTACGTAAAGCACTTTGAGCTACTGTTTGTATGAAAATGTGCAATATAAATAAATGTTGTTATAATGCAAAATGTATCTCCTTTTTTAGTGTACATTTAATATATAATACTAGCCAACCCGCGGCGTACCATAGGCCACATAATCAGGCCGGTTTTTTAATGATTTTTAAGCACAGGGAGAAAATAAACATTTGAAAGGGTAGGGACGTAATGAGTGGGAGCGTATGAGCCACACTTAGTGGGAATTCCACGGCTTGCAGCCCGAATGGGGTTTAATGGCTTATCCACGCCTCTCTGCGCTAGGTAGACACACGCTCAATCTCGTGCATAATTATTTATTGAATGCTAAACACTTCTGGAAAGACACGGATGTCTAAAACGGGTTGGTGTGAGAATACAACAGTAAGTGAATGAAAAGATGGAACTCTGGAGAGAGCAAAATACAACACGGAAGGAAACATTTTGAAAATAACGTAACATGATTGTCAAAGTAATTGTTTTGTGTATTTTTACAGCGTCAAGTTGTTTTCGTCCAGCTGCATCAGAAAATGTACCACAACGTCTGACACGCCTCCTTTTTAGTGTTTTCTCACAGCTTGGATTGCTGCTGTTATAATCGGTTTGAGTCTACACACACACATATATATATATATATATATACATATATATATATACATATATATATATATATATATACACATACATATCTTCATATATATATATACATATATACATATCTACATATACACATATATATAAATACATACCTGTCTACATCATATATACACACACATACATACATACATACATACACACACACAAATTATATATATGTGTGTGTGTGTGTATATGTATGAATGTATGTATATGTGTGTATATATAATGTAGATAGGTGTGTGTGTGTGTGTGTATATATATGTATGTGTCTATATGTGTGTGTATAGCTTTGGTCACTGAGTGCAAGGGAAAAATAATAAAATGTAGTCTATAAGTTATTAAACAGTAAAACATTAACGTTTTAAGAAGTAAAGCTACATTGAGCATTACTGGAATGGTTTCGGGTAATACATTTTAAAGACTGTATAACACAACAGGTAAGTAGTACAAAACAGCAGTTAAAATGTATATGGATGATCTCTCGGTAGTAGATCCCTTTTGAAAGGCGCTACACGACGGCTGTGGTATAGAAATTAAATTTTCTATGTGAACGTCCAAATTTCTGCCTGTGGTAATGTGCCTTACCGGCATTACCAGCAATTAAAGAATATTAGTTTTGTGTCCTCTGCAGTGTTAAGAGAGAAAGGCTTTGGTTTGGGATAAAAGGAAAAAAGGTGTAAAGAAAGGAAAGTTGCCTTTTTCTTTTATATAGTGTAGAGAGAGGTCTTCGCTGACGATATCAGCGTTGCAGTGGGTCTCGTGTAGACTGGAGAGACAACCCTGCCATTAACTGTCCGGGATGACAATGTCGGTCCTCCACTCCTGTGCGTGTCTTCATAATCCGACCTGATGACCTCATAATCGTATACGTGTAAAAGAAAGTGCGAAGCGCCTTAATATTAGTTTGCCACGGTCTAGAAATGGGATCCCGTGTTTACAGTTGTCTGGGCTATAGCTCATGGGAAGGGGGGAAAAAATTAAAAGTGTTTACTTTCACTTAAGGCAGAAGCGCAGTAAGCGTCTCAAAGGCCGGCACAGCTACGCATGCGCACACCGGCTGCCCGACTTTTTTAGTATTTTTGCAGTGCAGGAAACGCCATTATTTGCAGACTCGTTCACGTGAGCAAAACTCTCCACGCTTTTTAGAGGTCTTGCTTTCTCTAGGTACTGCGTTCATAGTCAGTTCACGTGAGCCGCTCGGAATACATGCATCGAAGCTTCTGAGTTGTGCCTGTGCTATCTTGTGTGATCTCGCGATGTCCACGGCGTTATTTAATGTTAACTAAGACCCGGCACTTAAAAGTTTCTCGCTACAGCAATTTTAACTCCGTTACAAAGTGATCCAAAGTCTCGTTTATACCTCGTGTCTTCTCATTAAACTTGTATTTCGCGAATAAAGTATTTGGCGTTTTTCTTCAGCACTCTTTGGGGGCTCTTCCTTCTTTTCTATGTACTGCGGTCATAGTCAGTTCACGTGATTACGTGGGAAGCGTGATGATGTCACACGCAGCTCCGCCCCCACGGCCATCGGGCTAACGTCCATTACAGTATATAGAGAAAAATAGGTTCCAGTTATGACCATTACGTGTAGAATTTCGAAATGAAACCTGCCCAAGTTTTGTAAGTAAGCTGTAAGGAATGAGCCTGCCAAATTTCAGCCTTGTACCTACACGGGAAGTTGGAGAATTAGTGATGAGTGAGTGAGTCAGTGAGGGCTTTGCCTTTTATTTGTATAGATATATAAATATATATATATATATATTATTGCCCATATGTATCAGAACTTAGCACAATGTGGTGGAACATGCCAGAGGCCTCTATTTCTACCATTAAATTGTTTTTTGTCCATGTTACCTGGACCAATCTAGTAAAATAGTTGGATTTCTTCATTTATTAATGAGAAGTGTCACTTCACATTTGGAATGTCAATCACTGAGCACTCATTTATGAACATAGGTGAAATTAATATTTACTGCTTCCTTTCAATTCCAATCATTTCACATGATGTGAAGTCTTCCTAGTCAGTCTTGAAACTGACAGCCACTTTAATTTGCAAGAGTGAGAATAGGTACAATGAACAGATCACTTCACCTCTACTCTCTGTTGCTTGAGTTGAGCTATAGATTATGTAAAATTTTCTTCTTCACTGCCAATTTGGCCAAACACGTTTTAAACAGTGAAATTGTAGGTGCATTTCAGAGTCTACAACATTTATCAAAATGACATCCTTATGTAGGATAACAAAATGAAATAGTTCACTTTGTAGTATGACCTCAATTAAAATGAAGTAAAAAAATGGATATGAGCAAATAGTATAGCTGTCATAAAGCTTAGCAGAAAGCATGTGACACTTTAGTTTAATTGAACTTTTATTCATAATGGAAGTAATTTAAAAAATATTAACATGGTGATCTTACAAAAATGCATGATATGAATCAAAATCTGTGAGGTAATTTAAAAAAATCAAGTAAGATTTTATGACCTTCATTTACATATAAATTAGCACTTATTAGGTTAAGAGCAAAACATCATATAAACAATCAGGCATATTCACTGTAGACAGAATATATATAGTGTGTAAATAAGCACAAACAGTACAATTAGTAAGATTACAAATATATATCTTTTAAATACAGAAGGACTCGAATAAAACCAAGGCAGTATTTTCTATTTTAATCTCATATATATTTCTCTTCTGGTTTATCCTGCTTCCACTTCAAAACCTGTCCCGCTCACACACAGCCAACACAGCATTTCTCGATTCCTATTAGTCCTCGTCCAAACCCTTCCCTGCACTGCCTGTGGCCTCCCATACACCTTGCTATTTTTGTTATACTGTGACGGTTGTTTCTTAAGCCTTTGTTATAAAATGAACAACAGCATCTTCTCTGTCGATGGGTTTTTGTACAACGTCATCTGTATTCTGGCTACCTGTTCCTATCAGTGGGTTATTTCTTGACACAAATGGTTGACGAAGGCAATGCACTCTCCCTACGACATTGGACAGTAGATTTCGTTGCATCACATTGGGACAGACTTGGAGATGTTCTTCGAGTTATCACAGGAAGTCACGAGTACTATCAATACATGGCAACATCTACAGTTTATGGTGGTGAAGCTGAAATTCAAGCTCTTTCCGAGATTAGATCTTTCGACTCATTATCTGTCGTCTCCAGCAAAACACCTATTCACAACTATGTCTTTCAAGAAGTATTTCTTTTTTCTTGATTTCTGAATTCCTTTCTCAACGTTTTATGTTCCTATTCTTACTCCTCCGTATGTTACGGGGCGTCCACTAGTAACTGAATATTTCTTTGTATGGACATTTGTTGAGGAAAATGCTCCATAAACGAAGAAGAGTCTTCAGCTGTCTTTATAATTTAAATTCAAACATGGACGTCCTTAACACCAACTGATGGAGTCTGACCCTAACCCTACCCCTAACCCTTTAGCCAGCTATGTTTATTCACATATAATGTATACGAAGCATTTCATTTATACCAATCGACAAACAGATAAATGGTATATTCTAGAAATACCATCAAATGTTATGTAAATTTCTAAAATGGTTTACTATTAAGAGTCGTGAGCATATACCTGCTTAAAAGAAATAAGACTTATTATTAGTAAACTGTTATCAAAGATCAAAATATAAAGTTAAGTGTTATATGATCTAATTTCTAGTTTAAATGTGCAGAACAAGTCAGGAGATCCTAGATGAACATGCAGGCAGTTTCAAGTACATTTTTCTCTTACTTCAGCCCAGTGGTAGTAATGCTACCTCACAATAAGTTCACATTTTCTCTTCATGATATGTTAGGTGAACTGACATTTCTGAACTGGCCTTAGTTTGAGTGTGTGTGTGTTTGTGTGTGTGTTCAATCTGCAGTGGACTGCCACCTTGTCCAGATGATTTTCTCGCCTTGCACCTGGTATTTGCTGAAATGGGCTCCCAGCCCTGGATAAGTGGGCTAAGACAATGGTTAGGCATATTTTTATATATTCTTGTAACTCCCGATAGATGTTTTGTCAGAGAATGGAAGGATTACACTTTATATGTTTTTCATGTTTAAGCTACTAAGTTATAGTAATATGAATTGTTTTGGTGAGCAACAGGACAAACCATTCACAAAAAAACATACAATTATCTAGGTTTTAGTATGTAGCTAGCTGTTTGTTCTGCTCGAAGAACTACTTGTTTTCCCTTTTCTTATCCCTCCTTTCCTATCTACCCAAACAAATCTAGTTGGATATTTTCCATGAGATTGTCTTTTATGTGTAGATTCACAAATGTTACATTGGTGTAAATTGGCTTTAGTCCCAATTAAAGGCAACTTTTTATGAACTTTTAAAAGAAAAATGCAGACAAAATCCAAAAACAGATGTATGGCTTATGATGCTGTTTGAAAGAGTCAGTTATCCAAACTGGTTAGCAGTGTTTACTTTTTGCAATGAATTTATAGTCCGGAATAAATGCTGTGATAGCAAACAAGCAGTGGGGTAGGATAACTCATGACATCTTTTTATGTCTCCTTCTGTTTAATTCTTAGTCAGAGACAACTCTCTCTTCTCTGGAGAGCTAAATGAACATTTACAGATATGTCAAAATGAATTCCAGATATCTAAAAAATCTAAAAATGCAGTTCAGCTTTTCAGATATGTGAAACTTATTTGATGATATCTAAAAATACATTTGTTTACATTTGAGGATATCTGGAATACATTTGAAATATCTCAAATCTCTTTCTGCACAACTTCCTCTTCTTTATATGGAACTTCCTAATAATTGTAACATATCTTGGACTGCATACGGGTATCTTTAATTTTTTTTTAGCAATCTTGAAATATTGTCCTATCTTTTAAAAGACACGGTAAAATGTCTGAGTCATTGACTTACACTCGTACTAGACCAGTTTTGAATCACTAGCCAACTTAATCTGCAGGTCTATCGGGTGCGGGTGAAACTCCACACAGACAGTCACCAGGCCATAATTTGAATATGGTCTTTTGGAAGTATGAGGTAGTGTTGATTCCTTTACCAACATGCTACTCCAGACATGTGCAACTAACATGGCATAAGCTATGCAAACCTTTAGCAGCAAAAATCTAAATTAAAAAAAACAAAACAAAAAAAGTAACACTAGTAAATGAAATTGCAGAAGGATCCCACCACAGTGATAGAGTGATTAGTGCTACTTCTGTTATAGCTATTAGTGATTTGATATCAGTAGTTATTTTGGCACAAAAATAACAGACTTCTTGTTAGTGATGGAATCGTGGCACCATTTTGAGCTACACTTCTTTCTTTTGTGTTATGTTAGGGATTTGCTCCCTAGCTTGTATTTATTCATTGTTTTAAAGATTTGTTATTGTTGAGTTAATATGTGTCATGTTTTTATATTTTTCTGTTAGTTTCATTTATCTTTAGTTATTTCAATCTCATTACATGTTCCTCCATTCCATGTGCTTTGAGAGAAGGTCCCCAAGAGGTGGTTCATTTTGATGCCACTGTTACTGAGACCTCCTCCACCTACAGTATATACTTTTTCTGGGAAGAGGCTTAGTAGCTTTGCATTTGTGCTAGATTGCATAACTGCATTTGCAAATTAAGATGACATTGAGGTAATGATGGTGTATAAGCTATTGTCAGATAGGATATTGGGGTTAAAGTTTTTTTTTTATTATTTGAATATGGGACCCAAAACTTTCAAGAAAAAAATGCCAAAACGTAGGTCTAGAAACTGAAGTAAAGAATCTGGGGCCAATGCCAATAAATCCCAATAGAGAAAGGGGGACCATACAAAAACCCTTAGCATAAAGAAGAAATTGTGTAATCTTAATAATAATGTTTATTTAAGAATTCAAAAGAAAGCAAGCAGGGTAGAAATTGAAAAGCAAAACCAAATAACAAAGCAAAAAAAATCCAATAACCAAACTCAATAAGAAAAAAATATAAAATATAAGAAATGAACAAAAGCATTTACTTAGATAAATATCAGAAAATATTCAATAAAATAACCTAAAATAAAGAGAACAGAATCCTGGTTAATCTGCTTAACATTTTCAGTTTTTTTGTGACTTCACTTCATGGTCCACACTATTCTTTTCCACCCTTAGGGATAATTTTCTGTATCTTCTTACAATAACGTCATAATCCCTCCTTATAATACTGACCATAATGACCACAGACATTTATTTGGATACAACAGTTTTTAATTTTAAGCAGATGCAGAAAAACATTTAAGGAAAGCAACTAACATACTTTTAGATGTGTATCAATCAGATGTGTAGGTTTAGTGTATTAATTGTACAAGACAAACTGATATTGCCCATATGTATCAATTATTATTATTTTTTAATTTTACATTTTAGGTAAAATAACAGAACAAATACATCCTAATTTTCCCTCTGTATCTTACTGTGAAAAAAAAGAGACTGAGTCATATCATTACAAATTCAATTTTGCAATGTTTCTATTTTATTTTCAGACCCCGTGTACATTTTGTGGTAATAAATTTGACAATGTATTATTTTTCTAGATGGAACACCTTTCACTTGGTGGTATGGAAGAACAAATGAATTGCAAGCATACTGGGGAGGTGCAGAACCTGGGAGTCAAATGTGTGCTTGTGGATTAAACCGAGATTGCATTGACACAAACCGCTATTGCAACTGTGATTCTGACAGAAAAGAATGGTATTTTTTCAGCTTTTATACTATGATAAATTTTAAAGATAATGAAGTTGGTCCAACATTAATGTGAGAAAGTTATAATGGCTTATGATGAGTATTATATGATTTTTCACATATGTTTGCCTGTCTATACTGGATCACCATTAGAAACAGACTTCATGAGGGGGGACTGAGGGCCCAATGTCCTCTAGTGGGCCCTGTGCTCAATGCCTGGCACTGTGACGCTTGATTGGCATTTGCCATAGAATACCAGAATTGGCAGGTCCACCACTGGCGCCCTGTGCTTTTCATAGATGAGAGCAGGTTCACCCATAGCACATGTGACAGACGTGAAAGGGTCTGGAGAAGCCATGGAAAACATTATGCTGCCTGTAACATCGTTCAGCATGACCGGTTTGGTGGTGGATCATTGATGGTCTGGGGAGGCATATCCATGGAGGGACGCACAGACTTCTACAGGCTAGACAATGGCACCTTGACTGCCGTTAGGTATCGGGATGAAATCTTTGGACCCATTGTCAGATCCTATGCTGGTGCAGTGTATCCTGGGTTCGTCTTGGTGCACGCCAAGGCCCAGCCTCATGTGGCGAGAGCATGCTGGCATTTCCTGTAGGATGAAGGAATTGACACCACTGACTGGCTCCCACGCTCGCCTGACCTAAATCCAATAGAACTCCTCTGGGACATTATGTTTCAATCCATCCAACGCCACCAGGTTGCACCTCAGACTGTCCAGGAGCTCAGTGATGTCCTGGTCAAGATCAGAGAGGAGATTCCCCAGTACACCATCCGTCGTCTCATTAGGAGCATACCCCCGAAACACCCTCCACGCCCCGCCCGACATTGTCAGGCATGCATTCAATCACGTGGGGGCCATACAAACTACGGGGTACAATTTTGAGTTGCTGTAATCAAGTTTTGGCAAAATGGACTAGCCTACCACAACAGTTTTTCACTTTGATTTTCAACGTGGCTTTGAATTCAGCCCTCTGTAGGCTAATAATTTTCATTCCCATCAAACAATGTGGCATCCTTTCATTCCTAACAAATTACCCAGTCCATATCAGTACAGATATCCAGCAGGATTTTTTTTTCCCATTGAGATCTGATGTGTTTTCAAAGTGTTCCTTTTTCTGAAATATTTCAGTATCCAGAACTTTGACTGTGGCACTCCAAATTGTGGTCAGGTGTATCCTGTTTTTGGCAATTCTAAATTGGCCCTAGTGTGTGCTTGGTGTGTGGGTGTGTTTGTGTGTGTCCTGCGGTGGGTTAGCACCCTGCCCGGGATTGGTTCCTGTCTTGTGCCCTGTGTTGGCTGGGATTGGCTCCAGCAGATCCCCGTGACCCTGTGTTCGGGTTCAGCGGGTTGGACAATGGATGGATGGATGTATCCTGTTTGCTTTAATTACCTTTGAGATGTGTCTAGAAGTTGATGGACGTCCACCTGCGGCAAACTGAATTGATTAGAAATTGTTTAGAAAGACACATGCCTGTGTGCATCAGGTCCCACAATTCACTCTGCATGTCAGGACAAAAACCAAGACATGAAGCCCAAAAGACTCTATAAACTTCCACAATAAATGGTGATAAGGCATAAATCAGGGCAACAGAATAAAACCATTATAAATCATTGAGTGCCTCCAGGAGCATTGTGGCCCCAGTAATTGTGACATGGAATAAGTTTGGAACCACCAGAACACTTTCTAGAGTTGTCTGTTTGACCAAATTGTGTAACCAGGCAAGAAGAACGTTTGTCAGGAAAGTGACTAAGAACCCAATGGCCTCTCTAACAGGGCTTCAGACGTATACTGCTGAGGTGGGAGAACTTTTCGGAGAAATTAATGTATCAGCATTACTCCATCAATCAGGCTTTTATATTAGAGTGGCTAACTCCCACTTGGAGTTTGGCAAATGGCACTTAAAGGACTCTTAGATCATGAGGAACAAGATTCTTTGGTATGAGGAGACACAAAGTGAACTCTTTGGCCAGAATTCCAAGCACTATGTCTGTCATAGACCAGTCGCTGCTCATCACCCTCCTAATAAAATTCTTAAGGTGAATCATGGTGGATGCAACATGTTGGAATAGGGGTGCCTCTCAGCAGCAAGGACAGAGAGAAAAGTCGGAAGGGAAGAATAAATGCGGCCTAATGCAGAAAGATTCTTGAAGAAAACAGCTTAGCTCCAGAGTTGATACATCCCCAGATTGTGGCCACAGTTCCCCTTTCAGCATGACAATGACCCGAAGCAGTCAAGACAACACTGGAGTGAGGTCAGGATAAGTCCTTGAGTGGCCCAGTCAAAGTCCAGACTTGAGCCGTGTACAACATATGCAGAGAGACCTGAAGATGGCGATTAACAGACACTTTACATCCCATCTATGGGCGCTTGAGACGATCTGGCAGGAAGAATGGAGTTAAACTTATCCTGTTATGCAAAGCTTATAGAGACTTTTCCAAGAAGAATCAAAGCTGTAATTGCAGTCAAGGGGGTTACTGCAAAGTACTAAATTAAGCATGTGAATACTTCTATAAATGAGAGAATTCAGTTTTTGAATTTTAGCGAAGTTGTAAACCTTTCTGAAAACATGTTTTCACTTTGTCATTAAGGGTTACTGTGTAGATTGATGAGCAAAACTGAGAGATGTATTCATTTGAAATTAAACTTACAGCACAGTAAAGTGTGCAGAAAGTGAAGGGGTCTTTGTGAATCTACTGTACACACACGTTTCATATTATCTTATTTTGTGCTCTTTGTTTTGCTCACTCTAGGACAAATGACACCGGTTATCTCTCTTACAAAGATGATTTGCCTGTGACAGGAATTATAATTGGTGACTTAAACCGGCCCAATTCTGAGGCTGCTTACAGAGTTGGAAATCTTCAGTGTTACGGTGACAGTATGTATTTTTATCTGTTATATGCATTAAAAACTGTAATTATGTTTTAAGTTGTTTATACATTCTATTTTAATAATTGCTCACTGCATTAACACAATTTCTGAATGTGTCATATGCAGTATAAGGAAAAAATCTGTCATTTTTAAAAATGAATTAGAAATTTATACTTTCAGCTGTGTTGATGTTTAGGTCAACATATCTTCTGGATCTGCTCAATATTGTTTACCTAAAAATTGCATTTGCAATACTGGAAACTGGAGAACAGAGATTCTATTGAACGATATGTTTAAGCCCATCTTTCTAAAACATGAAAACCAAAAAGCCGTATTGACATGCTGCAAGCTGTACGTACAACAAGTCCCCACTACGTATATGAATAATGAATGCAGTATTGATTTGTTGGAAAGGAATAAGGAATTATTTAAAAGGAAACATAACTCATGTCACAAAAATATTGTGCATCCCATAGGAAATGAGTTAAATACACTTTTGGACTTGAAATGTGGTTGAGAGGTAAACATATAAGACGTCTGCAGAGATGCAGTCAAGTCTGTTATTTGATAAAGGGTTACGTGAATTGAGTGCTTGAACTTTTAATTTGGCAGAAGACATTTGCGGCCAAATACAACAGGCAGGCTGTTTACTCAAAGAGCTGCTGTTGCAGAGCTGAGCCTGAAAGATGGATTGTAAGCAAACCAGTGTAGGAGGTGGTCTTGGCCACACTTAAAAAGCTATATCAAAATCGATTCACTTCACCATATTACACTTAACTATAATGAATTGACCCACAACCATTAACTGGAATAATCAGGTTCACTAATGGACAGATGGATTCATATATTGAACTGAATTATTTAGCCACTTCCTTAAGACAGTTACTTATCTGATCCTGCTTAATTCAGTCTGGACAATTACAGCCTGTTTTGGCAGCACATTAACTAACATTCCCAAACTCACTTTATCCAACTAAGTTGACTAGAGCAGCAAGCCAACCCTGAATGGGGCCTGGTGCCAGTCCATCTCATGCACATACTCCTACAAACAGGGTACATTCAAAGATGCCTGTCAAAATAACACACACGTCTCTAGAGTGTGAAAACAAACATAGAGAGTCAACAAGAACGTAGAGACTCCACACACTTGGAATCAAACCAGTAATGCTTGATGTAAGCGGGAGCAGTGCACATCTCTGTGTTTGTGTGCCAATCATGTCATGCATTTTTTTGTATGTAAAATGAATGTTTTAGAAGTACTAAGGGCAAGGGCATCTTCAGCATCTGTACAGATTCTTCAATTGAGATGCAGTTTCTCATTACCACCTCTGTAAATGTGTGCACACTAATGAAAAGGTTTTTCAAAGATTTGATTTTGCAGAGCTATCAAACTCATCATGTTCAACGTGAAAATATCCATTGAAATGATTATAAATCTGGGCATATGATTTTTTATTTAACAGCTCAATATTTTACATCATTGTCAAATAATAATACAAGGCCTCATGCTTATGTTCGATTTTCCTCTTTGCTTACGTCGATGAATTAAAAAATGTACCGAGAAATCACAAGCTGTATCTTTGTTTATCTCAGAAACTGATATGTAATTCTTTTAATTAACTAAATTTATTTTGAAGTGACATCAGATTGCGTGAATTTAGAATACAACACAAGCGCGGTATGCTGTTTGAATGGAAACTGTGCAAAACATGGTGCTAAAAAACAAGAAGTCACTTTTTAACATTATTTGAGGTGTGCGCCTTCTTTTTTTTTCATCCAGCTTTACAGGAAAGTACTGAACATATTTTGGGGGTTCAACCCTCTAAGAGACCAAAGCACTTCAAATACATGCAGGCACACACTCGATCATAATGGCTTAGTTTAGCATCAAAAGTCAACCTATGGGATGAAGGAGGGGTGAAAACATCTGCAGACAATGGGAGAATGGAAAAATACCATACGGAATATGAGTGGGCCAGCAGCTGGCCTCCAAAACTGTGAGGCAGCACTGATAACAATAAAACCAGCATGCCAACCTATTTAAAACCTTTAAGATAAATACTGCAGAAATGTCCTTTAGAATATTAAAAAAGCCTAGTCTCATGGTATTGTTGTAAATTTGTGAGTCATGCAGCATTTTGATGGACTGCCATCCCATCCAGGGTTAACTCCTGCCTCTTTGTCAACTTTGGCTCCCTGTACATGTACCATGGTTGGTTTGGAAAGTGGATGAATTAATGACTGTGAAACAAATAGAACTCCATTAAAAAGTCATTAGTGCCCCTTGGTTCTTCTTTATTTTACCGTTTTCATTTTCAGAAATCCTGCGCCTCACTTTAGCCTTTCTTTTTATGTTTACTAAAAGTGTGAAAGCTAATCTTTATACATATTTTTAAATTACACAATATCCTTTTATAGTTAATTACAGCATGAGGCTTCAAGTTTTTATTAATACTTATGTAAAATGGAGATGAATCCAGGTAATTTAATTAGTTGAGCTTATACAATCAGTTTGGGCATTTTTATTTTTTTATCTGCTTATTAAAAATACATTAATGTAATTTAATTAAGATGGAATTTGAATCTTGCTTAAAGATTTTTTTTTGTAATTTAAATGTTACTATAAAGCAGTGACTCACATTTCTAAAACAATCCAGGATATGAGCCTACATTTGAACATAAGACAAGGGTATATGCAAATAACAAAATCTCATTTATCAAAGAAGCAGACACCGTTAAATTTGATCACATGCCCTGCTTGATCACAGGCAAAGATACAGAATGTGTTCATATTTTCAGCAGTAAACATTTAAATAGTCACTGCTGGGGCACCATATTTCATGAGGGAGCGCAGTTTTAAAACTTCTTGTTAACATGGATAGTTCCTAGTAAAAGGTAATAGTTGGAAGCAAATAGTGGAAAAGAAGATTAATATGCTAATCAAAAAGATTTAGATTAGGAAAATATTTTATTAGGTAAACTATAACTAACTAATATGCAGTACTATGTTAGATATCTCATTTGACATCTTGACTGGAATGAAAAATTTAGATCAGACGCTACTCCACGTTTTAAAATGTTTTGCCAGGCTGATGGTTTTGGGGTTCTGTGAAAGAGATTTCATTTTTTAATATGTGAGAACCTTTATAAGTTGAGATGGGGTATCTTAATCCTGCATTTGAAGTACGGATAAGCAAATACACACCCTGATGTGGGATTATGCATCGTAAGTCTCAATGAAATGAATTTGTGATCAGCTCCTACACTAACTTAATGTATAATTGCGGCTCATTCATTTGACTCCAACATTATCACCACCACAATCAATGGAAATTAGCCCCATTTGTGTCAGACTGAATGTTCACCTTCTCGATCTTTGGCTGCATGGCCGAGTGATGGAGTATTAGCGGCTCACCACTTGGTATTAGTGCTTACCCAGTCAGCTGATCCAATGCATAACACTACCAACCGATCAGTCATTGACATTTGACTCTTTTGAAGAGGTGAAACTTCCTTCTGTCCTCCATCTGTGTCAAGGTGCAGTCTGGACCAATTCATTGCTAAATGTCATCTTTATACTGCTCATGTATCCATGAAGACTTCATCTTCCATTTCCGTAATGCAATTTTACCCATGTAAATGTGGATCATTCCATTATATGTCTACTTTCCTTTTTGTGCCATAGTCGTAAACATTCAGTCACATTAAGCTAACTTGAAGATTAATTCCTTTATATACAAGAGAAAACAAAAAGACTAATGAAAATGACCAAAACTTTAGAAGTATATCAGAAATATTGCCTGACTGGGAAAATACAAAGACTAGGTAAGAAGAGCAAACTTGTTTAGATTTTAATTTTGGGTAAACCATATTAAAAGCTTTTGTTGTGTGACCTTATTTCAAAGTGATTCCACCTCTGATACATGCCTTGTCCAGACAGACAGGCAACCATAATAACCATCAGTGGGAGTCAAATACCTTTCTCATAAAGTGTGGATTTACAGGAAACAAAGCAGGGCATCCTATAAGAATTGTTGCAGCATGGAAGAAACTATTGTCAAGATGAACATCATCATGTACCTAGTTGCTGTTAGCTTTACCTCTCTCCAAGTTGGATAAGCACAATGTTTTAATGTTTGGGCACTTTCTTATCTCTTCATTTTGTTTAAATAATGCCTGTTTAGTCCGGGCTAACTTCTGATGACAAATGAGTCGCATAAAAAGCAGTTCTACTGGTTATCCATCAAATTGTACACAGCAGTTATAACAGTGATGAGATCAAATGGAAAATAATACCAATAATAAAGGTTTTGTTCAACTTAACTTGATATCGTTGTCAAATATAAAAACTCCTTTTCTCATTTATAAGTGTCTGTTATTAGTATAATTCTACAGGTCAATCAATGCCAAAATATCTGCCCTCTCAAGGTCCACTAGTTACCTATGTTGATCTTATCATTATCATATTGTATTTCTAATGTATGTAGTAATAAGGGGTAAAGAGTGAAACTGCTGCAACCTTATTATGATAAAAGAAAAAAACAAAAAGACAAAAAAATGTAAAATGCCTTTCAGGTTTAATTCCACAGGAATACATTTTGTCAGATTTCCCTTGATCCAACTGAAGCTCAAGGTCTTCCTTTATCATAATAGTATAACTCAGTACAGAGCTGTATACACAGAGATAACAATTAATGTTTTTCTTTGTATTTTTTATCAGAGAATTTTTGGAATTCAGCCTTCTTCAGTACAGAGACATCCTACCTTCATTTCCCAACGTTTCATGGTGAACTAAGTGCCGACATTTCATTTTTCTTCAAAACAACAGCCTCATCTGGAGTGTTTTTGGAAAACCTAGGAATTAAAGATTTCATTAGGATTGAATTAACTTGTAAGTAGTCGTTAATCATTTTGTTATATATTCATGAAAAGATGGCCTTGTTAGAGGAATAGCAATAGTATGAAAATTTGTGGGCCATTTAGATTCGTTTGTAAGGTAATATTAGGTATAAATATTAGAGTGAATTTGAAAATATAGATGAATAAATTAAATAGTGGGAATTACTATTATAGGACAGCATATTGGTGCTCTTGCATACAGGTCCAAGGACCACAGTGTATTCCTATCCAGGTCTCAGTGTATGGGGAGTTAGTTTGATCTTACAGCCCCCATGTTGGTTTTCTTCTGCTGCTCCAATTTTATACTGCATCCTAAAGACGTTTCTTGAGCTCTGTTCTACTGGGATAAGCTTTTGTTCCCAGTAACCTTATAATAGATTAGCAAGGTTAAGAAAGTATTTGGATGTATGGAAAGCTTACAATACTTCAGTTTTTAAAAGTCATAAACATATACAGGAGCTCTGATTGATCTGTGTAGCTTTTTTCATGTTTAGCACCTTCAGAAGTTTCATTTTCATATGATGTTGGCAATGGGCCTTTTGATGTCAGCATCAGGACCCCTACAGCTCTTAATGACAATCAGTGGCACTATGTCAAGGCTGAGAGGAACGTCAAGGAATCCAGTCTTCAAGTGGATCAGCTTCCACCACGTACCCAAGAGGCACCATCAGATGGGCACATTCACTTACAGTTAAACAGTCAGCTTTTTGTGGGTAAGAAGTTGTGTTTATTTATTTTACAATCTGAGTTTTGATAGCATTAGCATTCTTACAATGAAAAACGCAAAACTGTGTAGACATTCAGGTTATTATTGCTAATTGCTTTGAATTATTTTGCAATTTTTTTCTGTGTCACTCTGAAGAATGAAGAAAAACAATAATGCTAAACATATATTTTTCATCTAATGATTTGTATAGTAATATTTAAAAGAAAATGGATTCTTACAGGGTCTACTGAACTCAGTGGCATTGTGGTCAGTGCTAAATCATAGCTCTTTAGACTTAATTTTAAAATTCCTCATATACATAATTGTTTACAGCGAAGTCCACAATTGCTCCAACAAAACTCACAGAAAGCATACAAAAAATCCACTTTCACACACAACAGAGAGCTAATTAATAATAAAAATACCAGATCCATTTTATTATGTAACTTCTTACAGAACCTCTTATTAAATAAAACTATGGAAGTTTAGCATAAACAGATAAGATCTCAGTAATATTATTTAACAATAACATTAATGAAATCTTGCAAAATTCTAAATAAACTGTGCACTGTTTCATGCAATGAAAATTAATCTTTTTATAATTTAGGATAATATAAAAGTCTGAGTTTGTCTGAAATAACTTTAACGTCTACTTTAGGAAGATTTGCAATGATTACACATCCTATGCTAATTGATAGATAAGAACAAATCTTTTCCCAAAAAAGTCTTTCATTTTGGATGATTCTAAAACATATGCCTGTGCGAGGCGAGAGCTACCTGGAACTGTTCACAATTAGTGTCTAATCCCCGATATATTTTAGATGGTTTTAATTTGGAGTACAGTGTGTTTTGCACAGACTGAAGAAGAATGAATGTTATGAATTATCAACTTGCACTCCTTAAATGAGATAGATGGAGAAATTTAGTTTTCTTTAATAAAGTCTATAGATGCCGTCAGTATTCTTCACCTTTAGTAGCTAAAGTATTTTTCAGTGTGAACTTTGGTGGAGAGTTCTTTTTTAAAAATATTTAGAAAAAGTTGCCTTTTTACAAAGTTTCTAAGTTAATGATTTATAATTATGTGTCTTATGAATTATAATTTTGGAAAAATGTAATAACATTTTGAGCCAATACATTTTAATGTATTGCATTTTTTCTGATTATATCCTTTCTGAGAAAAAAATGATAAAAAGACACCAATTTCTTTCAATAGCTCCAAATCCTGACAGACAGCTTTTTCATTTTGTTAAGTGTTATACTGGTATAAATGAGACACCAGTAGAAATTTGTCAACAATAAATACTTTTTATTGTAGCTGATGACATCATGAAGCAAATTATGTTACCTGTCACAAACGAAACATGACATGGTGGAGAATTGGCAACTCTGTTAACTTCTGTCATAGCTGGAACTTCTCGAAATGCACAATTACAGTATAACCCTCTCCTCTCTCTCGTCTGAAACTGTTTACAATCACATCTCTGTACTTTGAAGAGGACCCCCTTTCCTACCCTTAATCACCCTGCCGTCTTTCACTTTCAAAATTATTTTTAGATTTCATCATGTCTTTGAACTTTGAGGAGGGCCAGTCACCCAACCCCACACCATTTGAAGAAGCCAGTAAAGCAGAGCAGGGTTATTTGCTCCACTTCAAACACGGATTTTAATGATAAATAAGTAGCTCTGAATGAAACAATGAGCAAACAAGTATATGTTTGGGATCCCAAAGCACCACAGAATTTTTTAAAGAGTAGGAAATAACTTGAATTATAAACAAAGCTATAAGTAGCAACAATAAGCATTATCTTTACATCTTTTAATCTGTGTATGTTGAAATGCTGTATATCTTCAAAATTAGAAAGATCTGGAATAGGAGACAAATAATAATGTTTTATCATTGCAATGTCCATTTAAAAAATTGTCCGCCAGCATCAATTTTTGTAGATAAAGGATTTTGAAAATCAATCATGTGACAAGTAGGAAGGCTTTCTTTAGTAAGCTGCACTTATTGTAGGGCTTGGTTTGACAGCTTTTTATATGAAGATCAAAATTGTCCTTGGTGTGTTTTTAGATATTTTTTCTTCATGTTCATAAATATGCAATATTTAAATCTTGTTTAGTCTCGCTTGTTTTGTTCAAAGGCAACCCAAATGAATTGGGAAGAATAACTCTTTAAATATATATATATATATATATATATATATATACACACTGTATATGTGTGTGTGTGTGTATATATATATATAAATCTTGTTTCATTTTATTAATTTTTTTTATTGTGAAGTCTGTACATGACACATTTTCAAAGATGCTGTGCCTTTTTATTTGTATTTAAGGTATATGTGTATTTATTTCTTGTTTAGTTTTTGCTTTTGTATTTTGCAGAGTAAAGATAATTTAAATGTAAATTAATTGTATCATTTGAATTAAATTATTCTTAAAAAAAAATAAATAAATAAAATTCTTTTGTACAGAAAAGCATTTAATTTCCCTAACATTCTGGCCCCATTTTGCTCAGGATGATTTTCATTTGTAGCACAAATTATGTTATTTGTTCAAGCTTTTAGGATTTTTTTAGTATTTTTGTTTTTGTATTTTTTAATTGTCCATTATGCTAATTCAAAGATTTGTGTTTCCTGTATTTATCTTTATTTAGTGTTTAATTTGTATCCAATGTTGTCTATTTGATCATTTTTTCCCTGTTGTTCATTCTGAACTTTGGTGAAGCACTTTGAGTCTAGGAAAGATGCTATATAAATGTATTATTATTATTATTATTATTGTTGTTAATAATTAATATTAGTTGATTAAAATTTAAAGAAACATCACAGTAGTATGACCCACTGTTAACCTATAAAAGTGGGCCAACAGAAGCATTCGTGGATTCAGTTTAAAAACTATATGCACTTCAATTACACAATGATAATTTTTAATTATATCAAGTCAAGTCAAGTTGGGGAGCATGCACTGGTACAGCACGTTGCCGCACCCACTACACGACGAAACAACTTAGAATCCCAGTTGGTAACCCCCTTGGCAGACACACAGTCCAGTCCCACCCTCTGGAAATGACCCTCTATCTGCCGCAGCCAGGTGTTATGTGGGTGACCCCTTGGCCTGGTCCAGCCACTCAGGTCCCCAACAATGAGGGGAAATGCGCCACATGGCCATAGTGGCATAACTGATGCTCCTTCACAATGCAGGTAATGTGCCCCATTTGTCAAACCAACGGTACCCAAGGATTTTCCGGAAAGACACAGTACCAAAGGAGTCCAGTCTTAGTCTTAGTTTCAGGTCACTGGATAGCGTCTATGTCTTGCAACCATATAGCAAGACAGGAAGCACCAGGATTTTAAAGACTTGGACCTTTGTCCATTTGCAGAGATATCGGGAGTGCCATACACCCCTTTCCAGCAACCTCATGACAACCAACCCCCTTCCCCCCCCCAATACGTCTACTGACTTCATAGGAAGAGTCACTACCAAGGTAAATAAACCTCCCAACAAGGTCAACGCTCTCTCCGCAAACAGACATACTGCTAATGGCTGTGCCCAAGAGGTCATTAAAGGCCTGGATCTTGGTTTTTATCCAGGACACTCGCAAGCCCAGACGCTCAGACTCCTCACTCAGTCTCTCAAGCGCCCCGATCAGAGCATCAATTGACTCCGCAAAGATCACAGCATTGTCAGCAAAGTCAAGATCCATGAATCTTCACCAACAGATGCCCCAAAGCCGCTGGACCCCAAGACCTTGCCCAACACCCAGTCCATACAAGCATTGAACAGAATAGGAGAAGAACACCTTTCAGATAGCTTTGGACTCACAATCCCTCCTAACCCATTAACAGCTGTGTTGGTGGTTCTTCCAGAGGGGTTTCAAGTGGAGAAAGACAAACAAATTGTGATTGCATTCACTACACTTTTGGCACGCAGACTTATTCTGATAAACTGGAAGAACCCAAACTCTCCTCTTTTAAGTCAGTGGGAAACTGATGTGTTATACTATTTGAAATTGGAAAAAATCAAACACTCAGTTAGAGGATCCGTACAGACTTTTTTCAAAACATGGCAGGATCTAATCAATAATATTTTAAAATAAGCTCATAAAGCACAGAGAATTTATTAATTTAGGTATGTTTACAAGCCTTAAATTTCACGCCTGTATGGATTGCAATAAAAATAATAAAGTATAAAAAAATTAAAATAAAAAAGAGTAGGAGAAGAACACACCTCTGATGAACCCCGAATCAACTGGGTTTGGCTTGCTCTCTCTCTCAGGGGTGGGGATCAATCTGTTCTTAACTCTAAACAATTTTTCTTTTTTGTAAAAACTTGATTGCTCTGTATGGATTGCAATAAAAATAATAAAGTATAAAAAAATTAAAATAAAAAAGAGTAGGAGAAGAACACACCTCTGATGAACCCCGAATCAACTGGGAAATTATAATTAAATTTAATAATATAATTATTAATAATTATAATTATATCATGATATAATGTATATCATGATATACATTTTTGGTATAACATCCACCCTTTCATGCCACAATTAAACAGTTATCACCAGTCACATATGCAGTACTTTAGTTACAGTCTTGTTGATTATTTTTTTTTTTTTTGAGGTCAGATGTCAGAGTACATTTCTTCCAGATGTAACACTACTTTAACACAGTCCAGTGTAAAAAGAATTAACTCAGAAGGCTTCACTTTTTCATATTGGATTAAGAAATGTGATGAAAATAAAAGGTGACATTTATGTTATTTTCATTTCAGCCACTACTTAATTTGGCTAGAGTATGTACCTATAGAAACTAGAAAGCCAACATTTCAGATAAGCTAATCTGTTAGATGACAGTTAATTTAAATGTAGCATATAGTTTTTTCCTCAAGCATGAGTATATTTTTTCAATTTGATAATGAAGCATGTATGATCAGAGCATTGAGCACTGAGGCAGCTTGCAGAGAAGTGCACAGGCATACCAAGAATAGAGTCACCTCTCCATCATTGTCTTTAGTGAAAGACAGTTTTAAGTCTCTGAACACTTGGTCAAATTTATAAATATAACATAAAGTAAGAGAGAGAGATATAAAACTATGCATAAATTACATGCATGGAAGCATATGGTAAATTTAATTATAAGGTAATAAACTCATTTAACAAAAAATCTAATTACTTGATATCAATTGTTTACAGAGTTAGAATTTAGGAAAACTATTAATACAAATTGCAGCAAAATTAAGGATTTTAAGAGAAATAAACCTAATTGTAGATATGGCAATTGGTTTATTCAGGAAAAAGAAAACAAAAACTCTATGAATACATTTTGCTGTGGAAAAAATAAACTTAAATTAATTCTCCACCCAGAAATTATATATACTTATATACTAGTTACTTACCATATGTACAGTAGTTTGTAATGATGGCTGAGGGAAAAAACAGAAAAAACAAAAATTATCTCATGTTTTCATGCATAATTGACAAAAAATCTTTGGAGGGCTGTCACCAAACAACTGCCCTTTCTTGATTCAGGAGTCGAACACAAGAGGTTCGAGATTCTATCCAAGCCCTGCAGAGCTTCAAGTTTATTTTCTGTCTCTGATGCATCTTTAGAATTGTTATTTCCAAGATTGAAATCATAATAATATGTCTATTGGCTGAATCAAATGTCTTTACATTATCCAGTGTTTATTTTTTCCATCAGTGTTTTTTTTTTATTTACATACTAAATGACAAAAAACTGCATGGGAAATTAAAGCATGTAAATGCTTCCAGGCAGGACTACACATCTTTCTTCTTGTTTCAATAACACAAATTTTGCTGGATATGAAACAATTTATTTTCTAAGTGAAACATTAAGTTTCACTGTAAATTCAATTCCATGGAAAACATCTCACTCATCACTAACAATTACCAGCAGTCTGCCTTGTTTCTGCTTGATAGCTATGGTCATGAGTTTGTGGAGTGTCCGCCTTCTCCCAGTCCTCCTATCAGGATGCATGAGGTTAATCTGTGGAATTCCTCAGCCTTAAACAAAAGCTTCAGTATCCACAGTTTGTGGTGGGTATCTTATTGCAAACACCCTTTCTTGATTTTCTCAAACATGAATAGTGGTTTCTTAGGAAGTTGTCCACGCAATGTATAGCACACAAGATACAACCAATTGTACCTTCTGATAAACGTACTAAACTGTTAGCTGACTGACTTTTTCATGCAATTTCAGCTATGGTCTTTTACCAAACACTAATCTGCTATAGGCTAAATGTTTTTTGAAGTGATTTCTCATTCCCAATATACCTGCGACACTGTCAGGAATGACACAGGGTTATTATTTTTGATATTGGCATTCAACAGTCACTGCTATGTTGTATTAAAACTAACTTAAAAATGCTTTTTTCAGGCACATTATCTCACTAAACTGCATACACACGCAGATAATTTGTTGTTGCCTGCTCATGTCATTTCAATAGTACTTTAGGCGCATATGGAATTGTCACTGATTAAACAATTACATAGTAAAAGCAAGGGTAACTAATAAAGTTATTTTCTCATGAGTATACAATGTAGTTATTTATTTATTGTATCGGTCTTTATAGTATAAAGCACAGTGTACCTAGGAAATATTTGAAAATGTATATATTTAAGCCATGTAGCTATATGGTTCAAAAACCAAAGCTTTCTTACATGTTTGTTATTAAAAAAATAATTAAATCACAGCATTTAAATGACTCTCTACGACATGATTGCTTTTATTTCTAGTGAGAAGTCAGTATATGTATCATCAGACCTCCCTAGAGGCAGCAGACATTGTGGAGGTTATGCACTGTGAATCTCTCCCTCTCCTTTTTTTATTACTCTCTTCCATTTTGAGCACAGAGTATGAAATCGCACTACATGAGCAGTGAGCCATATGATTAAACGCCTCTGTGGAAAAGCATATATTGGTATGACTAGCAGAGTGTTAAAAGGGGGATAGAATAACACTGCTGTGCCATTAGGCCTGCCAGTCAGGATTGCCTTGTGGCACTGCATTCCCAAAAAGCTAACCACAATCTGTTTACTTTATCGATTCTGCATGGCTTAAAAATGTATCTGCATAGGGACTATGTAAAATGAGGATTTGCACAGCAAAACTTTATAAATTTCTAAAAACTGTACTCAAAAGAGGCCATTTTCCGTAGTTGGGACCTGTGTATTTAATCACCATGGCAACATTCACTTTTGTTGTAATATTATTTTTCCTAGCATTAAAAATAACCCTAAAAGAGACATTTAACCAGCAGATCTGATAATGAGAATTGTAAGTAATTTTTATAGGGAAAACAAAACAAACTACAAAGAATATCAAAAGGACTTCAATTTAAACCCACCTATAATCAAACTAGTTCTACATGAGATCCATGAGATGCGTGCCACTCTCACCAGATATTTCACTTGGCTTAGTCATTCTCTTTGCTTTGATCTCCACTCAAATCTGCCAATGACATTTAATTAATCCCAATTGTTAAGACCTGTCCTCTTTTGCATTCCTAAAGTGATATTCCATTTAGATATGTCACTTCATTTCTTCTTTCTATATTGTAATTTGCTGCATTAATGACCTTATAACTCACATCTTCTGATTTGTACAATGCATTCAGGAAGAATAAGTAATGTTTTGAATGTGTAACACCTGATTAAGGTTAATTAGCAAAAACATTGTGACTGGTCTTTTTATGTTTTAAATGTACAGTTTGTAAAGATTTCATTCAAATTAATAGGTTATAAATTAGTGGCATGCAGAAGTATGGTTTGTTCACCTCAGATCGCATACTACTTACCTTACCCTAATCACTTAAAGATACTGAAATACTGTATCTTAAAGGTTAGCAGTTATTTAGAATGCTAAATTATTTCAGGGCAATGCTAATAAAAGCATGCTGAATTCTAAAGAACCTTTGAGTTGTTCCTAATAAAACAAATTCATTTTGTTTCCAAAACTTAAGTAAAGTATTACATTGTTTGTCCTTTGAGTTATGGCAAGTAAGTTAAGGATTCTTTCAGTTAAACAAGCTGTGATAGTGTGAAGTTATCAAAAGTAGGATGTTCAAGAAGCTGTAGTGTTTCATCAAGTGTAGACAGTCAAAGCATCTAAAACAGTCATTGGCTGATGGGGTACCACATGACTGTGTAGTAAAATGAATTGAGTTCATCCAAGCATGAGTTCTATGATATACAACCCTCTATTTGGTGCACTATTTATTGCAATAGTCTGGAATCTGAAACATTGCTTATAAACAATGCTATTGATGCAACTCAAAGAGCTTTCATTTCTATGGTGTTAAAATATACACCATGTCAAAACCTGAGAAGACTGGCACAAAATAAATATATAAGAAAGGGGAAGAAAGGCAGGGAATAGCACAAAAAAAAGCTTGGGAGGTGAAAAGAACACAATGCTAGTGTCAAACGTTGAAATGGAATTAACAGGTGCTGCATAAGAATATTATGATATTTGTGGTGTTTTGGGGGGTGAGCTAATATGGTGGTAGTATGTATTGCCCTGTGACACTCTTCTTCTTCTTCTCCTTACGGCTGATCCCATTAGAGGTTGCCACAGCTGATCATCTTTTTCCATATCTTTCTGTCCTCTGCATTTTGTTCTGTATCACCCATTACCTGCAGGTCCTCTCTCTCCACATCCATAAACCTCCTCTTAGCTGTGACAGTATTGTATATCAATTTGAGTTTCAGCGGCCATGAACAGTTTGTTGGGTCCTTCTTGCATTTGGGGCAAAGCTGATGAAATATATTGTCATTATATAAATCTTTTTCTTCTTCTTTCGGCTGCTCCTGTTTGGGGTCGCCACAGTGGATCATCCTCTTCCATATCTTTCTGTCCTCTGCATCTTGTTCTGAATCACCCATCACCTGCATGTCCTCACTCACCACATGCATAAACCTTCGCTTAGGCCTTTCTCTTTTCCTCTTCCCTGGCAGCTCTATCCTTAGCATCCTTCTCCCAATATATCCAGCATCTCTCCTTTGCACGTGTCCAAACCAACGCAATCTCGCCTCTCTGACTTTGTCTCCCAACCATCCAACTTGAGCTGACCCTCTAATGTACTCATTTCTAATCCTATCCATCCTCGTCACACCCAGTGCAAATTTTAGCATCTTTAACTCTGCTACCTCCAGCTCTGTCTCCTGCTTTCTGGTCAGTGCCACCGTCTCCAACCCATATAACATAGATGGTGTCACTACTGTTCTGTAGACTTTCCCTTTCACTCTTGCTGATACCCATCTGTCATAAATTACTCCTTACACTCTTCTCCACCCATTCCACCCTGTCTTCACTCTCTTTTTCACCTCTCTTCCACAACCCCCATTACTCTGTACTGTTGATTCCAAGTATTTAAACTCTTCCACCTTTGCCAACTCTACTCCCTGCATCCTCACCATTCCACTGACCTCCCTTTCATTTACACACATGTATTCTGTCTTGTTCACTGTACTTACTGCAGTCCAGCACATCCCCCTTATTCTTAAATATCGGCGCCAGTACACTTCTTCTCCACTCCTCTCACTTTCCAAGATTCCATTAAACAATGTGGTTAAAAACTCCACTACCATCTCTCCTAAACACCTCCATGCTTCCATAGGTATGTCATCTGGACCAACGGCCTTTCCATTTTTCATCCTCTTCATAGCTGTCCTTACTTCCTCCTTGTTAATCCATTGCACTTCCTGATTCACTATCTCCACGTCATCCAACCTTCTCTCTCTCTTGTTCTCTTCATTCATCAGCCTCTCAAAGTGCTCTTTCCATCTGCTCAACACACTCTCCTTGCTTGTGAGTACGTTTTCCATCTTTTTCACCCTAACCTGCTGAACATCTTTCCCAGCTCGGTCACTCTGTCTAGCCAATCGGTACAGGTCCTTTTCTCCCTCCTTAGTGTCCAACCTCTCATACGACTCACCATATGCCTTTTCTTTAGCCTTCACCACCTCCCTCTTCACCTTGCGCCTTATCTTCTTGTACTCTTGTCTACTTTCTGCATCTTTCTAACTATCCCACTTCTTCTTTGCCATCCTCTTCCTCTGTATACTCTCCTGTATTTCCTCATTCCACCACCAGGTTTCCTTTTCCTCCTTCCTCTTTCCAGATGTCACGCCAAGCACCCTTCTTGCTGTCACCCTTACAAAATCTTCTGTAGTTTCCCAGCTTTCTGGTAACTCTTCACTGCCACCCAGTGCCTGTCTCACCTCCTCCCTAAACTCAACCTTGCAGTCTTCCTTTTTCAACTTCCACCATTTGATCCTTGGTTCTGCCCTCACTCTCTTCCTCTTCTTGATTTCCAACGTCATCCTACAGACCACCATTCTATGCTGCTTAACTGCACTTTCCCCTGCCACCACTTTGCAGTCTTCAGTCTCCTTCAGATCAACTCTTCTGCATAGGATGTAATCTACCTGTGTGCATCTTCCTCCACTCTTGTACGTAAACCTATGTTCCTCCCTCTTCTTAAAATATGTATTTAACACAGCCATGTCCATCTTTTTGGCAAAATCCACTATCCTCTGACCTTCTTCATTCCTCTCCTTGACACCATACCTACCCATCACCTCCTCATCTCCACTGTTCCCTTCACCAACATGCCCATTGAAATCCTCTCCAGTCACCACTTTCTGTCCCTTGAGTACACTGTTCATCACTTCATCCAACTCATTCCAAAAATCTTCTTTCTCACCCATTGCACACCCAACTTGAGGTGCATATACGCTAACAACATTCATCATCACACCTCCAATTTCTAGCGTCATAATGTAAGGGTGCAGCAGACAATAAAACCTGAAGTGTCTCCTGTACTTGTACCACATTCTTAAGTATGTTTTGAGCCAGCATATTTTCCACTTAAATGCTGGTGCTGACAAGAGTATATACTATTAGGATATACTACTTGATTTCCTGGCTATAGCTAATCAAACGTTCATGTTAAGGTCTCCTGATTCCTTCCATTCCATATACTGTACTTGAAACTTAGTGCTAAAATTCATACTTACTTTGGTGTAATTCCACACTCTGTATTATATTTTTTATCATATATCTTCTTATATAATTCGCTACCATTGCTTTCCATTTGTCAGTCTAGGATTTTAAATCGCCTGTAGCTCGCAAACCGTTTGTCCTATTGACCTGAAATTTTGTACACATATACTATGTAATGTCTACTTTCCGCTTTTGGGTGATGATTAACCTCCAAGGTTATTCCTCTTTTAATTTTTATTTTATTTTATTGTCGAATCAACTCTTGGCAGCAGAGCAGCCTTGCGGGGCATACGTACGGACGCTGTTCTCATCCCTACCACCTTCGTCGTCACTTCCCCTACCTCTTCATATCTTAAATCATTCTTGAGGCAGATTGAAGACTAAAGTGCAAGCTAAAGTGAAAAATTAAGGAAAAAGTACTAAGTATTTGCAACACAAACACTGACTTAATCAATTTTAACGTTAAAAGATGCCGAAAAAAGAAGAGCAGAAGCAGGCTGCTAGGGTGGAGAAAAGAAGAGCTGCTCAGGAAGCATCAAGCATATCAACCTCTGACCAAACGAATGATAAATGTACAGAGAAAGAGTATGAAAACTATGAATGCTCAAGTCAAGTGTATTCACTGCACGTTATTGTGCAGTGCACCATTACTGGTTATTGATATTAAGGATTGCATTATAATGAATAAATTATACACCATACAAATCGATCGATTTTTACAAAAAATAGGATTGAGATTGAAAAACAAGTCGACCCCCACCCCTGAGAGAGAGAGCATGGCCAACTGGGTAAAACTTAAGGCTTGTAAACATACCTAAATTGATGTGTTTTATAGACCAATAGAGATGAATGGAGAAGAAAAAGAAATGCGGAGATAATTGCTTCCTCTGTGCTTTAAGAGCTTATTGTAAAATATTATTGATTAGATCCTGCCAGGTTTTGAAAAATTTCTGTACAGATCCTCTAACTGAGTATTTGATTTTTTCCAATTTCAAATAGTATAAAACATCGGTTTCCCACTGACTTAAAAGAGGAGAGTTAGGATTCTTCCAGTTTAGCAAAATAAGTCTCCGTGCCAGAAGTGTAGTGAATGCAACCACAGTTTGTTTGTCCTCCACTTTAAACCCATCTGGAAGAACACCAAACACAGCTGATAGTGAACTATTAAAAAAAGGTTACCCATTGTTTTTCATGTTTAATTAATCAAAGACAACATTAATAAATGCCAGATCAGGATTCTAGGGACTCTACAGAACTTTTGAATCATTTCTTGCTACGTGAATTTAAGTTTTCTAATTCAGCAAAGTAAGTCATTTTTTTCCCATTGTTTTATGGTAGGTGGTATAGGACCCTTTAATCTGAGTCAGATAAAATGACATGCCAGGATTGTTGATCAAGTAAGAACTGATGCCCCATGGTGTGTTACTCCAAACAGAGTCCCTAGAGTATTAGAGATTATTGTTAAAGAAATACTATTGAACATTGAACATTTAAAAGAAAATAACACAGTGAAGCAGGTGCCCTATATTATAACTAAAAAATCTATTTGAAAGTTCACATTTACAGTGATGTCTCAGATTATATACAGGAGCACTCTTTTGAAAGCATTGGTACAGCACACCTCCGAGACACTACCTATATCTTATTTGTGACTAGAAAGCAGAAATTCTGAAGTAGATACTGGTTTATTTTAAAGTTTGCTTATTTATATGTATGGAGTAGAAATGTTTTGACAAAGGTCATGTTTGAGGCAAAACCAATCAAAGGATGCAAATATTTAAAGACCTATTTTAAATTCTGTGTGTTTTAGAGATAAATATATGTAAATATATGTCTCTCTGGTAATGGTGTAATAATTAACAGGGATATGTCAGCCCTTCAGTAGTTAATGGTAATTGTAGACAAAGCAAATGTGAGGTGAAGACTTGACAAGTTAATAAGTTCTTGTGTAACGTATTCCACAAAGTTGCTAAAATTAAAAGTTGTTTAAATATTTCATTATAATAATATTTCTTTACATTTATATGGTGTTTTTCTCACTTCATCCACCACTGATGAGCAGAATCTACCTGGATGATGTGACGGCAGCCATTTTTGTGTCTGTACACTCACCGTGCATTAGCTATTAGATAGGGAAGTGGTAAGATAGTTGGAGACAGAGGGTGATTATGGGGCCAGAATGACTAGGCTGAGGAGGACAATTTAGCCAGGATATCAGAATACACACTACTCTTTACGATGGATGCCCGGGGATCTTTAATGACCACAGAGAGTCGGGACCTCAGTTTTACGTCTAATCTGCCATTTTAACAGCAGAGTGTCCCTGTCACTGTACTGGGGCATTGGGATCCACATTCAGATCACAAGGTAAGTGCCCCCTGCTGGCCTCACCAACACCTCTTTCAGCAGCAACCCATGTTTTTCTTGTTTGGTCTCCCACCCAAGTACTGGCCAGGCCTGCAAATGCTTAGCTGTAGGTGGATGACTTATTCTGGAGTGGATGTGCATTTGCGTATTTATGATTCCCAGGAATGTGAAGTGCTGTGAAACAGTTAAAAAAAATAACCCATTAGATTTAAATTAAGGCTATCTGCTTGAAATAATTAGCTGTTATTCAAATAAATCTTGAATCCAGAAATTTTATAGATACCTTATAATACATTTAGTAAACTTATTTTCAATATAGAAATATTTTAACTATTTTTCCTTTTACAGTTGCATTCTGACAGTTCTCTTCACTAGCTCTCCATGAAATCTACAATATTCCTTATTTTATCACCATAACGGAAATTCTGCAAGGTATTTTGCACAATACAAAATAGTGCATATACACCAAAGAATAATTAAATATTATTAATAGATAATTGCTGCAGTTTTGAACACAGGCAGTGCTCAAACAATCAATCTTTCTTTTTTTTGTTGCACTTCTACTGTGGTTCATTTCTTTCTTCTAATCTGCTTACATGATGCCCATTCATACAGTACCATTAAGGAACATGCAAGTTAAGTAGGTTGGCTCAGTGTCGTGCAGTAATTGGGTTTTAAATCTGCAAAATGAAACTCATTAGCAACAAGGCCATAGTGGCAGTCGGGTGGTGTAGATTCACAAGAGGCTAGTATCATTCTTCTCCTGATACTGGTAATATATGTTTTGGTGCTTTTCCAATACTTTAGCTAATTACAGTAGTGTCACATTCTTGAACTACTTAAACAGTTTTTTGGAGTGTGACAGGGAGCTAAAATAGTAGCAGTACTAGGCATTAAGGGATAATTGATTTCAGTGCTGCAAGCAGACAAACTTGATGATGATTGATAACAGCATTACATGCATGAATAAGCAAAATATCCAAACTGAAAAAAACAGCCTCTCCTCATGACATACAATAGCAAGACCAAAAATAATAAGACAGACACATTTTTGTGAGGTGATTATTCAGCATATACTGGTCTTATAGTATTATAAATTTGTCAGGGAAAACTGTTTTATTACTATTATTTCATTAGTACTATTATTGACATTTAATTTTAGTGAATTTCCATGACAGTTTAAACACTTTCAACTGAAGATATCATCTTTAAATTCTATTTTAAAATAGATGACAACACATACTTCAAGATATGGTGAACTTGGCAGTTATTTTATAGCGACTAAGTGCAGTGACAGTAAACCATTAAGGCAGTCATCAAACATCTAGCACCCTTTACCAATATTAGATTAGTTTAGATAACCTTTATTAATTTCATGGGGAAATACAGCAGCAGAAACATTAAAAAATCAAGGCTACAGACTCACAGGACAGATAATACAGCCAATCGATCATTTAATCAATCAATCAGTCATTAAGTAAATAAATAATATTGAATGTAACAAGTGCTTCGGGTGGAAACACTGAATTGCCCTGATAGCAGTGGCAAGAAAAGACCCCCAGAGGTGCTTCTTAGCACACCGTGGTGGAATGAAGCTGTGGCTGAAAGCGCTCCAAGACAGCACCTCCTGGAGGGGATTTTTCATGATGCCATCCAATTTTGCCATCATTCTCTTTTCAACAACAGCTTCCAGTGTGTCCAGGGTTCACCCTGTGATGGAGCAGGCTTTTGTGATAAGTTTGTTCAGGTATTGTGCTTATTCCCCAGCAGACTGCACTATGCTACTATGGACTGGTAGAACCTTTCCGGCAGCTTGCTGCACACATCTAAAGACCCCCAAGTCTCCTTAGCAAGTCCAGTCTGACCTGACCTTTCTACAGCGCCATTGTCTTGTTAGACCAGTCCAGGTTGTTGTTCAAGTGAACCCCAGGTGCTTGTAGCTCTGCACCACTTCCACATCCTCCCCTGAATGGTTCTCAGACACTCCTTGGCATGCCACCACACACTGTTTTGTTTTGCTGATGTTGAGTTGCAAGTTGTTGTCCCAGCACCACAAGATGAAGTCCCCCATAACTTTCCTGTGCTCTGATTCATCTCCATTATTAATGCAGCCGACGATGGATGAGCTCTCTGAACATTTCTGTAGATGACAAGCGCTGGTATTGTAATGGAAGTCAGTTGTGTGGAGAGTGAACAGGAAGGGAGACAGGACAGTTCACTGAGGTACTCCAGTATTAAATATATCCTTCCTTTTTTGCTTATGATATGCTCATTTTTGCCTTGCTTTAAATCACTTAATTTTTTAACATCACCTTACAAAGAAAAATTTGGTGTCCAAGATTAATGCATTATTTGTAATAGGCATGTTTCCCCAATGTTGGCACATGGCAGCATTGAAATAATGAAAGCCAACAAGCTACAGAGACACAATGAACCAGCAACATTTAAGGTTTTCTGACAAGCAACAAATTTAAGTACTTTTGATTGCAAAGATAATATGCTGTTCTGGAAGGCACAACTCAGCTCAACTGCTTTTCCCAAAGCCCTCTTGGTGGTTAAGTTGTACATCAAAGCCACAGTCAGAGTGATCATGCCTCATCAATGACAGTTAGAAGTTGCGGGCATCGGCCCATCACCTGCTTAACCTCTGTACAGGCAGCCTGCTTAGATGTACTTTTGAAGCCCTGCAGCAGATGTTAAATCATTCATTTAGTTTGTTATATTTTCAGTGTTGCAAACAGAATCTTTAACAACTAAATCATACTTCAGTGCTTCATGTAAATCGAAACACACAATAAAGATAAAGAACGAGCATCTCTGTTCAAAGATCTGCACTTTGGTAACTGCCAGTGACCAGCCACATCAGGCTCAGAAGCGACCTCCTTGTAGCATGACATATGTGGGCTGGCAAAGAGAGATTTCAGGTAAATGTAGAGAGGGCTCAGGCCCCCAGTCCTAAAGTAGACTAAATGTGAAAATGTCAGGGGTGTGTGAATGGATACAATTATTTGTAAACCAATGTGTGTTCTTTTTCTGGCCGGTAGATTTTCAGCTGTTTTTTGAATCTGAAAGTGGTGTTTAAATTCTTTCAGCAAATTATTTAAGAATAGAACTCTCCAACTCTCACCATTTTAATTGGCATTATATTGCATTTTAATATTTTAATTGTCTTTACCAATCACAAGGTTTGCGTGCTGCAGCATCCCCCTTTTCCGCACTTACAGATTAAGCATTTTTTTTTGTATGTATGAAAGTGAAGGTGATGGATTGTGGGCTTCATCTTATGTTCTGTCTTTGTATAAAATCTTACATCCTCTTTACAGCTGGATTCTGCTCAACTAATAAAAATATTAAACCAGGAATGAAATCTTTAAATTCAGGCATACTGGATATGTTTATTTATGGCTACATTTCCTTACATGGTTCAGTTAAATGTTTTTTATTAAAGTATTTATAATATAAAACTTGTATAATTAATACAATAATTAATAATAAATAATACAAAAGGTTGGATCATCATTTCTTAGCAGAAAAAGATGAACAATGCATTAAACAATTTATACTTCAATGTGGACAGTCACAGTTTTAATATTCTTCATTCCTGGTTACCACGTCAGGGCCCTGTTGTGGATAGTTTCTGGCTTTTAATCCAGTTGAGATACCATAGACGTCCAAAGTCAATCCACAATATCTTACTACTGTATATCTGGTGTCGCAGGAAACAAAAGTAACAGAAACCTTTAATTCCATCAGAATTTCGTGAACAGGATCAGATCCTGGACACATATTCTTGAATTTTAGTATCATTTTCAATGTAATGTATTTCTACCACCCTCTTCAGAAGGAAGCAGAACAAACCTGGAGGCCATGTGGTGTTCTCTGCTCCTTTTCTAGAGGGTTGCACTGTGATCCCAGAGCATTTTGGTCAAGAAGGTGGAGCAAACCATGACAATACATTTGAGCTATTATTGTGGTCAACTAGACTGTTGCATTACCAAGCAAAATTGAGCCTTCAGTATTAATAAAGTATCTATCTATCTATCTTTCTTCAAGCCTTTTTGATTTTAACAATTTGTGCTGCACTTGCGTTTTAAATTTAAAATGATTCATTTGGACAAAGAACTAACAATAATTCAACTGTCTACCTTGTGCCAGCAATGAAAATGTTATATATATATAACAATATATATTTCAGATGACAGAGCTGTTTTGTTCACTGGTATACAATAGGTAGAAAACTCACTGAAGTGTTAAAATAAAAAGTGAGTAGCTTTATTTGTACTTGGTAATATAGTAACTGGAACCAGATCTTTTTCTCTCCTCTGCACCATCTGGTTGTCAGCATATGACAGGATTCTTGCTTATCTAGTTTTCCACCAAAGTACATCAAACAAACTCTGTGAGGTAAAAAAACATACAAATGGTACATTTCCTCATATACTGTATACATACATTTTTTTAGTGGAATATAAATCTCTGATGGAAAGGAAGTGTGGATTTTATCACAAGATGAAGTCAACAATGACAGTTAATAGCAAACTAATTGTGCCATTCCTCAACATGCATGTAGAAAAATCCTTATCTCTTTGTTTAGATGAGAGTTGCTAACCCTTAAGTTAAAAACCTATGGGGGGGCCCATCCACTTCGCGTGGATGAAATCTAATTGTGAGAATGTTACTGGGAGTCTTTATAGTTCAACTCACAGCAACCCACTAGAGGTCCAGCACACATACCCCTCAGTTAAAGCAGCAGCATTTTACTTTGACCCCTTTCATTACAAAACGTGTCTAAGCCTGAGTTTGTTTATATGTCTACAGGGTGTGTGTCTAGAGACGGACCGTAAATAACAAAATCAATAAAAGCTGAGAACATCAAGGGATGCTCAGTCAAGTTTAGAAAGGCTTACACAATGCAACCAAGCTTGCTTTACAAAGACTTACACCGTGCACTGACTATCTACCTAGCATTTGTTAAGGTTTCATACATTTATTCACATTTAAAGAGCTCTTGGATGCTCTAGGGCAGGGGTCCTCAATCACAGTCCTGGGGTGCCGCAGTGGCTGCAGGTTTTTGTTCTAACCCAGCTGTTTAATTAGAAAGCAATTCTTGCCAATAATTTAATTTCATGGCTTGTTAATGCTTTAACTCTGCCATGTCTGGTCATTCTCATATCCTAGATTTTCCTCCCCTTTCAAAGGATATCATCCAAATGATTTGAAGGCTAAAATGGAGGAGTAATTCTCAGTCCTTCACTTTTTTTCTCCTCGCTTTCCTTCCAAGTATTTAATTAAACCCAATAGTGCATGATAAATACACACAGGTGTAAATGGAAACAAGGTAAATGGAGAAATACTGGACTCGTTTGTCGTTTGCATGTTATTGCTAATTAGGAGCAATTAAAAATCAAGACTATAGCTGTTTAAGGCTAAAATAAGCAATAAGGGTTACAATTTTAAGATGTACTTGCCTGAAGAAGGGGCCTGAGTTTGCCTCGAAAGCTTGCATATTGTAATCTTTTTAGTTAGCCAATAAAAGGTGTCATTTTGCTTGGCTTTTCTCTACATGAAATAATACCAGAAAAGCTTGTTAATGGATGCTCTCTAACATTTTCAAAAAAACTAATGAGGGTGGAACTGAACATTTATTTGAGATGATGCGAATAAGCAAATGTCGATGGACACTCAGCTTTGTTCTACAGCAAGGTCCATGTGGTGTAGCGGGTCCACAGCTCATTGTACAAAAGCCATTCGTTTTAAATAAATGATCGCGGCTTAGCGAGGGGACATTGGGCCATAGCGAGCCGTGGGGCGATCCGTAGGGTGTGGGCGTTTCTCACACACAGGTGCACAGGTGAGGAACTGCCCACATTCGTGATTGTCCCATGGCTAATGGTGCAGCTGCTGTGGCCCTCGTCATTTAAAAAGAAGCGCGAGTCGGTTTTGGGGGGAAAAAAAAAAGATCAAGATCAAAAAAGAGAGAGAGGAAAAGAGGACGGAGGTTACAGGGAGCGAGGAAGCAGGCGGTGCGTGCGTGTGGTGAGCGCGCGAGGGCAGCTGTGAGGAAGCTGGGTGTAAAGTCGTCACCCGGGTGTTTGAGTGGATGTTGCTCCCGCTGAGCGACCATGTAGCGGGAGTGACCTGGTGAAAGCGATGAGCCGCAGAAGGCCGCGGAAAGGCAGCGGAAGTCGGGAGACTTGGTGGTGGAGTCCCCAATGTGTTAGTCCTGGCCATTGGGGTAATCAAGTCTCGGGGACTGGGATGAGTGCCATACCGGAGCCAGGGATCGGGAGGTCTCCAGTCTCGAGTGTGTAGAGGAGGGCAGCTGCAGAGAGCGTCTTGCCTGCTGCTAAGCCTAAACGGTATAAGCAGGTGAGACGCTAACAGAAAAGAAGCACCGGATTTGTTGTTGTTTTAAAGACTGCTTCCATGAGAAGATTTTAACCTCTGGTTTTTAAGGATTGTTTTTTTCTATTTATTGGTTTTACCTTCATGTTCTTTTTATGGATTATTTATTTAATGAAGAACGTTTGAACTGCACTATTTATTTGAACACCTGTTTTGTTGGATTTTAAATAAAAGCACTATTGCACTTTTTGCACCACCCCTTGCTCAATTGTTTATTTGCCTCCATTGACTAGCTCACTCGGTTACGTTATCGACGGTGTTGGGTTCAAGTGCTTCCAAACATCAAAGGGAGTGTGGAGCCAGAACCCACATCGTCACAGTCCACCATTACTAAAGCAACAAAATGCACACTAGCTTTGACTGAATTAGTTACATAGTGCGCTTTTTGGCAATGAGATGAAAATATAAGCGCCTCTTCATTAAAAGAAATTTGAATGAATTTTGGAAATTGATTAAATGTTTTTGATTTGAATAGAAAATCAGATACAAATAAAATACTGAGGAGCAAATTTGCCTTAGGATTTCAAGACGTAGGAGGGGCACTGAGAAGTTCACATTGGCAGATGAAAGAGACAGTTTATCTGTCTGATGAAGAGTTAATCATGAGGAGTGATTGAAGCACATGTACTGTATGTTAGGTTGTTTATATGTCTACAGGGTGTGTCTTGAGAAGGACAGTAAATAACAAAAGCAATAAAAGCTGAAAACATCAAGGGATGCTCGGTCAAGTTTAGAAAGGCTTACACAATGCAACCAAGTTTGCTTTACAAAGGCTTACACCTTTCAATGACTATCTACCTAGCATTTGTTAAGGTTTCATGCATTTATTCACATGTTTAAAGAGCTCTTGGATGTTCTAGGGTAAATAAATTAGCCAGCAAAATTACATTAATATGGACAACTGCTGTATCTCCAGCTCCCAATTCCTGCAATGGCAATACCAACTCAGATGTTCTGTGTCCAGATTTGTGAAATAATAGGAGAAAAGCTTGTTAATGGATGCTCCCTAACATTTTCAAAAAAAAATAATGATAGCACAACTGAACATTTTTTTGAGATGAGATGAATAAGCAAATGTCGATGGACACTCAGCTTTGTTCTGCAGCCAAAGTCCACCATTACCAAAGAAACAAAATGCACACTAGCTTTGACTGAATTAGTTACATAGTGCAATTTTTGGCAATGAGATGAAAATATAAGAACCTTTTCATTAAAAGAAATTTGAATGAATTTTGGAAATTGATTAAATGTTTTTGATTTGAATAGAAAATCATGAACAAATAAAATACTGAGGAGCCAAATTGCCTTAGGATTTCAAGTCATAGGAAGGGCACTGCGAAGTTCACATTGGCAGGTGAAAGAGACAGTTTATCTGACTGATGAAGAGTTAATCATGAGGAGTGATTGAAGCACATTTACTGTATGTTAGGTTGAATTCCCACTGGGACTGGGTGGTCTTTTGTCCTTGGAACCCTTAAAGATTTTTTTTTTTTCTCCAGCTTAACTGTTTTTATTGTTTGTCCTTCCAGCCACCTGACCTTATTATCGTATTCCTCTGTAAAGACTTACAATATAATATTGTAAATAAGGGCTCTACTCTTCAACTAATTCTATGTTATGTAAGCTCGTATGGATTTATTTATTTTTTATTTACTTATTCATTACTAATCTTACATACTTTAATTAGTTTTTCTTTTCTTGTAACCGTCTCTTTGACATCTTGTAAAGTACTTTGAGCTATATTCTTTGGATGAAAATGTGCTAAACATATAAATGTTGTTGTTGTTATTCCTCTATGGCAGGGTTGTCATTTTTACAGAGGGTCGAAAATAATGTTTTAAATACTCAACATATGTAACTGCTGCATTTTTTGTACCAATGAGACACGCAGGTAGTTCTCCACTTGCCACAATCACATATTCTGCCTCATGCCCATGTTAACCCTGTACCTTGTCAGATTAGAGTCTGCACATTTTCTCTGTGTCAGAATGGAGTTTTTCCCTTGGTGAAAGGTGACTTTTGATGAAAAGAGGCGACTATTGTGAAGAGGAGACTTTGTGCTACAGGTTTGACCGGGTGAGTGGCAGTAAGAAAGCAATTTCTTAAATGACAAAATAAGGCCTTGAAATACCGGCTGTGGACTACTTCAAACTGGATGAAGTCTCCTCTTCACAGCAGAAACTGAGTCTTGATTTTTCCACTACTATTATTAAACTGTATTTGAAGCTGTTGTGCTGTGAGGTGCCTATCACGCAAACCGGTGACCCTCAGAAACTTGTCTTATGTTTGGGTTGTGACTTTGGGTCTTCCAGATCTCTACCTATCAGTGTATCTTCTAGTTTCCAGTTGCCTTTGGATTGTGTAGGACACCATACTCACTGACACTGATTTTTTTTTTAAAGTAATTTCTCTAAATGAAAGGCCTACACTTCTAAGGGTAATAATGCTTTGTCTCATTTAATTTGTTAATTGCTGTTTTCTTGCCATTATCACTGAAATATTTTCCAAGTAGTACTTCAGAGGGTGTAGTAACAGTCTGTTCCAACTCTGCATTAAGACAAACAGAGGGTTTTTAAGTAATCAACAAAAGTTGTGACACAACTGTTTGCTTCAACTTTCAAGGCTTAATCTACATTAACTGCTGCAGAGCATCTGTAGGTTGTAACATATTTGATGTTCCCTGATGAAGGCCCTTTTGTAATATTATAATATTATTAAAATTTTTATTAAGAAGAAAAGTAAACCTTTTTAAACTGAGGGAAAATATGCCAATAAATATTTGTTAAGGATCTCTTTGTATACCATGTTGTCAGTTCGGCCTTCCAGTTGTAACATGACCAAGCTGTGCGCTGAGCTTACTCCTAAGGATGCAACGTACAGTTGGCCATGTGAACATTAATCTTGTTTCTAATCTCACAGCTTGGATTGCTACTGTCATAATTGGTTTGAGTGTCATGGTTTGTTTCAATTACAACAGTCTTTGAAGGATTTGTTGTGTTGAAGTGACATTCGGCATCTGTCAAGCGTTGTAAGCATACAACTGGTTTCATCGATAAAATCACATCCAGCTTTTGAGAGTTTAAACATTCATAAACATCAAAGTGTGCACTACTGAAATCATCACCTGTGAGTCTAAGATGTTTAAGAGGCATTGGCGGTTGTCGAAAGGTGTAAAATATTTGGCCATTTTGGTACACTTGAAAGCAACAACCGAACAATTCAGCGGCAGCCATCAACTCACATGCAGAACCATAGGTGAAGGACTTAAGCATTTCACTCTTATAGTGCTCCTGTGTAGTATAATTATCTCCTGTACCGTCATCAGTCCACACCTTGAACCTGTCCCAGTCATTCAATACATAAGACACAATGTTCCTCTGGATATCAAGAGTGAGCCTGATATGGCTGTGCAATATGATAATCTCGATAGACATGGTAATGGGGGTTGGAATGATAAAGGAAATGGGTACTTGAGCAATGTAAAGTAACTGTAAAATACCTACACAATAACTATAATTGTAATAAACAAACAATAAAACAGCGGAGAAGCTGTGGATTAAACAAAAAGGCTGTAGTTATCAGCAGGGAGACGTGAATCCCGTGGCGAAGCAAGGAAGGAAATGTAGAGACCGGAGCGACGGACGGCCTTATATAGGCAGGCAGCCAGCCAACAACGTGTGAGGCATTGAGATGGGGGACCCAATGCTGCCTCACACAGCGACCGAGCTGCAGGCTATGGACATATATATGTACGTAAGTAGGATTCAGTTAGCGTTGGGAACCCGTGTACCAAATTTCTTGAAGATGGGCCCATAAGTAACAAAGACTGTTGAAAAGTTCAATATGCCGGCCGACAGTGGCATCATACTACCAAAATAAGTACATACAGTACATTGGTTTCAGTTAGCTCAGGGAAGCCACCTACCAAATTTCGAGAAGATGGGGCCATAAATAAGAAAGTTCAACATGGCGTACGTTGTTGACCGTTATGACCGTTACGTGTAGAATTTCGAAATGAAACCTGCTAAACTTTTGTAAGTAAACTGTTAGGAATGAGCCTGCCAAATTTCAGCCTTCTACCTACACGTGAAGTTGGAGAATTAGTGATGTTGGAAAGTTCAATATGGCGGCTGACAGTGGCGTCATACCACCGAAATAAGTACGTACATTTGATTTCGGTTAGCTCAGGGAAGCCACCTACCAAATTTCGAGAAGATGGGGCCATAAATAAGAAAGTTCAACATGGTTGACGTTGTTGACCGTTATGACCGTTACGCGTAGAATTTCGAAATGAAACCTGCTAAACTTTTGTAAGTAAACTGTAAGGAATGAGCCTGCCAAATTTCAGCCTTCTACCTACACGGGAAGTTGGAGGATTAGTGACGTTGGAAAGTTCAATATGGCAGCCGACAGTGGTGTCATACCAAAGAAATAAGTATAGACATCGGTTTAAATTAAAAGTTCAATATGGCGGCCGACAGTGGCATCATACCACCGAAATAAGTACCAAATTTCAACCTTATGCCCACACCAGAAGTTGGAGAATTAGTGATGTTGGAAAGTTCAATATGGCGGCTGACAGTGGCGTCATACCATCGAAATAAGTACGTACAACGGTTTTGGTTAGCTCAGGGAAGCCACCTACCAAATTTCGTGAAGATGGGGCCATAAATAAGAAACTTCAACATGGCGGACGTTGTCGACCGTTATGACCGTTACGTGTAGAATTTCTAAATGAAACCTGCTTAACTTTTGTAAGTATGCTGTAAGGAATAAGCCTGCCAAATTTCAGCTTTCTACCTACATGGGAAGTTGGAGAATTAGTGATGAATCAGTGAGTGAGTGAGTTAGTCAGTAAGTGAGGGCTTTGCCTTTTATTATTATAGATATACACTATATATAGAGAGAGATATGTATGTGTATTTATATATTTGTTAACATCACTTCAACAGAGGCCCAACAAAACAACAGGGCAGCCTCAGTTGTGGGACCTCCATGGAGGTAGTAGCAAAGTTGTTTTTTTTTATTTTAAATGTACTTCTTTTTTGTCATTCTGGTGTGTGTTTATCTATCTGTCTGTCTGTCTGCCTTAAACATGTGCAGATGAAGAAAATTGAGGACCCTCAGATAGCCCCATGTGAGTGTGTATATGAGTGTGTCCTGCACACCTGCACCTTGAAAGTATTGGCGCCACAAATCTTTGTTTAATCTGCTTATCCAGCTGAAAGCTTAATTGACACATCGTCTCTCTAACTTCAATAAAACTATCATTTTAAATATATTCGTAAAAGTAATGTTTATTTTTTAAGTGTTCTCATGATTAATACAATCTTCTTTTCTTTATGTCTATAGCACTTTTCATACTGAATGCAATTCTCAAGAATTCTACATTTGACTTTATTAATATCCACTGTAGCAGTGCTTTGTGCATTTTTTTTAAGTTACATGTGATCTATTATTTATTAAATTATACATGCACTTGAAGAAAGAAAAACAAAAAAACAGTACATTTTTAAAAGTATCTTATCAACTGATGGCACTGCTTCATTCCTAGTCCGCTTAATAACACCTCAATTGCCTTTGACTGTATTGATTTCTTTTTTTCAAGGAGGCACAGCCTCAAGGCAAAGAGGATTTCTTGGATGCATCCGTTCTTTACAATTAAATGGGGCAACACTAGACCTTGAAGAAAGAGCAAAGATTACGCCCGGAGTGAATCCTGGATGCCGTGGACATTGCAGTAGCTATGGTAGTCTTTGTCAAAATAATGGGAAATGCATTGAAAAATACAATGGATTCTCATGTGATTGTAGCTCATCTGCTTACACAGGACCGTTCTGTAAGAAAGGTAAGAATGAAACAGCTAAACATGGGCACTGCTTTATGTGTAATGCTATATGTGTCTGCATGTATTGAAGGGGTAGATTAACAAAGAGAAGGGGCTCTCCCAACAGACCCTTGGAAATTTGAGAGAGAGCCACAGACAGTACACCATGACAGAAAATCATACTTAACTGTGTATATTTAATGCCATCAGTGTGGTACAGGGCAAAGGACATGATAAAAATGAGAGAGAAAGAGAGGGAATCATTTGAGAACACCTTTGCTCACCAGAGTGGGAAGACAGCAGTTGCCATAATGAAATATCTATGTGTTGTGATGGAGTATACTTGGCTCCTAGGAGTGGTGGTATAAAAGTTGAACTTTAGTGGGAACTTGAGAGAGAGAGAGACAGAGACTGGCAGAACTGCAAGAAACCATGTGGTGGTAGCATGGAGATTTTCCTTATAGAAAGAGGAATGAAGTTGCATCCTGTGAAGACTGAATGACAGATGATGTTGTCACATGGATGGGAAAATGTTGTCTGTTTATTTATGTCTTGGCAACCTAACCATTTAATGGCTTCCATGGCTCAACAGTGCAAGGACACCAGAAGTCATTAGAAGGTGCTGCACCCTGGTATTCCAGCAGTCAAAGAGAGCCTCATCTTATTTTTATGAGATTTGAGGGATTATGCAAGAAATTACCTCAGAATGGTATTTAAAGTCAACCTAGATCATAGATAACATGAGTCTAGGGTTGAAAGGATAGCTGAGCATAGACTAGGAGAGAATAAGATGTCAGTGCCATATAAAAGAGAGAGAGAAAAACAGTGAGAAAAACTGAGAGATAGGGACAGTAAAATTGGAGTTCATGGATAGTGATGAGTGAAACAATTTTCATTAGCCTATGTATTTTGATTTCTTCTTCAGTCCTTTTCTCCATGTGCAATAGCATTGAACAGTTTACTACTATGACGCAGAGTGAGTGTTAATGCTGAGAATTATAAGAGGCTTCCAAAAATGCCCACTACAGGAAGAAATCCCATCAAAATCCTGGCTAGATACAAAAAGGGCCAGGTAAAAATTAATATAATAAAAGATGTATTATAAAAAAAAAATGCTCTCTAAGTACATGAAGCTCTGTAGAGCACTAAAGGCAAACAGAGGTTGCCAGCAAGGGCAATACAAGGTGAACAAATCCCAATTCACAATCCAATGGCAAAGTAAAGAAAAAAAAGAACAAAATTGTGAAATCTCCAATGAATCAAAAAAGCAGAGCTCAGCAAAACCACAAGTATTACTTACCAAACCGTCTAGCACAGGTGTCCTCAGCTCCAGTCTGGAGGGCCGCAGTGGCTGTAGGATTTCATTCAAACCCTTTTCTTAATTAGTGACCTGTTTTTGCTACTAATTAACTTCTTTTAAATTAATTTTAATTAACTTGCTCTTGAAGACTCAGACCCCCTATTTGTTTCTTTTTCCGTAATTAGCAGCCGAACAATAATGAGATACAAAATGAACCAAAACATGACCAGCAAACTGTGTCCATCATAAAATATTTGAAAAATAAGGAAAGAAGAAGGTCTCAGGAATGTCGATCTGCTCAGGTCCACAAAATGCTTTAAGAGTGCCCATATAAAAGAGAAGATCAACAATTTCGGAAATGTATGCTATTGAACAATGAGAGCAGCAACAAGCCATGGAATTAAAGAACAGTTTTAGTTAACAACAAGACTCAGCACCTAATTAAGCAACTGCTTGGAGTAAAATTGGTTGGAGTTTGAGGCCCTCACTTATTTGGTCTTCTTTTGGGTAAATCACTTCAAATTTGATTTCTGTTTGGATGCCATTTAAGGAAAGAAATGATGAAGAAATTCAGGGGAACAAATCTTAAAAAAACAATTATGATTAAATCAAAAAGAGTTAATTTCCAGGTATGTACAGTTATGTGTCTAGGTAAATTAACTGTTTTAGTTAAAATTTAGTTGAAATTATATCGCCAGTCTAGTCCCATCTCTATCTGCAATGCCACAAAGCCCTTCATCTCGTCTTTTGTTGTAGGTTTCCACTTCAAAAAACGAGAATGCGGAGCAAATGCATCCCGCGATTCAAAAAATTGCTCTGCATACCTGTTTGTTTCGTCGGATATCAGCTGAAACACTGCCTCAGGAAAAAACAGATTGAAATAGTCCAGCGGCTTGTAATCCGTTGTATCCAGCAGCAAGCCGTGCCTTTATGTGAAGTCCGGTAGCCAGTTTGGCTCCCACGGATCAATTTCTGGGTATTCCTCCCACGCGAACCTTGCCATAAGTGCATCGGCAGCGCGAATGCGCTCAGCTGCCAGCCGAGCAGCTGAGGCGGCATCGGCTGGTCCCCGATCGGCTGATGCCGGCTCCTCAATCTCTTGCTCGACGTCCTGATCACTATCAATGAAATCCGACTCCGAGATAATGCGCAAAATGTCATCTGCCAAGTGTTTTCTTTTCTGCACTCGCTTCACTCCCTCGTGAGATGTTGATGCCATCTTGCCTTTGTTTACATTTGTTTACATATCGCAACTCACGCACATATAAGGATCAGTGGCTGAGTCAATGAGTCTAACATTCCTCCAAGCAGAGAGGGAATGCCTGTGACGTGACAGTGAGTTTTGTCGCCATTAACAGCTGATTGTCGCCCTTTATCCCTGGATGTCGACTTTTGTCGACATTCGCCCTTAACCCCTCCTGTCGACAAAAGTCGACATCCGCCCTAAAAGAGTTAAAGAGCATAAAGGTAAACTACAAAAATAAAGGCACTTTTCTTCCCTGGCATATCTAAACACTTTTTATCTCTTTGCTCAAACCTTTTAACACTGTCTAAAACTGGTTATCATTCCTACTTATGGTTGTGTTGGGGGAAACAAAGGCTTGTTCTGCCACTCCTAAATATTTCTGTGCAGTTGGACTCCTTTTCACAAACTGCTTCCTTTTCTGCATAAAATCCTAGCATTACTTTGTAAATCTGAGAGGGTTTAGCTATGTCTGATAACAGTGCTTAACAAAAGTGCAATGAAAAATCCTGACTGTACAAATATGCAGGAGGCATCATTAGAAAATGTACACTTTATTAGATACATCTGTCCTTCTCTGATAATTCACAGATCAGTCAATAATGGCTTCATATTTGCAGATGATGACATATAGAAAATGTCAGTACCAATGTGTCGGATTTGTAAGAAATTCAGAGGGCAAGACAATTTGAATGCATCACTGAAATAAGTGTCATACATGCTGACAAGGGTGTATGAATGCTTTTATTTTCAGGCATAACTGCAACAGAATGTATTAAGAATAGGACACCACCCAAAAATATCTAGAGAACCAGTATCAACAGTGTTAATTCATTATTAATTTAAAAAGTATTTGAAAAAAATGTGTTTGAAATAATCATCTAGTAGTTGAGCAGGCTTGAAATAAGGCACATCAGAATTCACAATTCATCATACTAAAACATCAACTAGGGATGACACATAAGCACTGAGGCAGCAGTACTATCAGCTGGCACTTCATATTTGAATAAGCAGCTTCAGCACCACCTGCAGGGTTTCCTATAAAAAAGGGTGAGTCTGCCACAGTCACATGATCATAAACTAGTGTGGCTAAACTGAGTGGTCCTTCTAAGGACTGCAAACCATCTGAAAGAGCAGTGAAATGAGTAAAAACCTATTGGGTCAGTACTAGCAAGCGCCTGGCATTGCTACAATATTTTGTCATTGATACATATGGCAACCGGTAGAAATGTATTGCCCTCACTGTAGTGGAATAAGAAACATGAACACCACACAATGGAACATTGGGAAAAAAACCTATTGAGATGAATCATCATTTCTGTTAATTCTCATTGACAGGAGGACTAGAATAGGGTTAAGTTCCAGAGTTCACAAATCAATTCTTCTCATTGGTGGTGACAATGTAATGTTGGGGATGTTTCTTATAAGCTTAAAATTCATTCATGAATGATAATAGCATAGACATACTTCAGAAGAACACATAGGCTTCAGTCTTTAGTAGCGGAAATGCTTTGTGCCGATTACACAAGTACCTTTTCAGGTGAGGGTGGCACATTCCAGTAGACATTTGCTGCAAGCCCAGAACAATTACTGTGTGGGATTTCTGGGGTCCAACTCTATTTATGTGAGTTTCAGTGACTCTAGTGCCTCCCACATCATATAGTAAGTATACTGCATGTGTAGTTTAGGTTGGCTGGAGTCTGTAAAGTTGCCCAGTGTGAGTAAATGTGTGTGTGTGCATGAGTGTGCTGTGCCCTGGTTGGTTGGGTCTTTTCAAACCTCTGTTTTTCCTTACCTTCTTTCTCCTTTAATCTTTTCCATCTTTCATTCCCCTATAATGTTGCATCCATTTTTCTACCCTTTGTGTTTCTTTTCGCTGATCTTATGTTTGGATTATTCCTGATGGAAACTCATTATCTAAATATTCCGTTTGGTTTAAATATTCTGCTGTATTATATTTTAAATATTCTGTTTGGTTGAGTGGTAAAAGGAAATCTAGCAATTTATATTCTATCCACAGAAAGATTTTTGGCCTGTATTAATGATGAGTTGTGTGCTGTAATATGGTTCTAATAACAATCAATAATCTGATATTATTTATTAATGTGTTTCAGAGATATCTGCATATTTTAAAGCCACAACATCAGTGATGTATATGTTTAAAGAACCATATGAAATGAACAAAAATTCAACAACACAATCCTCTGCCATCTACTCGGACATTACTCTACGAAAGGAGAATATTGCCTTCGGTTTTCGTACAACACAGACTCCATGCTTACTCTTGTATGTTACATCATCACACAAGGAATTTTTTGCTGTAACACTCAATAAAAATGGTAAGTTCAAGAATTAGTGAGTTTTACACAGGTTTGTCAAAATAGCTATTCTAAATAGCATTGTTACATCTAATGTTTTTGGTAGGTTCTTGGGTTTAAATCTTAGGAAAGTAGCAAAGTTGTTTTCCTCTGAGGTCCTGAAGATGAGTTTGTTGATGAAAAGCTCTCTACAGGTTACTTTAATATGTGCATATTACTTTGTGTGTGTGTGTATGCATAATGTATGTGTGTGTGTGTGTATATATATATATATATATATATATATATATATATATATATATATATATATATATATATATATATATATATATATATATATATATATATATATATAAATATTATACGTATGTATATTAATGTTTTTTGTAGATAATAATCCACAAAGGGAGAAAATGAATCACATATCTCACATATCTTAAAATGTTTTTTTATTCCTAAGCTATCGACAACCTATCAGGTGTCATCATCAGAGGAAAATGATTGGACATACAGGAATCAAAGGCAATATATAGCAAATGATGGGGTGGGGGTGCAAGGCGGGGTCAATAAGGTGGGTTTTGGCAGGTGTTGGTCATAAAGTCTTTTTAATCATTTAGGTGTCCTTCTTTTTAAGCCTGCATTTGCTGGCATGATTTAGCCAGCTCTCTGGCACGTTTAGTATTAGCCCTGAATTTTACTTGAGCCATGTGATATGCAAGCCTTATCACAAACCTTTGCTTCCATATATATATGTTATTTTATATGGTTGAGCTTTCCAACTGTTTCATACTTGGAATGAAAATTACACAGATAGATAGATAGATACTTTATTAATCCCAAGGGGAAATTCACAGTAGTGTATGCTGATTATGGCATGTCGAAAGTCCTGATCTTGAATCTGAGCCTGAATTTCAGATTAATTTCAATTTTGAATGTGCATTTGGGTGGTCTGATGTGATGTCCTGATTTCATGTGATATTGAACAATGACACTGGATTACAATGCAGTATGTCTGTCTGTATGATAGGTTGGTAAAGCCAGCGTCACTTTCCAATACTCCTAGTTAGATGCGAAGTCGAACTTAATGACTGCATTTGCTGATTTGAGGATGTCAGAGTACATGACTAGAATATCACAAGGGGTGGCAAACTACATAACCCCATAATGACCTTCCAGTACAGTTCCACATTTTCAAAGAATTGCAATGCTCTTGCCTTTATCTAACAGCCAATAATGTGCTGTCTGACTGCGCCAGTGTTGTGCAAATGCAGCAAGTTCATTGGTCACTCTCTGACATTTTGTTTTTTCAATTCTCTTGTGATACATAAAACACTAGACAGATGAGCCTCTATTCTGTTTGCAAGTTCCAAAACACATGCTTCCCCAGTTTACTTGTGGCTGCCTTGCATGCATTGTGTTTTCAGGTGAGCGCTCATTTTTTGTTAGCTCTTATGTGCACAGCACTTATCTGTACAACTTAAGACAAAATCAAACCTGTCAGCACAGGTTGCAGACTGGCTGGACTGAGTTACTGGAAATCAATCAATCAATCAATCAATCAATCAACATTTATTTATATAGCACATATTCGTACAAAAAAATGTAGCTCAAAGTGCTTTACAAAATGAATAGAAAAATAGAAGACACAATAAAAAATAAACATAAGTCAACATTAATTAACATAGAATAAGTAAAGTCCGATGGCCAGGGTGGACAGAAAAAACAAAAAAAAACTCCAAAGCTGGAGAAAAAAATAAAATCTGTAGGGGTTCCAGACCAAGAGACCGCCCAGTCCCCTCTGGGCAATCTACCTAACATCAGTCAAACAGTCCTCTTTGTATTTAGGGTTTTCATGGAAGGACCTGATGATGATGGTCACGTAGACTTCTGGCTTTCAGTCCATCAATGTTGGTGCATCATGATGCTTTAAGTAGGTGGTGGTGGCGCAGGCCGCCACCACAAAGAAACCGGAAAAAGAAACAGAAGAGAGAGTAGGGGTCAGTATGGATTTTGGAGCCACTGTGAATAGTTATTATGAAGAATTGAACATACAGAGTATCAGGATTAAGTTAAAGTGAAGTAATGAGAAGGCCATGTTAAAGTAATGTGTTTTCAAATGTCAAACTACTCAACTGGTGGTCATGAGAGTGCACCATGACTGGCCCATGACTTGCTCGTGTTAGGTAAATTACGTCTGTGAGTAAAAAAAAGTATGGAAAAATAATGAAATATTACAAGGCCGTAACTGAAATTGTGTATTGTGATTTGCATCTTAGAAAATACATTTATGAAGAAACAAAATCCAAGTAAACAGCAAATATTTGTCTAAAAGAAAGCAATGCTTGAACTTTCCTTAGTGAATAATTTATTGTTCATTAAACACCTTAATAATTCAAAACCTCAAAATAACAGAAATAAGAGAAAGGAAAAAGTAATACAGTCTTTAACAATAACTAAATGACAATAATTAAGATTCGTCAAAAAAAATAGACAAGGAAAGAAAAGAACATGGGAATTACACAGATACTAAAACAATTCACTGAAGAAACAATATGAGAGAGAGAGCTAATGTAACAATTAAAAAAGAATAAATAACAAGTTGTGAACCACTTGGGGCACCAGAGAGCCCCAAACCCCAGACTCAACTTCACAGAGACAAGTCCCGTTTAAAAAAAACTGATTTATTTGTACAGTTACCTTTCACAAATGTTTAAAAGCACAATCACCACAACTCTCCTCAGTTTCTCTTCTCTCTGTTCTTCTCCTTGACACCTCCCAGGCGAGCTTTGTCCACTTTCACCTGACTCTGACTCACTTCTGTGAGGTCAGTCCCATCCTTTTATATTGGCCAATCTGGATCAGGCAGAAAGGTCATGCCATATGACTCTTCCACAGCACCTCCTGGTGGCACCCATCGTACCCAACAGGGCTGAAATATCGAACAACAACTCCCATGGTGCCTTGTAGGAATCCAGGGCACCACTGTAAACCAGGGGAGCTGCCATTTAGCATTTTGGGGGAAGGAAATGTACCAGATCCATTGTTCTCCCCAGTCTTTCCATTATATGGGCCTCCCAGCTTGGTATCGATCCTGGAACTAACTCAGCCGGGACGCCTGTGTATTCCTCTAGACACTGACATCCTCTGCCTCTGTTCTGGGCAAAGAAGAGTTTTCTTTGCTCCGTTTCTTAGAGTGGCATAGGGTTGGCTTCCCGTCCAGTTAAGGAACCACCCTCCTTCTCAGTCAGGATGCTTGCCTCTTCATATTGTCCATCACATAGTACTTCCAGTACTCTGGCTAAAACCCTAAAAAAAAAAAAAAGAATAATATTAGTTTTGAAGCCCTATAAACTGAATAGAATGAAACTGAATAAAGCAGAACAAAACAACCAATAATAAAAAAAATAAAAATTCTTAACTCGTATGAGGAAGGTCACTGCACAGATAACTCAGTAAATGCCTCAGTACAGAACTGAAGGTGTGGCAGATTTTTATGTAGACCCTCATAACTGGCAGGACACCAGAAGTGGAGGCCACGCCTCCCGTGGCTTGACCTTAAAAAAAAAAAAGAAATGCAAACAAAGGCAAGAAAATAAAGAGAAGTTAAGGATTGGGGAAAGGGTCCATTCAGTGTGGTACAGAATAGAAGGGTATTGCTTGGATTTAAAATCAGCCCTATATTGTAAAGACACTGTAGGCATCTATAGCATTGTGTCAACCCAACAGCCTGTACAAAAATTCACAGGAAGAAATAAAACTGATGCTGGCTTAACTGACATAGCAGAACACCACAAAGCCCCTTCCATTATTCTGATACATGTGCAGTAAGCCATAAGACTGTATTTGTGGAAATAATCACTTATTTTCTTTTTTTTTTGTTTCTTCTCTAGGCCATTTGCAAATCAAAATCAAGCTGCATAATAGCAAAGATGCAGAAGTTTTCAAAATCAATTTCCGAAACCTTGCAAATGGACAACTTCATAAAATAAAAATTCATCGAGAAGCTGGAGATCTTTCTGTGCAGGTAAATGATAGCTTTTGAATTTCAATTCTCTAAATATATCTTTTAAACTATTTTAGTATATAAATAAAACACATTTGAAATATAATATCCAGGGAGCTGTCAATCCCATGACTGATACTAAAAAACAATTCATAAGAGACATTAAAATACTTAACCTTTTTTTGCCACATCCCTGATGGAGATACAGTGAGTTAGAGAAAAGACTGGATTGTAAATTTTCCCACTATTTGTTACACTATTAGATAATAACTACTAGATTTTTACATTTAATGACTAAGGAATTTTAAGAGGGCAATAACGTACCGTGTTGCAAATAGAAGGAATGCCACTGATAATGCTTTTTAAATATACTGTATGCATTAAGAGAAAATATTTTACTACTACCAACTCTAACTTTGCCAAGAATTGTTTGTTTAATAAGTTCTTTCTTGACATTTATTAAAGTTGTATTTGGACATTCATAATAATGGTTTTTATAGCTCTCTTACAATTCTTGCATGGGGTTTCACAACCCCCTTACTCCCTCATAAGTGTCATAGTGACTGGGATGGTTGGACTCCTCAAATCAAGCTTGATCCTCAGAGCAGGTGCCTCCATTGATACATAGTGCACAACAAGGGGAGGGTCACCATAGTAAATTGAGTGCGGTTGTTAAAGCTGGAGGGTAATCGAGTGGGATCAAGTGGACTAATAAAACTTTGCAACCTCCTACCCACTACCAATATAATGAATAGTAGCTCACGACTCAAAAATTGTTGAGACCCAGTATTTGAGAAGCACTGGCTTAGAGTACATTCCTATACTTAAGCACATCCATAAATGATGTTGTTACATAATATTAGTCCTTGATTAAAGTATTTTCAGTTCCATAGTCAATGCGTAAACAGAATAATTTTCAACCAGTCAGTAAGCTATCTGGCTAGCCAGTCTCACACTACGTAGTCGTCCAACAATACATTGCCAAGGCTGTTCATATAAGACTGTGCCTCCAAGAATACCCATGTTTGCTGTGAGGCCAAGTGTCATATCTGAGGGAACTTGATTGTGTATCCATGGATAAAGGAAAAAAATGAAAGCATACCTGTGAATCAATCAATCAACATTTATTTATATAGCACATATTCATAAAAAAAAATGTAGCTCAAAGTGCTTTACAAAATGAATAGAGAAATAGAAGACACAATAAAAAATAAACATAGGTCAACATTAATTAACATAGAATAAGTAAGGTCCGATGGCCAGGGTGGACAGAAAAAAAAAAAAAAAACTCCAAAGGCTGAAGAAAAAAAATAAAATCTGTAGGGGTTCCAGACCACGAGACCGCCCAGTCCCCTCTGGGCAATCTACCTAACATAAATCAAACAGTCCTCTTTGTATTTAGGGTTTTCATGGAAGGACCTGATGATGATGGTCACGTAGACTTCTGGCTTTCAGTCCATCAATGTTGGTGCATCATGATAACAACAACAACATTTATTTATATAGCACATTTTCATACAAACAGTAGCTCAAAGTGCTTTACATATTAAAGAATAGAAAAATGAAAGACACAATTATAAAACAAAATAAATCAACATTAACATCGAATAAGAGTAAGGTTCAATGGCCAGGGGACAGAAAAAACAAAAAACTCCAGACGGCTGGAGAAAAAATAAAATCTGTAGGGATTCCAGACCATGAGACCGCCCCCTCTGGGCATTCTACCTAACATAAATGAAACAGTCCTCTTTGGATTTAGGATTCTCACGGAAGGGCTTGATGATGATGATGGTCACGTAGACTTCTGCCTTTTAATCCGTCCATCATTGTTGGAGCATCATGAAGCTGCGCCACCACCACAAAGAACCGGAAAAAGAAACAGAAAAGAGAGTAGGGGTCAGTAGCGATTTTAGAGCCACCATGAATAGTTATTATGAGAATTGAACATATAGAGTATCAGGATTAAGTTAAATTAAGATTAAAATGAAGTTATAAAAAGGCCATGTTAAAGTAATATGTTTTCAGCAGTGTTTTAAAGTGCTCTACTGTATCAGCCTGGTGAATTCCTATTGGCAGGCTATTCCAGATTTTAGGTGCATAGCAGCAGAAGGCCGCCTCACCACTTCTTTTAAGTTTTGTTCTTGGAATTCTAAGGAGACACTCATTTGAGGATCTGAGGTTACGATTTGGAATATAAGGTGTCAGACATTCCGATATATAAGATGGGCGAGATTATTTAAGGCTTTATAAACCATAAGCAGAATTTTAAAGTCAATCCTGAATGACACAGGTAACCAGTGTAGTGACATCAAAACTGGAGAAATGTGTTCGGATTTTCTTTTCCTAGTTAGGATTCTAGCAGCTGCATTCTGCACTCGTTGCAAACGATTTATGTCTTTTTTGGGTAGTCCTGAGAGGAGTGCGTTACAGTAATCTAGTCGACTGAAAACAAACGCGTGAACTAATTTCTCAGCATCTTTCAGTGATATAAGAGGTCTAACTTTACTTATGTTTCTTAAGTGAAAAAATGCTGTCCTAATGATCTGATTAATATGTGATTTAAAATTCAGATTACAGTCAACAGTTACCCCTAAGCTTTTTACCTCCGTCTTGACTTTTAATCCTAATGTATCCAGTTTATTTCTAATAGCCTCATTGTATCCATTATTGCTGATCATTGCTTTCAGTTTTCTCTTTATTTAACTTGAGAAAATTACTATTCATCCATTCTGAGATACTAGTCAGACATTCTGTTAGTGAATCAATAGAATAGGGGTCATCAGGTGCTATTGATAAGTACAGCTGTGTGTCATCAGCATAGCTTTGGTAGCTCACGTTGTGAGATAATCTGACCTAACGGAAGCATATAGCTTGAGAAGAGCAGCGAACCCAGCATAGAGCCTTGTGGAACACCATATCGGATATCATGTGTCTTGAGTTGTAATACCACAACTAACAAAAATTTTCTCCCTGTCAGGTAGGATTCAAACCAATTTAAGACACTGCCAGAGAGGCCCACCCATTGACTAAGGCGATTTCTAAGAATGTTGTGATCAATGGTGTCAAATGCAGCACTCAGATCTAAGAGGATGAGAACAGATAAATGGCCTCTGTCTGCATTTACCCGCAAGTCATTTACTACTTTAACGAGTGCAGTTTCTGTGCTGTGATTTGTTCTAAAACCTGACTGAAATTTATCAAGAATAGCATGTTTATTTAGGTGGTCATTTAACTGCATAATGACTGCCTTCTCCAGAACTTTACTTAAGAAAGGCAGGTTAGAGATGGGTCTAAAATTTTCAAAGGCAGAGGGGTCAAGATTATTTTTCTTGAGCAGGGGTTTAACTACAGCAGTCTTAAGACAGTCTGGAAAGACCCCCGTATCTAATGACGAATTAACTATGTCCAGAATATTTTCAATTAGCACGCCTGATATTTCTTTGAAAAACCTGGTTGGTATTGGGTCAAGGACGCAGGTGGAGGGTTTCAGTTGAGAGATTATACTATGTAAGTCAGGTAAATCTATCCTGGTGAAAGCATTTAATTTGTTTATAATGGAGTACCGGGGCTTTGGAGGTTCTGCAGTGTTGGGAGATATACTATGTTATCTCTAATATCATTAATTTTTTGATTGAAAAATACAGCAATGTTCTCACAGGTTTCACTGGAAGTATTCTGGGGGCATTCCTTTGTGTTACCTGGGTTTAACAGACGATCAATTGTAGAAAATAAGACTCTGGGATTACTAGCATTGTTATTTATAATATTAGAGAAATAGCAGCGCCTCTCAAGACGGACAGTGTTATTGTATTCTGTTATTTTAGCCTTCAATATCTTATAGTGGATAGTTAGTTTAGTTTTCCTCCATTTACGCTCAGCTCTGCGGCATGTTCTTTTTAAATCAGACACTCTTTGAGTCTTCCATGGAATAACAATACTAGAAGATTTTTTAACTGTCTTTTCACGTGCAACTATGTCAACAGCAGTTCTTACTTTAGAATTAAAGTTTTCCACTTTACTATTTACATTATCCTCGCTATTATAGTTGGCATTATAAACGGACTGATTGCTTAGAATAGTTGTAAGCTTTAAAGCTGCTGATGAGTCAAAGAAGCGTTTTTACACCTGTACTGTATGTCTGCTAGAACGTTAGGAATTAAGATAAGCTAGATATCTAAAATACAATAAACCATAATGCATTGTAGACTGGCACATCTTCAGCCCCTCTACTAGAAGAATATGCTAGAACAGAAAGTCAAAATCAGTAGTTAATTACAGCCATGACCAGGCTTTTTATACAGCCAAGTTGGGATGGCATGGAAAATGCAAATAAAAATGGAAAGCAGTCATTAATACATGATAATTAATTATCTGTGACCTGACATTATCAAGTCTTTCAGAATTTTGTCCCATTCCTCTTGCAAACAAATCTTAAGGTGTGTGTGATGACGCGGGTTAGCTCCATGCTCCCTCTTCATTTTTGGGAGCCTCTTCAACCCAACACCATAACCGGATGAGCGTGGCAGATGAGGACAAAACACACCAGAAGCAATGGGAAGGTGCAAAGAGTTCAGAGCTTTTAATAAAAAAACTAAACAAAACAAAGTTCTAAATAAATAATCCATAAAATGAAGGTGATCAGTGGAGGTTAAAATTCAAATACATAAATCCATTAAAACAATGCAGATGCAGACACCCTTCATCTCCTGGCCCATGTTCCCGATGAAAACCCTATGGTGTCTGTTGGGAGCCTCCAAACCCTGCTCCTGCCTTTCCAGGCTCCACCCAGTGAAAGCACATTCTGTCCTCTCACCGCCATTAATCCGTTGGCTCCTTGTGGCAAGAGGACACTCCTGAGCTTTGAGGTCGCTCCAGCTACTTGGATGTTCAGCAGGAGTGACTCCTAAGCCCACTCCTGAGTACCGGCCACATGCTTCTTCCTGAAGCTCCACACCCGTCCGCCTTCTTCCTCTCATTACACCCACTCACTCTCCTTCACACTCTTGCCTCTCTTATTCTGTGCTGTTTTCCTTCCTTCGTTTTTCCTTCTTCCCTTTCCTGCACTCGCACTTCCCTTTTTAAGGAGAGGACGTGGCATAGCTGCGGCAATCAGCAACTCCAGGCATCAATTAGGGATGCAGGCAATCCTCCACCTGTATATTAAGTGCAGGGCTGTCCACTCCCACATCGCGCACGGGAGCCACTCTCTCCCCACTACGACGACTACCCCACACAAAGACACAAGTGCAGGAATTATTTATTTAAAAGACAGCAATCAGTTGCAGACCTCACTTTACCATAGTATGCAACAGTATGGTGTCTTCTTTGAAACACATAATGCTCCATACTTTCTCAATATGGAACAGGTCAGGGCTACAGACAAGCCAGTCAAGCACCCACATGCTTTTAACGTAGGGCTTTCATTTTGTACAGTACAGTAGTAACCGGCATTTGTGGATGTGACTACGCATTTCTTCATAAAGGTTTGCCAAAGTACTGCTGAGCCAATGTGAATTTCACTTATTGGTGAATAATGGTTCCTTGTGAAGTGCCATCTCAGGAATTGGAGATCATAGGCAATCAGCTGAGGCTTTTGCTCTTGCCCTTTATACACTGAGTTTTCTCCATATTCCTTGATTTTGTTTTTATTATATCATGCACTGTTGAGGGTGAACTGCCCAAATTCTACCCAATCTGTCTTTGAAAATCATTGTTTTGAAATGTTTGACTAATTTTTGCAAGCATTTGTGGGAAAATTGGTGATCCTCTGCCCATCTTTGCTCCTAAAGGACCTTTCCTGGATGCACCTTTTATATCTGAACATGGTTACAATCACCGAATGAACATCATCTGTTTCTCTTCACAGAACTATTTTCTTTTTTTTTCTTATTTTTATCTTATTAATATCCCTAAATCGCCCCATTCCAACTTTTTTTAGAATGTCTTGCTGGCCCTCAATGAAGTTGGCCAAACTAAATATTAAGTACCTTGTCTTTATACTGTTTGTGTTGGATTCAGAAATCACAAATTTTTGTCATTGCATTTTTCATAATCTCAAAACTTTTTCTGAGTTGAGGTTGTACGTTAGAAATATTGTTGACCAGTGTTCTATAGTCCTATTAAAACCTATAAAATCAAATTTCCATGTGTTTACTTAAGTTCATCCTAAACACAAATATTCTCCATCAATCCTGTGTACATTTTGTATCAAGCTTAACTCTTTTTAATGGGAGGATGGATGTGTTCAGAGTTTAGTTTAAACTAATGGAAATTAACCAAGAGAGTATAGACATTGTTTAAAGGGAAAGGCAAATTCATAGTCTGATGTCAGGCAATTATTTTAAATATCAGTGGAGGTAACCAAACTGGTAAACCCAAAGCAAGAGTGCAAATAAAAAAAACATAGACTAAAAGAAGAATTTGAGCCATAAGTTAAAATACTGTCTTGAGCCTCATATCTCTAAGAAGCACAAGGTTCCACAGTTTTATTTACAGAAAATATCCAACACTAGAATGCCAAGGGCTGCATGCCACCCTTATAAACAGAGGAGGCATGTGACTAGCAACAGGGGTGCCACAAGATGGAATGGTGGCAGTCGACTAGGCAAAATGGGGAAAGGACTGCGATGTGAACATAGTAACCAAAAAGAAAGGTGACAACAAGAAAGACAAATTAATTGTGCGACTAAACCCTGTGAAGCAGGAAACAAATTCAGGAAAACCTAGCCAAAGACTGTTGAACCTAAAGTCTAAATCAATGTAACACTTCTAAAAGGTTTTGTTTTGAATCCACAAACTTGGGTTGCTTAAATCTCATTGCATCTATGAAGCCACACTGTTTGATACACTCTGACAAAGGGACATCACGCTGTAGCAACAGTGCAAGAACACAATGAGCAGCACTTACATGAAAGTATACAAGGCAGACAGTGTTGCCATGAGATAGACTGAACTTTGACATTTTTCATTAGATTATCTGGAACAAAAAATAGGTTTTTTGGGAATCTGAAAAAAATTAATTCACAGTAGGAAGAATTAACAAAATACAATCAAATCGTGTCAGTTGCTACAAACAACATTGCAGAGCCCACAACACCCAAAATTGCAGCAAGCACAGACATTGTCCACAAAATAGCATGATGACATCACTGTCGTGACTTTCAACCAAAAAAAACAAATAGAAATATCTATCTAAAATTCTAAAAATGTAACCAAAAGAACCTAAAAGAAGCTATAACACTGATTTATGACAGATCAGCATGTAACTTTGCACTGCTTTTAGTTTATTGCTGAGTGTGGAACGTGCTTGTTGCATCAATGGCAATATTGCCTATCATGAAATTGTAGACTGTTCATTCATCAATTGCAAGAAATAAACATTTAACCATCAGGTAGACTGAGCTCAATCAATAACTTTTAAGCTCTGAGTGGTAACTATTGATTTCAGCAGTGGAGTAGCACAAGAGCAAAATGGGCATTTTTATTTGTTGCCATACTCTGTAGTCTGTATTGTAGGTAAATTTACAAAAGATCTATTTCACAAGGACCTTTATAATTCTATAGCATATCAAATAATATTCCACTTTCTGCTGTGTTATTCTAACATCATTTTGTTAGGGTCTTTGAATTTGGAACATCACAACCAATTAGCAATGACACAGAAAAGCCATAAGCAATCTAGGATATGCCTGTAGGAACACAAGAGCAAAATTGTAGCCCTAGGATACTTTTTTTTTTCAGGACTCGTAAGTGAGCTATATAATATTTGGTGGCCAACTTGACCACCTTTCTGAGGTAATAATCCTGCATCAGCGTAAATCCTTTAGTAATGGGCTGTCTCTTTCTCTGTTTATTTCATGAATGTCAACAGTGATGTCAGACAAACAGAGAAGACAATCTGCACATAAGAGACTGGCAGTGTACTTTAACCTGGTCATCCATTTTTAGTTGTTTATTGATATTTTAACATTAATTTAGGTGATCTTTGAAAAGCGTGCTTGCAAGAACTTTATTGTTTCAGAAGTCCTAATTGCATTTTCTGTTTTCATTTTCTGGACTTGTTTATACTCCATGAAAATTGGGAAGATTCCATTAATCCTCTCGTGTCATTTCACTGTCAGGAGTATACAAAATTTCCTCACCTTAAAATTTAGGTGCAACTCCGTCACCTTTTTGAACAAGACAAAGTTGCTATTGCTATCCATGGGAACAGAATTTTTCGCAGCTACTCTTTCTTGCAGTGAAGCAAATATGTACTTGACCAATGACTTGATGATGGCAGATTATTTTACTCGGTAACAAAGTATGAGACAATGTATTTTAAGAATGAGACTTTGTTTTTTTAATGCTTTCAGTTTTAATTTTCAACTCTTTTTTCATTCATACCCAGACAGTTTTAGTCATTTTAACATCCTGCACAGTCTGTCACCCCATTTATCATAATCAGCAGCAATGTCACAGAATCTGGTGTTGGTAGTCAGAGCAGAGACTAACATATTCATCAGCCTTTTGACCTAATTAGTGAGTTTGGTAGAACTAACGCCCTGCCATTAAGTTCCTAAAAGGTCATATTATAATTTAATGTGGGGCGTTTGGCTCAAGTGCTGTCTATATTACCTGTTGTGATGGAAACCTGGGTGTCAGCTAACCCAAACCCCGACATGGACATAGAATCACAGTCCTGGGTTCAAATAAAAGTTGTTTATTAACCAAAAAATACCTCAAAAAGCACAATTCACAGGTTTTTCTCCCAATAACTCTCTCACTACCGCAATGCCCTCCTCCAGTCAAGTGTCGCCGCTCTACTTCCCAGCTCCAACTCGCCTGAATAAGGGAGTGCGGTCCCTTTTATTACAGATCTTGAAGTACTTCTGGTGCCTGGGTGACTGCCTGATGAAAGTACTTCTGGGTTGCACGGAAGTCCATAATAGGGAGCTTGTCTCCCTACAGCACCCTCTTTTGGCACCCAGTGACCCCAGCAGGGCTGCTCTGGTGGACTACATATCCCAGCATGGCCTGCTGGTTCCTTACTGTGCACTAAACACCGGGACCTCCATCCACATCTTCTCTTTTTAATGGGTTGTCCGTCCACCCTTTCTGGTCCTTCCATCCAGGTCTGCTCCCTTTCCTGGCCAGGATGCCTGTCCAGCCCGTGCGGCATCTAAACTGTATTGACAGGTGGCACTGTTGGTTACATACTTAACTAGATCAAAGAAAACAAAACATAACAAATAACAAAATTACTTGTGTACAGTAGAGGTTAATAAAATTAAGTATTAGTGACAGCAAAAGCTGACAAAAGAAGAGTGAACTGCAAAAACAGTATGCACATTGTGATCGTAAAATAAATAGATGTAGTGGAAGAGATAAATGAAACTGGGTGGAGGAGCATGCAAGAGGAGCAGAATAAGTTTCAGTCAAAGGAAATATGACAGAACTACTGTATATGATACTGATAGAATTCTGTTAAGAAGGAAAACAAAATAGCTTAGACGATGGTGTGAGGAAATAGTAGGGATACTTCAGTGGGGTACTTAATGTAATGGATCCTGATCTTGAGGGGATGAGAGGGAATATGGCTTAATTGCTCCCTAGAGAAAATGTTAGGGTGCTGTAACCAAGTAAAGAATAAATATTAAAGGCTGGTAGGGAACTAAGGAAGCACATAGCTCTTGGTATACTGTAGATGGTAAAACGCTCCTGAAAGTAAATGCTAAATTCTTCCCTGAAATTTTGTATCATTTTTTTATGAAGGTGTGGCAAACTGAAGAAACATGAAAGGGCTGGTGGAGGTGTTTGATTGTTAAAATCCCTAAGAAAGGCAATTTGAGCAATTGCGACAACTAGAAAGGAATAACAATTCAATTGAATAATATGCAGATTCATAGCAAAAATTACTCTGAATAGGTTTAAAGTAACAGTGGGCAGGCAGCTAAAGAAAAAAAACAAGCCATTCTAAGGAATAATAGATCTTGTGTAGACCAAACTAATTGCTTAGGTCTAATTATTGAACAGTGAGGAGAATGGCAAGCCCAACTGTATCTGGTCTTCATAGATTACCAAAAATCTGTCGACTTGGTTGAAAGGGATACAGTAGCATGTGGAGTATAATGAGAAGCTGTTGACTGCCTAGCTAAAGAGATTAATTGAAAAATTACAGATGCTGGGGTATACATAAAGGTAAATTGACTGAAGAATTTCCTGTGACCTCAAATGTGAGACAAGGATGTATTCCATCACTCATTGTTTTCCTTATGGTGTTACGATTATGCAGAGACCATCAGTAAATAAAGAGGAGAAGAATGATGTGGGACCTAAATAAAAAACTGTAGGATCTCGACTTTGCTGGTGATATTTGCATGCTCTTCAGCACACTTATTGAAATGAAAGGACAGCTGGACGATTTGCAAAGGGAATCTAGAAAGCTGGGCTAAAATTAAATGAACAAAAGACAAAGTCAGTACATTTAAACACACACTGAAGGGCAGAGTTCAAACTCCATGGAAATAATATGAAGATATGGAAGAGTTTACATATCTTGTCAGTACAGTGACAAAATCAGGTGGGACACAAGAAGGTGTACAGAACCGAATCAGAAAAGTGAATGGTGCATTTACACAGCTGTATGGTTAATGGAAGGCAAATAATACAACAAGGCGGACTACGATGAGAATTTGTAGCTCAAATGTTAAGAGCATGCTTCTGTAAGGCTGTGAAAAATCTGACATTACAAGGTGAATTATTCAGAATCTGCAAGTGTTCATTAACAGAATGCCAAGAAGAATATTAAATGTAAGACAGCCAGAGACAAATTGTGGGCAAATGGAGAAAGTACACAACTGCAAATGAGGAGAAGAAAATGGAGGTGACTGAGACAAATCCTGCTGATGTATACTCAAGTAGTTGAAAAGAAGGTCTTGGACTGGAACCCACAGAGATCAAAAGGCTGAGGATGGCTTGGAGGAGAACAGTGGACAAGGAGGCAGCAATATTAGGGTAGATGGGTGGCAAGGTCAAGGCAATGGCAAGAAACAGGACAAGGTGGCACTTCTGTATAGAGGCTCTATGCTCCACCTAGGAATGAAAGAGAAAAAAGAATGTAGGCCTAAGCACTGAATCTTTTTAACCATTTAAAATGTACTTGTAGCTACATCTGCAGAAACAGGATTGGTGAATATTCTCAAATATACAATGCTATTATGCTTTATCATTTTATCATCAGGGGATCTTTCGATTCTTAAAAGCTCTTTGTCATTTGAAACAGATTGTGTAACTGGGCAAAACACATTAGCTTATTCACAAATGGTGACACTGCAGCTTTACAAATATATTGTGTTAAAGTTTAAGCACTGCACTGCCCATGTAGTTTATGTTACCACCACCATTTATCTTCTTAAATGTATGAGGGGGCCCCAAAAATTCCAAGAATCAGTTAATAGAACAGAAGTAAGGTGTAATTTATTATATATGCCACTAGGTATCGTATTCCTAAAGCCTGCTTAATCAGTTCAGTGAGTGGCATCACGCTGAGTCTGTATTTTTGGCTTTTATTCTACAATTGTGCAGAGTAATGAATGGGTAGATTTTTAGTTAATTTGGGTGATTTTATTTCTCCACGTTACCAACAATGGATTTTCTGAGGATGATGATGATCACATTTTTCAACATTGACAGTTTTTTCCCTGTGGGCTGTTAATCGGTGACATTACATTGAACTGTTGAGGTGTCTAAGGGAGAACATCCAGGAAAACGTCTGGAGAACTGGAGCATCCAAAACTGGATTTTGAATCATGGCAGCGCACCTGCACACACTGCATTGTCAGTCAAAGAATTTTTGACTAAATGTGGTTGTTGCTTCATACCCACTGTAATTACCAGATTCACCAGACTTCTGTTTGTCTCCAAAATTAAAACTGAAGGGAAGAAGATTTGCTGCCATGGAAGAAATGCTGGAAAAATGAAGGAGGCTCTAAACATAGTAACAAAAGATGAGCACAGGAAATATTTCCAGGAATGGGAGAAGTGCATTACATCTCTAGGAGAGTATTTTGAAGGTGACTAAAAGAGAATTTCTGAAACTTTTATAATAAAGGTATTTTTAAAAATTGCAGAAAGTCTCCTGAGGGGATCATTCTGTTACAAGTGAACAAATGTAGTCAGAATTCAGAATAGTTACCAGTGAAAAAATCTGTACAGGAGCTTGGGAGTGATGACTACTGTAGTAGTTTTGCACATATAGACTACACAGACAGTTGAACAACCCAGACAACTTTGTGAAATAGCATTAAATGTGAAGATCTGGAGTGCCTATGATAATTATAGGCAGTTGACCATTGAATGATACTTTAAGGAGGTCCTACCACTTACAGCACAGAGGTACTTCCCATTAAGCTAAGGTGTGACTAGACACTTCTGGCATTATTTGTTAATTTCTCTTTCATGTGATGCCAGCAGCCTTCTCTGACCAGTTCTGTATCTGGACCTGTTTCAAAGAGAATGTGTATTTGACATTCTAGTACACTAATTGAAGTCCACTTTGCAGTGCTTGGTGTAATGTTCTACAGAAAGCAATTTGATGTCCTGCATCTTGTAATGCAAACCAAGAGGCTTTTATCCAGTATTAAGGATTTCCACACGTGTATTCACCTTGATGTAATACATCTTTCCACTGCTTTGAAATGAGGTGTCATCATTTCTTTAATATGTACGTGTTTGTGCAAACTGGATAATTTTTTTTTCCATTAGAGAATGTTCATTATCTAGTTTTGCAATTTCTGTCCAATTAATTATATCCATCGGCTATGCTGTGTTTTTCACTTAAGGTTTTCCTCAGTCCATTTATTAAGACTTTAAGCACTAGAAACCAAGTGGTGTCCCATTTTGAAAATCAAACAGAAAAAGCTGCAGCAATTTCCAAAGATTTTATCAAAGCAGAAAAAAAACTGCGCATCCAGAGATAAAGCAAATGCATTTGTTATTTATGAAAGTTCAGACGGTGAACTGGAAGCTAGTCATTCCATTCTTCTGGAAAATGACCCCTATTTGCTATAATTGCTGACACATTCAAATGATTTAACAGTTGTTGACATTGGCAGACACCTACGAAGGACAACAATGTACTTTGAATTTTCCGGAATAGAATTATAAGAAGGAGGCAGATTATCTGATATAAAAAGCAATGACAGTAACAGCATAAACAATAAACAAAAAATCACTTCAGCAGCTTTAACTGCTTAGAAATTTGTGCACTATGTAATTACTGTACATTTTATTGTGTTTTTCTTGTGAGCAAATCTGGTCAATGCAGTAGCTTACTATGTAGCAAGATGTGCAGTTTTAATTATTGTAATTGCTGAAAGTTGGGAATGACAAAGAAACAGAAACCAGTATAAGTTAAAAAAACAATTTCTTTATTCTTGGTGAGTTAGAGAGACTGCAGCCTCCCCACGCCTTTGAAGAGACTGGAGCCCCCCCACCACCCCCAGGTCAGTGCCACTGGCTGGTCAGAACAGAAAGTCTGCTAATATAAGAGAAAATCCCTCTCTTATATTACCTAGCTTATTCATTAGCCAAAGAGAAAAAGCATGACAGTTCATTTTGAGGTCATACATAGATTGCTTTAAGTTACGTTTACATCCTAAATATTACATGCAAGAGTGCACAGAGTTTCTTATCCAAATAAAGAGCTATTAGGGCGCTCACATTCCTAAGAAATACGCTGTTATCAGCACAGACACACAAGACCAGTTTAAAGCAGTTTCTTATAGGCAGCATTTTCTCATAAAAGAATGCAAGTTATCTAATAATTCTGTGCACAAGCTTAATTCTTTTCTACCTAAACGAAGAACAAATCATATAGAAGTAAAAATCATATAGCTCTCTGTAGCATGATTAATATAAAATATAGTCCTCGGTATTTGTAACATAACTACTTATAATCATTACAGTTAATAATGTTTTTTTCTTTCTCATTATACTGCATGATTTATTCAGATGAGCATCATTGTCAAGAACACGGATGCAGTGTAAAAACTGGAGCACGTTGCGGAGATGTTCACTTTTTTTATAAGCAGAACAAATCTAAAAAAAGTACTGAATCAATATTAGCAATAAGAGCTCTGAGAAAATTACACTGAGAGTCAAAATAAACTCTTCAACATATGTTTAAGCAGGTCCCACAGTACACAGTATGATCATTGTATAAAATGCAATACTTCAAAATGCAAAAATGGTCCCACATGCCATAAAGTGGTGTTCTCGCAACAGGGAATGTTACGTATGTTTCTGTTATAGTTTGTTGAAATCGGATGGTCTACAGAGACTGGAAAGCTATTTTATTCCAGAAAATGGTAGAAACTAAATGTGCAATTTTAGAATATTTAAAGTAGTCCTAGGCATCTCCTAACATTTCAGATTGCATTGAATAGTGATCTGAGGTCCATCCACAGGTGGGTTCCTGCACTGGTACAGCCTACTGTACCCACATTCTTGATTTCAGGTTAGGTGGTGAGCTTTTGTGTTCCCTTCTTATTTGCATCTCATAATAGTTTAAGGAAACAAAAAGCAATTAAAAACTGTGCATGAGCCATTTTTGGAGAAAGCAATTAAAAGAATCTGAATCTAAACAAGCAATTCGAGAAAAATAAAGCCTTGAAAAAGATGCTGTATTTGTAGCAATAAGTGTATACTGACTAAGCAACCTAACTTGAGCAAAAACCCTTGAGCCCTTGCCACTCTTTATGAAAGAAGCTAAGGATGCTATTGACTGTAACTAGAAGTCAATGAAAAAGTTTAAGAACTGGATTAAGTTCTGTATGTGTTTAATTTTGGGTAGTCTGCATCATGTTTGATACCTGGAGCTATACAAGGAATAATTCAATTTTATTTACATTTTTGTTTTCTTCTATTTTCAGATTGACCATTACCCCAGAGAGCAGTTTAGCCTTGTTGCAGATACCGAATTTAATGCAATCAAATCTATTTTTCTTGGAAAAGTTTTTGGTAAGTCAATACTGTATAACAATAACATGGCAGCCGAAAGAAGAAGAAGAAGTCATTATCCATGCCTTCTATTAATTGCTTTCATACAGGTCATCCTTTGCAGGTGGATCTTTATGTATGAGGGTGAATTTATCATCTTCATTGCTTTAATCAGGTTGCATTTAAGTAACAGATGATACCTTGGGCAAGTTAAACAGGAAGCCAGAGTCTTCAATGGATATTCAATTAACCATTAAAACTCTGCAACAATATGAAAATACTACATAAACTGTAGCAGCGTAAATTAAATAAACATTACTGGAGCAAACATTTTGTATCTATTATTATTATCTAATGGTGATACTTGCTTGAGTGACAATCATCATGAAGGAGATTGAGAAACAGATACATAACTGAATTGGTAAGAAAAGGAATTTGGAATTTGTGACAAAACTAAAAAGTCTTTTTTTTATTCTGATTCTATACTTATATATATTTTATTTAGCACATTTTATTTATACTTTCACCACTGATAATCCATTGATCAATTCATATTCTTAATAGACATCTACAGTACAGGACAGCAGAAAGCTACAGTTTTTCTTTATAATATTTGGAACATTGCGGGACACATCCAACAAACTCATTCAGACAGAACCAATTTGGACAATTAGTCTTGGGTCTTTGAACTGGAAACTAAATACAGGAATAATGTGCGTACATGAGTAACCCTTACCCATAACCCAGTACTCAGAAAAAAATAGTAAAACTGTGGGAGTCAAATAGAAGAGGTTTGCTCCAGCAACTGAGGAACTTGTATGGTATGCTGCCTTTCAGTTGCACAAGTGGTAAAAATCCATGGGCTCGGGTGGATCCAGTTGCCATTGTCCTTGTTGAACGAAAAATGGCATAGGCAAGAGTAAGCTGACAACTTTGCAAGGCAATTTTAAAGAATTAGGTGCTGTATTGATGAGGTGGTGTTATAGCAAGATCTGCTTGTGCCATTAGCCAGTCTAATTGTGCTTGAGCAAATCTAGAAGGTTTAACGTATGGCTCAGATATTGGTGTAGGAGTGAAGGATCAAGGTTTATGGGACTTTAGAGGTGCCCTTTGGAAGAGAGGTGCCTTTTATACCACTGGGATTACATTTGGACTGAAGGGGCACTGATGCATTGAGAAGGTGTACGCATAGGCTATTCAAGGGTTGTTTAAATTAGGGAAGGAAAGATAGTGAGAGAAGTTTAGGACAGACTAGTTTGAAAAGTTCATATGAAAGAAAGGACAGTAACATAAATTTAAAAAAAGTGATTCTTATATTACTAGTTAACTGATAATAAGCCAAATTAAAATTAGCAATAAGATAAAAAATCTCTTAGCCTTAACATTAGAAGCTTTAAAAGTAAAAAAGGAACAAATGAATATTTAATTATGATAATACACTGCAGATTTCCTAAAATGCCATTTAGTAATTTCTGAATACGTATACAGTGAACCCTCGTTTATCACGGTTAGTCCATTCCAGACTCTACCGTGATAAATTCATTTTCGCGATGTAGGATTCTTTATTTATAAATCGAATATCTTCGCAGTTAGAGTATAGAAAACCTGTTTACGACCTTCTAAATACGTTTTTTAACATTGTTAGAGCCCTCTAGACATGAAATAACACCCTTTAGTCACCATTACACTCGTATTACCCAATATATTAGACAAAATAAGAGAAAATAAGACATATTAGACGTTACAAATATCATATTACTAGGCACACTCGCCTTTTAAGGCGACCACTTTATCCTCAATTTTTGTGCTCCATGTGTACATCAGGCATGTAAGTGTTAGGGAATGAGAACATCAAAGTGCCCATTCATAACATCTCCTGAAAACCTAAGTTTTTTTTATCCCCTCAAGTGCCTGTCCAAAGTCGTACAATGTCAGCCCGAATCTGTACCGCTAAAGACGGAGTTTCAGGCACTAAATAAGCTATAGATGAGAATAAGCAAGCGCCATCTCCCCTGATATTTACTACGCGGTGAGGCATTTGTACTCCATCAACATTAATTATTTCCAGAGACATAATTTTGTCTATTTTTCCAGCGCATCGCGCACAAAAGCAAGGGAGCGATGAGAGTACCAGAACTCTGCTCATATCGCATCGCTTCGTACCTCAAGCCACAAGTAGTAAGTCTGTAATAAGCGGAATACCGCTACACTTTGCACTCACGGGACGGAAGGACAATCCCGAACGCTTTTATATAGTAGATTATTGTACTGTACATTTAATTGCACACAAACACACACAGTTCTTACACACAACCACTAACCTATGAAGGCACGACCTCAGTAGGAGAGTCTTCAGAGGTGGTGCAGTATCTTCAGGAGGTGCGTTGTTGTCTTCTTCTGCTGAAGGAGTACTAAGAGTAGGCAGTGGGTATCTGGGTGCACGGCTGAAGAACATCTTGATAGGCAGTTGCTGGTGCTGTCTTTTCATATGCGTGAGGAGGCTTTTGTAGGGTATCGCCATCTTTAATCATATCCAAGAGTTTCACATTCTCCTGGATAGTTAGCATCTTCCTCCGGCTAGTTTTATTGTCAGGAGGCTTAGAAAAAGCAGCACATTTGGGAGCCATCGTAGGGCTTAGATAAAAGTTCTCACAAAGCGCATGCGTAGTGACGTAAGCGTGTATGAGAAAAAAATCGCGATAGAGTGAAGCCGCGAAAGTCGAAGTGTGATATAGCGAGGGATCACTGTATACCATATTCTATAAATGCACTCTGGATAAGTAACATCATGCACAGAACATAGCCAACACATGACTTATAAAATATTTGCTCTCCTGATTTCAAAATAAAGTTTTAATAGCAAAAAATATGGGTACAAGTATCAAATAAGCAGCACTTGGTGAGGAAAGCTATGGTTTAATTATCATAATTTTTAAGCCTTCGTTAAATCATTTCAATATTTTTAGTATACAAAATATTCGATATTGTGAATGTTTATTATTAAAGCATAACATTTTGATATTTTATGGCTTTCAGTTGCAAAAAAACAAAAACAAAAAAGTCACAGTCCTTTGAGGATGACTGACTAGCAAGGCCACACATTTAGTTTGTGTAGGCTTTTGCAGCAAGTGTGCAACATCTGATGTTTAGATGCAAATTCTTCCCATCTGTCAGTAGCAACAAGTACATGGTATCTGAACTCTTTTGATGGACTAAAAAGTTAAAATAAATATTATGGGTGCCATAATGGCACATCGGTTTGGCTGTTTATCTCTGTATTCTTGCCTCTGTGTGGGCTTTCTTCCAGGTTCACCAGTTTTTTTCCTCCTACTTCCTAAAGATGTTGATCTTGTATGACTGTATGAGTGTACAGTATGTGTAGGCCACATATGCTGTCATGAATCTGAATCTTGTCCTGGGTTTGTTCCAGCCTGGGGTCCAATGCCTTTAGAATGGGCAGTGGCCCCCGTGAATCCAAACTAAATAAATGGGTTTAGAAAAAAGACAGATAAACAGAAAAAAATGTATGTGAAAATAATTAGTTGGATTTACAATAGCTTTGTAAAATAAATATTATCGCCATAACTAATAAGCAATATTTTTTCTATCCTAAATAAAATAATGAAACTTGTTACACTTGTTATTTTTATAATGATACTATTTAGCTGATATCTTTATTGCAGCATACATGTTTCAAAAGTCTTATACAATATCAGTCATCTTAAAGGTAGTTGATGAATACACTTTAAACTCTTACGAATATTTGTGAACAATGCAACGTGTATCTTAGAATATGGAGGACAAATTTAGAGCTTGTGTCAGTAGGGCTTAGCTGTTAATTTTAAGGTGCAGTATATAGTATTTGTTCAGAACACTAACCACAGAGGAAAATATTATCATATTGAATTTGCTAGCACTGGCTAGACTGGCCGTTTCTCTTTCTGATAGATGGCATTTTGTTACTCCTACTCTTTCTGAAATCAGTAGGTTGTTTTTAAGTCTTAAGCATCAGTACATGATCTGCTTATTTAATGATATATTTCAGTTATGACATAACCAATGAAACAGGCATTATCAAGTGGACTTCTCCTGATGATTAGTTATTTGAATATTATATTTGTATTTGACTATATGTAGTAGATTCTGTATTTTTTCTGTACAGCGTTGTCTCTTTTTTTTAACTAGACCATATTCATGCAGGTAACGTAGTGTTATGGCTTAGGCACTGAAATTTAAACCACTGCTGGTTCAATTTTCACTTCTGACTCAATGTAAAACCCTCAGTAAGTCACGTAACCTGATTGTCTCCGATTGTAAAAAAAACAAAAAAAAAAAGTAAATAATTGTGATGATTCAAGATCTCCTCGGTAAAGGCTTCAATCAAGTATGCAGTAATAATAACAGTAATTTTGTACAGTTCTCTGGGCCTCTTAAATAAAAGTGCACTGCATAATGATGAACTAAATTAAGACTGTTATGGGAAGTGAAAAATCCCTCCAGTAAGCTTAAGCTTCCATAGATGGTACTAGAGATGCCACCTCAAAAATATTATAAATATAGTTATATCAAATGCTCTGATATACCAGACATACAAAGGTGCTGTTTTAATTAATAATTAGTTCAGTTGCACTGTTTCTTACAATCATTCTGTTAGTTCTATTGAGAGTACTCCTGGTCTTATGGTAGAGCAGGCAGCAAAAGGCATTTCATGGACTTCTGAGTCTAAAAGGTGTTTTTAGGTTATGATTATCTTCAAAGCTATTTTCTTTTTCTACGAGTTTTGTCTGTTTATAAGGCTAATATTACCATATTTTGTGATGTCACCTTTCATCCATGATCCTTTTGCCTGGTCGTGGTCACACATATGTCAATTTGTGACATAACATATCAGGCAGCACCTCATTTAATAAAAAAAGACTGTTGTTCCCTCTCAACTGAACTTTAATTCTTCTCTCTCTCTCTCTCTCTAAAGAAACAATACTTAATTCAAACAATTCTGACTTTTTCAACTTTTACTTTCTTCGTATTCCCTAATAAAGAAAATGTATTCACTGTTGTTGACAAGTCAAGTCAAGTTGGGGAGCATGCACTGGTACAGTGCGTTGCCGCACCCACTTCACGACGAAACAACTCGGGATCCCAGTTGGCAACCCCCCAGGCAGACACACGGTCCAATCCCACCCTCCGGAAATTACACTCTATCTGCCGTAGCCAGGTGTTATGTGGGCGACCCCTTGGCCTGGTCCAGCCACTTGGGTCCCCAACAATGAGGATCTTATGAGCCAGATCACCCTCTGGGAAACGCACCACATGGCCATAGTGCCGTAACTGACACTCCCTCACAATGGAGACAATGTTCCTCATTCGGGGCTCCATGAGCAACCGCTCATTCGACACAAAGTGTCTGACTGCTGCTCTCCATGCTACCCTGTCCCACCTGGAGCACCAGGGGAGCTACACACATCTCCTCTTTATTGATTTTAGCTCTGCTTTTAATACCATCCTCCATCACAGATTGGTGTGCAAGCTGCTAGCCCTGGGACTCCCGTATTCCACCTGTATATGGATTAAAGACTTCCTGACAGATCGCACACAAAGGGTTAGGGTAGGCCCGCACATCTCCTCGGCCATCAGCATCAGCACCGGCTCTCCTCAGGGCTGTGTGCTGAGCCCCCTGCTCTTCACGCTGTACACACATGACTGTGCCCCTGCCCACCACAGCAACACCATCGTCAAATTTGCAGACAACACCACTGTGGTCGGGCTCATCTCTGGAGAGGATGAGTCCGCTTACAGGGATGAAGTGGAGCGGCTGACAGCATGGTGCACTGACAACAACCTGCCCCTGAACACAATTAAGTCTAAGGAGCTTGTTGTGGACTTCAGGAAAAACAAAATGGACATCAAACCACTTTATATCAGAGAGGACTATCGCCGCTCTATTGAGAGTATCCTGTTCTACTGCCTCTGCATGTGGTTTTCCAGCTGCACAACAGTGCAGAGGAAAACACTTCAGTGGATCATAAAGACTGCCCAGCAGATCATCAGCTGTTCTTTACCCTCTCTGGATGAATTGCATAACTCTCGCTGCCTAAAGAAAGCGGAAAACATTTTGAAAGACTCCTCACATCCCACTCATGACATGTTACAACTGTTGCCACCAGGAAAAAGATATAGGAGCATCAAAACAAAGACTAAGACTGGATAACAATTTCTAATCTGTTGCTATTAGGACACTGAATGCCACCTAATCACCTCCAATGCAGCAGTGCAATAGATGACATCTTGTGCAATAGTGTTTCATGTACAATTACAGGTGTTAAGTTGAATGTTTGTGTTCTACCTTATTACTTCTTATCCTTTATTATCCTTTTGTAATTATATTTATTTAAATTTTTAAAACTGCAGAGACTGCACCTAATTTCTTTGTATTTGTTACAATGACAATAAAGGTATTCTGACAAAATCAAATCAACGGTACCCAAGGATTTTCCAGAGAGACACAGTACCAAAGGAGTCCAGTCTTCGTCTCAGGTCACTGGATAGCGTCCATGTCTCGCAACCATATAGACCCAACTATTGACCCCTGCCTCTTTATATTTCTGATTACACTTTTGTACAAAAAAAAAAGAAAAAATTCTTAGGTGTTCTTTATAGATTTGAGGGCGCTGATCCAAATCTGTCATCAGAGTTGCTCTGTCACATCCAGTTTTTCCGAGATTTAATTTTAAAATGAAAAAAAAAATCTATTTTAGAGAAAAAGGGTAAAATGTTTTTAAAATTAATTATTTAGACTAAGGGGGATAAAACAAATTATACATATAAATGTTTTTAAAATAATTATTGATTACAAAAAAGTTATTTACATCAAAAAGAATTTGAATACTTTATTTTGTGTGTTATATTGAGCTCTTTCTATTCACAATGTCCATAGCATTGATATTTAACATTTAATTCACATTGTATGTACTTCTTGTTATTGATGCTTTGTAAACCAGTCCATTAGCAATTCTGTGCTCAAATATTGAGTGTGTGACATAGTACAAGCAAGTGTCAGAACCTTTCACAACGTACCTTTAGACATTGATTTTGATGTAGTGTTTCTGGTATTGAAATTCTTGTTCTGACATTTTTCTCCTGTCTGTTATTTAACCCTTTGTCAGGCGCAATGCAATTTGTCACACGTATGGGCGCAAGGTGTCTGTCAGGCACATGTCAGAAATACTATTGCAAAATAGGAATTCAAAATGCGAGTTCTTACATATACCAACAGTTTGGTGTAATGCTTTAAAAATACAATCTGCAGTGTATATGACATCGCATTGTTGTGACATATGGTAATAGAGAGTGTCAAACGAGAAAAGCAAAAGTAAAAAATAAAAAAATCCTGTTTTGTCACTAATGACATATTTGGGCGCAATGTGCCTGCGGGATCTCTGACACCATACCTGCCTTCTACAATGTTGAAAATGTGATTACTCATCACGTTGTTCACAGGCACGTGATGTGTGAGGTTGGTTCAGAGGTGGGTCCAACTCCGCCAATCAGAACATAAGATATCCAAAATTGCTTCACTTGTGTACCTGTCAGATCGGACGGAGGGTTACGGTTTTGCCTGCTCTCAGTTTTTGCATCTTCATGTCAAACTCTTTACTCTTCTTCACAGTGGACACTTGTATTACTCTTACTTGTATCCTCTAAATTATCTCACCATAAATAGCTAATAGTTTAGTTGGCTTTCCAGTCTAATTTGTACATGCTCTTTATTTTATTTTAATTTAAATATTCTGTATTTTAGTTGTCTGCATCACTCTCTTATGGTAAAATGTATTTTCCTGTTCCAGCTACTCTCCTTTGGGATGTGTCCTCCTTTCCACTTTATATTTAAGCAATCACAAACCACTCTGTCTTACCACATATTGTTTTTCCTTTTTTCTTCATGCAGACAGTGATGACATGGACCAGGAGATTTCACGAGTAAATGCTCTTGGATTCACAGGTTGCCTTTCAGCTGTACAATTCAATCACATTGCACCCTTGAAGGCAGCACTACTATACTCCATGTTGTCCCCAGTCATTGTCAAAGGACACCTGGCACAGTCAACATGTGGGGCTTACTCGTCTACTGACCCCTCGTCGATTGAGACATTGCATTCTCTGTCAGGTAAATTTTAACAGTCACTTTCTATCTCAGTCAGATTTTAATGAGTAGGAAAATTACTGAGAATTTTATAACAATGCAGATAAATAGATGAAAGCATGTGAGTGTATGCTGAACATTTAATAATTTCACCATCTGTGTACTAAATGGAACAGATTACCCTTTAAAGATCAGCAACTGATAATTATGACTTTAAGCTCCTTTGTTAAACTTCCATTATTTTTTCTTTAAAAGCCAATTTTGTACTCTGTGTTTGCACATATTGTGATGCACTAAATCAGACAAAAAAGATTGCTTGACAGTTTTTAACACAAAGAACCATCGCTACTCCCACTGCTCTAGTTTTCTAAATGTACATTTCTTCCTGTTTGTCTTTTGAAAAATATAAATTATGTATGGTGCATCATGGAAAGAGTCAGGTGACTTTTTAAATGTCTAAAATGGCTTGGCTTTAGTGCCCGCTGCCTACCCTTATCTTCACTTCTCACTTATGTTTCAGAAAATAAGCAAAGCCAACCTGGCCCTATTCAACCTGTAGTTCTCTCTTGTAACCTTAACAATGCTTCTTTTTATATCCTCATACCCTGGGGTCAAAGTTAGCTCCTAGCATTTCAATTAATAGTGTGAAATCTTGAGAATTATTATGCCAAATGAAAGATACCAAAGATGCCTGCTTGACATCTTTTATCTTATTAGCATGCAGCTGGAAGTAATTATGTTTATTTATGCTTCTCAAACTCCTTTGCTGATTGAACATCTTGTGCCTTCTTCAATAATAACAGAGGAAAGATAATATTTTTTCATAATATTTACAGTTTCCATATACTGCCTCAGTTAAGGTTAGAACATTAGAAAAAACAGTAATGAGAACAGGCTATTCAGCCCAAAAAAAGCTCAACAATCCTATCCACTCAATTCCTCCAAAACAACATCAAGTCAAGTATTGATTGGCCTTAGAGTCCTACTGCCTACCATACTACTTAGTAGCTTATTTCATGTGTCTATGGTTTTCTGTGTGAAGCTGGCCTCAGGTGGCTTGTTACGGAGGTCTGGAATTACTCCCAGATGTGGCGGAAGCCCAAAGAAGGGCTCTGCAGCTCCCTTGGTGGCATCCACGGACCCCAACAGAGCTGTGTCGACAAATATTAACTCCCATACAGCCTTGTGGGTATCTGAGGCTCCATTGCAACCCAGGGCGGCTGCCAAGTAGCAGTTCGGGGGAGATACCGCCCTTCAAAAGCCTACTCCTCTTATTCTTCCTTTAAGGAGGCATCCCTCACACAATGCTATGTCTTTTTTGTAGCCGGGAGACCAAAACTACATAGAGTACTACAGGTGAGACCTTTATAGCTTGAGCATTACCTCCTAGTTCTGGTACTCTACACATCGTGCTATATAACTTAACATTCTGTTAGCCTTCTTAATGGCTTCTAAGCATTGTCTCATTGTGACTTGTCTCTCCAAAACAAAGAAAGATATTTAAAAAATGTCCACTGTTCACTAGAAAAACATATTTATTAGGATCTCCAGAACAAATACTTCAGGGATGCTAAAAGGCAATTGGTCAGCCTGAGCAGAGCTGTCTGGTTTGAGGTCCTTGCTGTAGTTTCTCAAATGGGCACTGCCTGCCACCACTGATAGATAGATAGATAGATAGATAGATAGATAGATAGATACCATATATACTTGCATATAACTTCTCCAGCGGAGAAGTCGGGACTTGATTTTACTGTATAATTTCTGGTATTTTATAATGTCGGGTGTATAAGTCGAATACGGAATACTCACGCTATTGGTCCAAGAGATTATGATATGCTAACGCCTACCTGAGAGAGTAACCATGGAGCACACTGCCTTTTTTTTCTATGTGAGTGTGGCAATGCGCTGTATCAGTACTTGCTCTCAATCTCTCTCTCTATCTCTCTATTGTGCCTACGTGACCACACAGTAATACCCAAATTATTCTGAAACGGCGTTTGCACTGTTTTGTGTTTTCTGTATCTCACACCATCATACACCTTTATCGTAAGAGCATCCCTTATCTACATTGGAACGTTTGATCAGAAGAAAATATGAAGCTGGTTTAAATTAAATGCTGAAGTAGCAAAAGAAATTGGTAACTGCACTGCTGCAACAAAATTCGATGCGTCTGAGAAACTGGTGCGAGATTGGAGGAAGCAAGAAGATGTAAAAAAAAAAAAATAAAATTGAAATATCGCATTTTTGAACAGGTGTATAAATCGGGGTGTAATTTTATGATTGATTATTTAGGTTTCAAGGCTTGACTTATATGTGAATATATATGGTAGGTAGGTAGTAAATAGATAGTAAATATATGCATATGGAAGGCATTTTTTAAGAAAATAGCTACATTTAATTGCTAACTTTAGATCAATCATGATCCCTGATTCTGAATATGCATAATCAAAACTCTTTTTCCTTTCATTATTAATAATGATTCTGTATACAACTTAATAATTGCTTTTACATAGTTATACCCCTCCCTAATTTTTGAGGTAACTAAATAAGATGTATGGTGGTCATAGAGGACTGAGTTGATGGAAACCTGATATTGGAATGAAAACTGTAATAAAATAATTACACTGAGGAGTTTTGAATGATAATAATTGTATACCTGTCCCAGGTTTTCCATGTTTATAAATTAGGACTCCTCTGTGTAATATACAATCGTTTTGACTGGCTGACAGGTGACAGAGGCTCTGCTGGCTAGTGACATGTCTCAGCTTGCTAACAGCTGAGCTTGTCTAGGTAGACAGATGTTAATAAGCTTCCTCTAAGTGTTGCTTCCCCATTTTGTAAATAATTTCTTTTCCCTTAGGATACTTTTCAGTGCCATAAAAAATGCCAAATTAATCTTCTCCCATTGAAGTATAATATTATCATTGACAAAATTTTACCACCAGATAAATGCACAGAAGAGAAATAGTAGAAAGACCTGTTTAATTTTAATGACAGCTACATGACAGCCTCTGGAAGCTATTCACGTATTTGCATGTTAGTTAGTACATGTAGAAATGTTTAACATTATTTTTGTTTTCTGCTACATCATTTTTCATCAAGACCTCACACCAGATGAAAGTCAATCCAATAGGGCAAAAGAAAACTTTGCCTTATTTCATTCTTGAATCTTCTGTTGCATAAGTAAAAAAGTTTGTCTTCACATCAAGATTTACTGCTCAAAAATCTACATTTCTTGTATTTTTTTATTGATTCCTTTATTTACAGTAATCAATATCATTTTCCATAGGCAGCAAGAGATGTAATGTCTTTTTAATGATATTTACCTGCAAATCTGAATGTCAGTCAATGTCAGTGTTACTGCGTCTTATTTTTGACAAAAGTTTGAGTCTTTTGGTTTTCTGCATTCTGAATAATGGCGTGTGCATGTGAATTAGGAAGGTACCCTGCTCCCATGGATGATTTTGCTGCCTCACTGCTTTGGGAATCGGGAATCAGGGTTCAATTGAAGTGTGCATGCTCTTCATTTGTCCATCAAGGATTTTTCCAGTTGCCCCTATTTTTCTCCACTTTCAAAAAAATGTGCATATTACCTACCATATCATCTGGAATGGCCAGTGGTGAGCCCATCAGTATTCGCTGTCCATAATTGTAAAAAGACAACTGAGGAAGCTACACTTAGAAAAGCTGCAGGACCTGATGGAGTCTTCATGTTCTTAAGGCCTGTGCTGGCCAACTTTGTGGTATCCTCTGTCACCTGTTCAGTGTGACCCTAAGGCTTCAGAAAGTGCTACTGGTGTGGAAAACCTCCTGCATTGTTACTGTTCCAAAAAAGGCAGGTGCCTCTTCACCTAATGACTACAGACTGGTGGCACTTACGTCTCACATCATGCAGACCTTTGAGAGACTGGTCCTGGACTATATGAGTCCTCTTATGGTAGACCACCTGGACCTCCTGCAGTTTGCCTATCAGACAAAGATTGAAGTGCAGGATGCAATTATCCATCAGCTCTACAAGGCTTATTCTCACATGGACAAAGCCAGCAGCACTGTGAGGATTATGTTTTTTGATTTCTCCAGTGCCTTCAATACCATCCAGCCATCCCTGTTAAGGGGTAAACTCCCCTTATTAATGGTGGATGAGCCTGTGGTGTCCTAGATAATGGACTGTCAGGCAGGCTGAAGTTTGTGAGACTCAAGGACTATATTTCTGATATGGATGTGAGCAACACTGGACCACCAGATGGAACAGTCTTGTCTCCATTTCTCTTCACTCTGTACATCTCTGACTATAAATAGAACAGCAAATCATGTCACTTGTAGAAATTCTCAGATGATTTTGCATTTATGGGGGGTGTTGATAAGGGAGAAGAAACAGAGTATAGGAGTCAGGTGGAGGACTTTGTTTCTCGGTGTAAAGAGAATTGTCTGCATCAGCAAAACCAAGGAACTGGTGATAGACATTTGCCAAACCAAACAGCCTCTATCTTCAATCATATTCAAGAAGATAATGTAGAGGTAGTGCACTCCTCCTTCTACTCAGGAATCCTCATTCATGACAGGTTGGACTGATCTCCAAACACAGAGAAACTAAATAAGAAAGGGCAGAGCAGGCTCTTATTCCTTAATAGACTGTGTTCCTTTAATGTTGGAAGTGACATCCATCACATCTTCTACAACTCTGTGATGGCCGGTGTGATTTTTCTGAGTTGTGGTGTGCTGGGCTGATAACATCACTTCAAAGAGAGGCCAACTGAATTAAAAAGCTAATTAAAAGGGAAAGCTCAGTTATACAGTATGATGTACTCTGGACCCCATGAAAGTAGCAAAGGACAGATTAAAAATAAAACTGAGTGTGATTATGAACAAAGCTGCACATCCTTTGACACACCAACACTAAGAACTTTCAGCTAATGAATTATTCAGCAGAGGTTTGTCAAAAAATGCTACTGGGGCTCCTTTATACCAATAACAAAATGTCAGCATAATGCTTCACTTTCCCTGGGGCACCCAAGTCATACGTTTTCTTTCTTTTTAATTTTCTTGCTTTATAGTCATTGTGGTGTATGTTCAGACCAAAGTGTGTACCTGTATATTTATTTATTTATTCATTTATGAGTGCATTTATTCATCTATTTATTTACTTGTCTACCTATTTTCAGTTGAACAACTTGTCTTTAAGCTTTTCTTGTAGTGACAGAGTCATCCTTGCCTGTAATCTGGTTTATTATTTCAATTTTACGAGTGCTGATATTCCCAGCACTTTGAACTTTTTGAATGTTGGTTTTTGAAGGGTAGAGGCTATATAAACATTGTGAAGACAATATCTAGATGAAGAAGGTTTGAAAATAAATTAATACATGGATAATTTACAAAGTTTACTTTGTATGAACAGGTCCTGCAATAACATGCCAGTGTTTTGACGTTGCATTCTGATCACTGTTAACATCATCATGTGGATCAGAAACACATTTGGAAAATGAATGAATGGATATATTCTACTGCATTTCTTGCATGTACCTAAATCATTCCTTTTTCTTTTGCAAATACACGTCAAACTGACATTTCTTCCTTCTTTACTCCACAAATGCTTATTTTAGCGTACATCCAATTCACTCAAAAAGTATAGTTGTTTTCTTTTCTAGTTTCACTTTTGTCTTTTTCTGGTTCAGTCTCCTGTACCTGTACATTTGCTGAGGTATGTAACTCTCTGTCCTTTACTCTTTTCTTGCTGTAGATCATCCTGGCCCCATAGATGAGGGAGAGCCAATAGCCAATGCAATTAGAAGTGACTCTGCTCTTATTGGAGGTAACAGGAATTCTACAGTGATTCTTCACTTTATGTTTTGCTTGTACTATACTGTATATAATTAATGTGACTCTCTTGCTCTTATTTTATAATTCAATCGTAGTTTCCTTTTAATGTTCGCCACTATCATCATCTTCATCACTGATGCTCAGTTGCAAGTTGACATCCCAGTGACATTTGTTTCCACATCTTGTTTGTTAAAGACAGAATACTGCGGTGTTAATACTCCAAACACCACATATTGAAAAACTCCATTGGTTTATAACTTTCTTAAATCCAACATCCCTCACAAATAACTGTTCTCCTTTATACAATTGCAATAGCTAATGATGAGTTAAGCTTGTAAGTGAAACTGACACTCGAAATTGTTTTAAAAGTGATTTAGAAATAGTAAAGCATGAAACTCAGTAAAACATTTTTTGGTGTTTTAAAGTTTTGTTAGGTAGAAAACAATGAATATTGCTTCCTTCACACGTTTGATGTTTACCTATGTTCTTCTCTGAAACTGCATAATACATTTAATTTATTACACAGCAGGTAAAATCATTCTTTTCATTTATCTCATTTACTTCACTACGGAGGACTGCAGTGTGCACAATATTGTGTTTTCTTTATAGGAAAACTTAGTATGTGTGAAGTCGCATCTGTCATTCTGGTTGAGGATACTAAGCTCCAAGTTTCTTTTCTGCTTCCGATGCATCATTAGGATTGTCAATCATAACTGGTGAAGTGATCCTCATAGTACTGTATGTATGTATGTATGTATGTATGCATGTATGTATGTATGTATGTGCCCCTTTAAGGTGGTAGTGAAGCAGATAACTAAAACAAAACTAAGTGCCATTATAAAGATTGCTTCACATCCTCTCTCTGACATACCAACACTGTGGACTTTGAGCCAGCGAATCATTCAGCCGATACCAATAGCAATACGTCTGCATAATGCCTCACTGGGACTCTGACAGCCAAATCAAAACTTTTCTTTCTTTTGAATTTTTCTTGCTTTATAGTAATTCTAGTGTGTGTTCAGCCCAAAGTGTGTGTGTGTATATTTATTTATTTACTTATCTACCTATTTATGTATTTATTTAAAGAGCTCTTGTAAAAAGGCACATTTCGTCCTAGGGACAAATAAATCCTATCTATCTATCTATCTATCTATCTATCTATCTATCTATCTATCTATCTATCTATCTATCTATCTACTGCCAGAGTGAACACAATACACAGGAATCTGGTGATTTGTTTTTCTTCACTGGAGATCTTCATTTAAATACTAAACGATAGGCACATAAAATTAAAGTTTGAAACTCTGGAAGACAATATCTAAATGTCTTGTGTGAATGAAATGAATTTCAATGGAAGTGGAGCACAATTTAATTTGCGATGTGATATGCTGAGTTTTGCTGTAAATATGACTGAGATGTTTCACTCATCACTGGTTACAGCTTATTGTGATTTAAACATGTCTGATCTATTTTATTCTTATTTAGTCTATCAATACCTTTGCATTCACTCATTTCATTCTTCTCAAGTCATTTTTCAGATTTTTTAGTGAAGTACAGTACCTCGACTGCCTAAGCTGTTTTTTTTCAAAATATAGTATGAAGACATTTTTCTTTTCAACTTTATTTTTTTAACAATGACATTTTGTTTTAAGTGAAATGGGTGCAAGTATTATCTGTAAGTTAGATTTTTTGCAGAGTTAGGAAAATTATTACATTGATTGAAAACTTGTGCGCAATGTTGCTTCCGTAGGATCGGGCCTCTGTGATTCTAATCTCATAAATGTAAGAATGAAGATTGGAGAGTTCCTGAAGTAAAAGTATTGCACTAAAACAATAGAAATGTATATGCCACATGGTAACATTTAATGAAAAAGCCTTGAATTTGAAATGAGCATGTCTGAACATCATTCTCTTAAAACTTTAACACGACAACATCTGCTCTCTCAACCTTCTTGTTGGATGCTACACTTGTCTCCTTTATTAATTTATGAAAATGAGAAAAAAAAAAAAAAACACAAGTTGGCAGCGGGAATGCTATAATTTGCTTATCTGCCAAAAATGGCCTCTGACTAGTATGTATGTGAATGAGCACTGTAGAGTTAGAAATACACAAGTTTTTGACAAACGTCATATGACTTATATAACATGTTTCAGTAATTGTTTCAACCCTTTGGGTGTATTTGACATAAATAATGCCTACTAGCTTAATGACAAGGTCACATGACAATACAATTACAAAAACCCTAACAAGCACTACTTCCTGCTGTGCCCAAAAAAGCCTAGCATGTTTTTAAATACGCATATTCTCTACGAAAAAAACAATAACAAATGTCATTTATGGAATTGGTAGGTTACTCTGTACAAATGATACGTAATAATACTAAAGGCCATATACTGTTAGAATCTTTTCATGTTTGTTCAGTTTGTATAACATATCTGTATCTTTATGTATGAATTATGTAAGTAATTTGTAAAATTTGCGGTTGTGTTTTACTTGTGAACTTGTTACAGTGCTGTGAGTCTACACTCCGTTAAGAGTGCTAAACAAAAATAAACCGAATAAGTCTAAAGTTCTATACACGTTTCTTTCAGAATTGGAAGTAAAGTATCTTTTCATTTTAAGCCATACATACCTGCCAAAAGAGAAAGCAAATATTTAATTCCATGGATGTAAGCAAGTATTGCTAAAAGAAAGCTAAAAAAGTTACACGTAATATTAATTATATTTTACAGAAGGGTGTCCCTAGAAGTAACAGACCATTAATAAGATTCAATAAGTGTTTTTTTACATTAATGGAAATAATATGTACTATAGCAGAAATGTAATTTTAAGTGGTTTGGAATTAAGAAGAGATCCACAGAAATAATTGCACTCCTTAGTAGATTAGACAATGTGCTGATCAGGAAAAATTTGCAAAGTATATCCAAATACCTTGCGCAATTTTAAATATTTATTACAAAGAGACAGAAAATTGGCTTGAACGCTGCCCTGTCACTCAGAGCGTACGTTTTTATTCTCTTGGTAATTGAATGTGCCAAGCATAGTAAAATTTAAGTGAGAGATGTGACTTCATAATTTGCTTTCCTTATTTCAGTGGTTAATTTAATTTCACTGCACATTACCATTACAAAGGAAAATTACCAGAGTAGTAAAAATGGGAAGCTGCAGAACTATAGATACAGGCAATGTGAATTTTAAAAGAAATATTATTTTATACAAATTTTTTAAAGTGGACATTTTAGAAGAATGCTGTTAAGTGTTTTGTGCTTTAATTAACATATAATGCCAAATCCTTTGGGGAGACAGCAGAAAAAAACACTGCATGTCATGTATTTTTACACAATTTTGTCCGTTCAAAAACTTTACAGAAGTTGTAGCAGAGTGATTTGCACATTATAAATGTATATTTCGGTATGATAAAAGTTAAAGATTATTCCACACAAAAAAGGAAAGAGACACACAGTTTTCAGCTTTATAGCGGTTATCGGGTGATCAGTGTTTGTGTCTTTTACCTTCTTTTCTTTTTGGCATGATAATAACCTTTAACTTTTTTTTTTTTTTTTTAAACTTTGCTGATGTACACTGACACAGCCCTTCACTAACTCCATTATATTTTAGTATACTACAGATAAACAGATTGACACGAAAGGTGCTATACATGACAGAATAGAGTCACATCATTAAATCTTCTGTTGACACGACTATCATAGGCTTGATCACCAATGATGAGACAGTCTGCTGTGATAGTGCGGGTCGGCCTCCATGCTACCAGATCCCACCATGAGCCTCTTTGACCTGCCACTGCCAATAACGTTTCTGAGGAATGAGCTTGGCAAATGAGGACACCACACAAAGCAAGGAGAAGGTGCAAAGTGCTTTTATTAGAACCACTCAAAAACCAAACAGTGTTCAAAAGTGCAATGCGCAGTTCCCAAATAAGTAAATAATCCAATTAAAAAGGTGAATTTGTGGAGGTTAAAATTCAAATAAATTCAGTACAAATGAGATTAAAACCAGCTGGCAGGAAAGTTTTCTTTACTAAAATCCATATGCCTTGTTCTTTTAACTGGAGTCTCTTCTGCTTATCCTTTGCGGGCCTTGCAGCACAGGAGTCGCCCTACCGACAGACACAGATGACCTTTCACATGTCCAGGTCCCTGCTGTCCCATGGCTACAGTAAGACTTCCTCTCCAGACCAAGGCTCGGGTCCCTAGTGGTCATGGAAGCCTCTTACATCTGCTGCCTTCTTGGTCTTCTGCAGCCACCTGATCACTCTATCTCCCCTAAGTTGCTCAGCTGTAGTGATCTCACTACAGCAGCCCCCTGGGCATTGGCCACTGCCTTTCCAGGGGCTTTCCACACTACTGTCTGTTCATTTGGTCGCTTATTTTCTTGCACCGGCTCCTTCTACCTCCTGGCTCCTTCTCCCTCTTCCTCCCTTTAACCTTTGTTCTCGTCTTTCCTCGACTCGCATTTCCCTTTTAAAATGGGGATGTGGCACAGCTGCTGCATTCAATTAAGGTCACGGGCGATCCTGCACCTGTGCACTAAGTGCTGGGCCATCTACTTCCACATCGTGCATAGGAACCGATTTTCCCTTCGCTACCATGCCCCAACCTGAAGACGTGAGTCAGGCAATTATTTAAAAGACACCAATCCGCAGCAGGCCTCACTTTACCGTATCTACACATAAATGATTTGCTAACACTGTGGTGCCAAGACAACAATCTTTCCCTTAATGTCAGCAACATCAAGGACATGGTCAAAGTCATCAGAACATCAGAGGCAGACAAGAGCCCCACCAAAGGGTCTGCCATGGAGTATGCCAGCAGTTTTAACATTTTTGGAGTTGCCATCACTGATCTGAAGTGGGCAAAACCCATCTTGGTTATAATCAAGGAAGCTTGTTGGCTCCTTTATTTCATTTGACATCTGAGGAAAGCCTCAGTGTCTCTATCTGTATTCACAAACCTACAGGTACAGAGTGGAGTCTTTATTCTCTGGCTGCATTACATCCTGGTGCAGCAGCACCTGTTTAGCTCAGGACCAGAAAGCATTGTAGAGGATCATGAAGTCAGCACAGAGTATTGCTAATGCACATTGCCCTCTGTTCAGGGTGTATTTAAGTAGGAGGGCAAACTGACAATGTTGCCTGACCATTTGCTAATAGTGAAAATAAGGCAAGAGAGGAAATGCCAAAGGTGGCAGTGCCTCCAGTCTTAGCAGGGAAAGACAGTGGAGTAGGCAACTAAACATTTAAGGGAGCACGAACACCAGGGACCACTAGGACATGGTAACTTGGAAAATGTTAGTATTTCAGACAGTATTTTAAAATCTTTTTGTATTGTGTGTATACAGTGTATATGAAATACGGTATATACTGCTCAGAAAAAACATTTTATGTATTTTTTTGTGGCATTTTTTAAAGTTTGTTTGCATATGCAAAACAATTCTATAAGTATGTTTTGATTATTTACATATTATTATAAATATATTATAGTCCATCCATCCATCATCCAAACCACTATATCCTAACTACAGGATCACGGGGGTCTACTGGAGCGAATCCCAGCCAGCACAGGACACGAAACAAACTCTGAGCAGGGCACACATCCACACACTAGGGACAATTTAGGATCGCCAATGCACCTAACCTGCATGTCTTTGGACTGTGGGAGGAAACCAGAGTACCTGGAGAAAACCCACACAGACACGGGGAGAACATGCAAACTGCATGCAGGGAGCACCCAGGAAGTGAACCCGGGTCTCCTAACTGTGAGGCAGCAGTGTGCGCCCAACATATAGTCTCAAATATGAAATGTTTGTAAATTTATGAGTATCTTTAAATGTAAAAGTTAGTCTCCATTAAAACCTCACAGCAAAATCACAAATGCTGCATTAAACCCAGATTTGGTTATAACCACCAGTGACTTCCAAGTAAATGTCAATGGCCAGCATCTTCATGTTAATAATTAAGTAGCATCAATCCAAATCCATTGAGGCCCAGTTTACTACTATATACAATAGGTAGGTTGTTAGTAAGAAGAAAACAAAATAAAACCTTTCAAATGAGAAATCCAGACAATGAACCCAGAATGGTGGTGCCATCAATCAGTGAAACTTTTGAAGGAACGATGACATACTCCCATCTAAGCTCCAAGTTTCTTTTCTACTTCCGATGCATCATTAGGATTGTCAGTCATAACTGGTGAAGTGATCCTCATAGTACTGTATGTATGTATGTATGTATTGTGGTAAGTGACCCGGACACAGACAGGCAGACATCGTTTGAATCACCCAACACACACTTTATTGACATTAATATATACAGTGTAGCACACACAACCCCAAAACTCCCCCAAAGTCCAGGCCTCACACAATGCCTTTCTCTCTTCAGGCTGCCTCCTTTCCTCTCCTCCTGAGCTCCGTCCTTCTCCACTCCTGACTCAAGCCACTGAAGGTGGGAGGCAGCCCCTTTTATAATCCCCACCCGGACATGCTCCAGGTGCCTCCCGATAATCTTCCGCCGGCACTCTTCAGTGTGGTGGAAGTACCGGCTGTACATCCGGAAGCACTCCAGGTGTCCCTGGTCTTCTTCCCCCCAGCACTTCTAAGTGTGGCAGAAGTGCTTAGGGCCAGGGCTCCTCAGGTATTGGGGCACCCCCTGGCGGTGACCATGGATCCCTATAGCGTTGAGCTTCCAAGCTCCGTTCCTGTGGTCCCCAAAGCCACCAGGGCAGTCGCCCCCAGCCACTCGCCACAGTATGTATACGTGTATGTATGTATGTTCCCCCTTGAGGTAGCAGTGAAGCAGATAATTAAAACAAAACTAAGTGCCATTATAAAGAATGCTTCACATCCTCTCACTGACATACCAGCACTGCGGACTTTGAGCCAGCGAATCATTCAGCCAATACCAACAGCAATATGTCTGCATAATGCCTCACTGGGACTGCACCTGTCTGCAAAAATACAAGTTATTTTAACTGTGGTGAGAAAGGTATTTCTTATATCTTAACTAACTACAACTGAGTGGGCTAGGCTAACCGACTCACCAAGAAGCTAGTCATCTCACACACCTCAATGCTTATTTTAGATTATGTTCTTAAATTTTGCAAAAATAAAACAGAATTGGGCTAAGAAGCTGAAAGTGACTAATAACTAATAAGCCAACAAACCTTCGGGTTCCCTAAAAGTGCACCCAGTGCCAAGTCATGTAAAACTGCAAGATCAGCCATTGTTTTTGGTTAAGACTTGGGGCCTTTGTATAGAAATTCAAACAATTAGGGATGGATTCTTTCCTCACTTATGCTTCCCTTGTGAGACTGGTGCCTGGCTTTCTCAGGGTGTGACTAAGCCCCCCACACCTTCTCCACAGGATCTCCTCCTCTATGGAGCGCTGCCACAACTCTGTATTGCAGATGGTCTCTGGCTAGTGAATCTGCAGGATGTAGTCACTGATGAAGGTCTGGGTTTTTCTCAGAATGACGTTAGTTGTTCTCCATATCTCTGCTTCATATAACAACTCGCACTGGATGATTGTGTTGAATAAACAAAGCTTGATGGCACGGGCAAACTTTTTGGAGTTCGAGATGTCAAACAAACCTAGGTATCTTTAGCAGCTAAACTATTCTCAAAGTTAAAATTGTCAATTGCTAAATATTTTTTGGAAAAGTTGTTACATTAGTAATATTTTGTAATGTTTTAAAATCCATTCATAGCAACAAACAGATTGGAGCTACTAAAGTATTGGTAAAAATGAAAGAAATCCATTGCCTTTGAAACACAGCATTTGGTTTCTTTTTTTAACCTCTCCTCACAAATATGTCACACCTTGTACAACATTTGCATGCATATATTGTACGTGTTATATGAAACACGAAACTTGATGTAAAAAAAAAAATTTTCCTTTGTTTGTCTGTTACAACAATCATTGTTTAAAAGTTCTCTTGCCATTCACTAATCATTTTGACCTTTTTCTACAGGTATAATAGCTGTTGTGATATTTGTAATCCTCTGTGTCATCGCAATAATGGCACGGTTTTTGTACCAACGGAAGGAAACATATCAGAACAGAGAGACCAAGGGACAACAACACGATGAAACTGCAGACCTCACATTTAGAAATGATGTACATTCACAAAACGCATTAAGTGAATCGCAGAGAGAATACTTTATTTGAGGAATGGTTTGCTTTTACTTCTTAAGCCACAAAACAATCAGCATTAACAAAGAGTGCAAATGCTTTGCCAAGACTACCTGGAGGCATAAACCTGTATTGTGCAATATGATTCAGAATCATGAACAGCTGATTACTTTTGGTTGTCCAACCGCTATCAATGAAATTGTGCAAAAGTATAAGTGTTCATTCATTGTATGTTTTTGTACATATCATGTATTCCTGCTTTAAACTGTGGTATTCATAAGACGCTGTGGTATTTTACTTCATCTAGTGTAACAATTATGTAAAATATAAATGTTGCTATGTTTGTACCATACAAAAATAATTCAATATAATTTTCTCCCCAAAGTAATCTTATTTAGTGTGGCCAAATATGGTTTTAAAGCATATCAGTTAATTTAAATATCAAAAATCCTATCTGTAAGTGTATAGCCATTAATCCATAATGAATTACCCTCAAACCTTACAAAGACCACAGAGAAAAAACGGCAGCGTAACGTAAATTAGAAATGTCAATCTGATTGTTTTATAGGATGTACAATTGCTACTGTGACTTAATATTGTTTAAAAAATTGAAGTGAGTGAGAATTTGTGAGCTACACTGAGCTGAATGGTCTTTATTCAACAAAATGTGGCTTATGGTGTTATACTTTGCGATTGTTTAGGCACTGTGGAAATTCAGAATAAATAATACGAGAATTGCTGAAAAAATAAAATGATGAGAGAGGTGACAGCAAATTTAATATGAGAAAAGGAGCAATTTGGTTGCTAGCCTTTAATATGAATTTTAAGTGACAGAGGAACCAAACTCCAAACAGGTAAAAATGAAGTTTTACATGTATAAATTTGCCATTTTTTTTTAATCTAGAGATGTTTAAATATCTCTGCAGTCAATGAGGTGGAGACTTTTTAATTGTTAAGTTAATTTTATTTTAGGAAATGCAAGGTGAGAAAGAGTCAACCAGACATTTTGGCTGTTAATTTCATTTTTTTTTTTTTCTTATGCTCTTATCTTGAATAACTTAAGCCGATGTCACATTACATGACTTCTAGCTGAAGGGGACAACTGCAGTTGCTGAATTTGTCACCTAAGTATGTCAAGTTACGTGACTAGAATCTCTGGGGACATGAGATTTCTCAACTGTATAACAACTTTCTAGCACAATTTCATGTTTCCAAAGTATCGCAAGCTTGCCCCTTTTTCTGACAACCAACGACATGCAAGCTAACGGAGCCAGTGCCCATTCAAAGGGTTTACAGGCAATGAAAAGTGCAACCTCGGGACATTTTTTTTTTGTGTTTTTTTTTTTATTTTACCATGATCCTAAATACACTCATTTCTTATTCCTCATTGTTGTATTGTATGCATGGTACTTCCACTTGAGGGTTCACTGGTTGTCAATTCTCATATTCTCTCAAATCTGTTTGATTATGTCTGCTTGAGTCACATACATTGCAGAGTTTGTCACACTACAAGACCAGGGGGGTCACAGGAATGCGCCACAACTGTCCCTGAATTGCTAAGATTATGATTATGAAATCTGTAACTTGAAATCATTGAAAAAGTCATGTAATGCAACATGGCCTTAAGTGGACCAATAGGACAACTGATAGGATTTGAATCAAAGAGTCCAAGTGATTTTGAAAGTCATTGTTTAGATTGTGTATGGATTTTAATGGGAAATGTGTACCAAAATTTTCTATCCAGGTTTTCTGGGTTTTACATGAATCAATATGCCGAGTTTCACTCCAGTTCCTTTCTGTGCAGGATCCACATAATTTAACTTTATTTTTTCTTTCCAGAGACATCAGAAAAAAACTCTCAATACACTTCTGAGCTTGTCTGGGATTTATTTCGTTTGGCTAATATATGGACATTAAATTAACCAAATACTGTAAAATAAGAGCAGAACAGATTCCTTTTTAAAATTCTTATTTTTATTTTGTTTAATGTTAGTCAGTGCAGTTCAGGACTATCTTATAAAGAGACAATTTAGCAAAATTTCCAGCTGTATCAACAGCAGTACAGAGTCTGCCTTTTTGTATTCCAAGTGGAAGCAGATCATTTCTTCAGTGAATTGCACTACTGCAAGTACTAGGACTACAATTCAGTACATTGTGTGCAGATCCATTTAGGGATCAGTGATGATGATGACGATGAATGTTAGAAGTTGGTAAACTAATTTGTCTTGTACTGTATAACTGTTTTTCTTTTTCCTTTCTGCACTTTATGATGAAACATTTCTATTGATTATTTCTTGAATAAAAATGATTTATACACAAACATTTATTGCTGTTGATTATCCCCCACCAAAACAGAAAAAGAAAAACAGCTCACAAAAGTTTAGGTAAATCCACATATAGATAGACCCTAAAAAAGCAAGCAAGATCTCTTCCCAGTTTACACTTTAGTGTCTTTCTCCATCCACATTCTCTCTTCAGTTAGTGCAAGATGGCAATTAGTTTACTTGTACAATCATTCTCATCTGTCTAGTACGGATATGAAACTGTTTAATCAGTCAAGGAGTTTCATTTATAACACAGCCCCTAGCTGATAACTCATGAGTGGGCATTTCTTTCACAAGGGGCCTGAATTCAAATCAAGCCTTCTTTGTGAAGTTCTTTTCCCCTGTCTTTCATTATTCTGTTAGATTTTCTAAAGTAAGTTTTATTCCAGTGAATTCTAAACACCATTTTTCAGGCTTATTATCAACTCTAAGATACCTAAGTTTATATATGGGTATAGACATACAAGATTACATATTTCAGACTGGATGGTTTGAAGGGTATGACGTTGTACAATGGATTATCCTGGCCATCCTTCTTAATTTATGGAAGAAATATTAATTATTCTAAAGTTAACAATAGTTAAGCAATATTAGAAAAAATACTTTTCAAAAATGGGTTTGAGTATTATACATTTACAGTGCATGAAAGCCACATCTGTAAACCTCATGTTCACATTTTCATGTGATATTCCCCCAGTAGCTTTAAGACACGTGGCGAGGTTCAAAGGTCATTTTAAACTATCCCAATCAGTATTCCTGATTGCTTGCTTTTGTGTGAACCTTGAAACCATCCATCCAAGGTGGGTTCCTGCCTGTGCCCGCTGTTAACACGTTTATACCATTCTTTGATGCTATCTTATCTACACAAAGCCTCTTCTGAAAAGGGACGAATAAATCACCAAACAAATAACCAGTGATTATATCATGTTTTAATGTAATTTTGGATTGAAATAATTGTTTAAGCAACTTTTACTCTTTTAGAAGTGCATTTGTCTATAACAAAAGTAAATTAACAAATTCCTGTAACTTTCCCCAGATGATCTAGAAACTCATGCAGTTTGGTGAGTGATTTTATTTCTGCATTTTATACTTAATTACTGCAGCTTTCTCTGCATATTTTTGTAGAGAAAGCAAATGAAATATAATCTGAAAGTGCTGTAACCATCCGAAATAAACATAAACAGTATAATTCACCATATCCCCAACTGAGCAATTCCTACAGGTAAACAAAATTGGTTTTAATACTTATTACTCTATTGTACATCATATTATAATAGACAAATGAATGCATTTGGATCTGCTAAGCTGTTTCTTTCTTGGCAGAGGTGACTCATTCAATAAACCTAAAATTACATATTTCAATGCTAAGTATTTTTTGTATGAAATTATCACCATTATGACTTTCTGTCTACTTTTGAGGATTTCAGCAACAGCATTTGGATTTGAAATGTATATGGAATAATTTTTAGCATAATATTCACACTTTTATATTTTATAATCAATGTTATGACATTAATCTGATCTTATTCATATCTAAAATAAATAAAAATTTCACATTATGCTTTTTTATAAGCTTTAGACTTCAAATTAGATGGGAATGAATTTTGAAGTAAGGAAAATAAAAACACTTCTGAATCTTAATTGATAATGCATTTCCTACGTTTTCTTTATGTGTAATATTGTATACATTAATTCACCATTTATCAAGCACAGCAGGCAGATTTTTAAACTGCCAATAATTGCAGCTAAATCATACTAACACAGTGCCACAAATGACTTTCATTTACTAATGCCATATTTTAGCTCAAATATAATTTTCCCATTCTGACACAACATAATAAAACCCCTAATCATTCAGGGAGCCTCAGCTCCAACTGTTGGAAAGCTAGAAAACTGCAGTCAAGCTGGTCAAAACATAAAGCTGAATGAAAGCATAGCATCAGCTCAGTCAACAGAGCAGTCTAAAGGTGAGGACTTTGAATGTTACCTGCAAAACAAGATCTTGTATTCTGTTTTGTCCATTGCTGCCTCTAGTAAATATTCACCTTCTTGAATCTCTGCAAAGTGCAAGAGTCTAAATTACTTATCAATATAAAACACAAAATAATTGATCTCATAAGTAGTCAGCCCTGTCAAGTCAGCAGTTAGTAGATGAAACATTGCCAGCCATGACAACCTTGACTGTGTGTGAAGGTCTTGTTTTATCAGCTTTGTGTATTTCTTTTTTTTAAACTGCTCACACTTTGTCCGTTTGGATGGGAATGATGAGTGAACAGCCTTTTTTAAGTCTAAATTCTCAACTGGACTGAGATCTGGACTCTGACTGGCACACTGGATATGAACACTAGAATCCCTGAAGCCTACGAAAAAAACTCATAATCCCAGGCCAACTTAAATTCCTTTGCACCTCTCCATCTGCGCCTTTTGTTTTGTAAATGTGTCGATCAGCACAAGCAGCAAGCAGCCTGCCGTCCCATCCCCCACCTTGACGAAGTTGAAGTCAGTTGCAAAATTCTCAGAGCTCAAGTGAGTTTATATGGGTGTGAGGGGCCTGGTGTTGTATAGGGTAAATAATATATCGTTATTTGGAATACATACATTTCATGTGTGTTCCATGTCTACAATGATCTGCGTAAGTGTAGGAGGACAGGAAATGAGAGGCAAGAAATACTGAGCACATACCTAAAACAGAAACTTTTTCTATGTTATACTAATAATGGCATGAAGTGTATAATGTGTGAAGACTTTAGTCCAAACATCAAATAAACATGTGTGCTTTTATTCAAGTTTTTAACCAAAGAAAAAAAATCATTCAATTTACACGTTGCAGTCAATGAGTTTAAAAACCCAAGCTCAAATGTCAATCGACATAAAGTTGACATGCATTCCTGGAAGGTGCAGTGGTAAGACCTGCTGCCTTATAACCAAAAGGTTCCGGGTTTGAGTCCAGGCGCTTCATGTTTTGAATAGGGTGCTGCTATTATTATTACTATAATATAGTAAAAACATACATTTGATCTGAGTCTATAACACCCGGTGTAAATTTTGGCTAGTTGTAAAAGTTAGCGCTTTTCTTTTATTATTCATTTTAATTCTCTCAGTCACATTTACATGGTACAAAGTAATTGCCTCTCCCTCTTTGAGTTGATAGTGTTCATCTCCATTCTTTTCACAAGAGCAGCGATGCCAACAGTTGGTGCTGTGGCTGATGCCTGCTCAGAATTAGTTGTTGTAGCGGCAATCAAAGATACGATGTCCTGTGACTGCTATCAGACTCTCATGCGGCATTTGCACTTTGACAACAAAGACACCCATGCAGAATGTGTGAAAATGACAGATTTAGTTTGATTTCGAACGTCTGTCAACGTTATGTTGAGAGCTGTGTTTTAAAATATAACCCAGGGCAAAGACTTTCTGAGTCTATGGTCATAAATCTTATGGAGCCTTTTCAAGACAAAGGCAGAACCGTAACAATAGACAGGCTCTTCAAGGCACTTTCGCTGGCTAATAAACTGCTGCACCACAGCACAACTCTGCTTGCCACCATAAGTAAAATGGGACTTTCACCTGCAGCTAAAGTCACTTCAGTATGCAAGCAATTCACCACACTAGTATTTAGATCTGTAAATTTTAATATACTGTATCAATAATAGTAGCAATAAGGAAAACAAGATTTAATGTTATGATATAAATAATTTTCACTTGCTTAGAATTTGTTTTTGCAGTGTATTGTCTCACCACAAACTTGGACCTCCCACAAGTGCATTTATACTACAATCAACTGAAACCTCAGACAGGTGGTCTCCATTGAACTAATTATGGGATTTCTAAAACCAATTGGCTGCAGCTGTGATGATTTAGGTGCGCCATATTAAACGGTGTAAACTTTTATGCAATTAATTATTATGTGTTTTACATCTGTAATTCATTTTGACCCCTTTGCAGAGATCTGTCTTCACTTCGATTTGAATGAATCCTTTTGTGTTAACCAGTGTCAAAAAAAGCCAATTTAAGTCCCCTGTGATTCAATGCTGTAAAATAATAAAATGTAAAAACTTTCAAGAGTGTGAATACTTTTGATAGGGACTATATGTGTCACAGACTGAGATTTTATGGAAGATGTTGATCTGCTGCATCTTCAGCTTGTGAAAGAGTACATAAACTATGAAGTATTTACAAGAATTAGAAACAATGAATGAGAAAGCACAAAGTTCTTAAAAGACTGCGACTTCTTAAATTATTTAATACATGATATAATGGAGGGTGAGAAAGTAATGTGTGTAATGATGTGATGGAGTTTACTAATATCTTTCAGCCTAAAAAGATACAAGTAACATAGATTAAAAACACTATTTTGCATTAAACAGAATTATACAGTATACAGTATTTCTCTGCAAATATCTGTCAGACATGTCAATTACAAATTGCAACTGAAAATTTAACATGCATATAACAGCTATAACCCTGTCTCTTCACATTGGTAAAGTTAATCTAGAAAAAAGCAATTTAAGGGGTAGAACTTTTGGTTTTATTTTACTATATAAGGTAGAGGGTTTTGTACAGCATGTTAGTGCATTTGTTAGCATTGCTCCTTCATGGCTCCACAGTCCTGATGCTGCCCTTGTGGAGTTCACCCATTCTTCCAATGTCTACATGGTATTGACACCCTTATCACATTCGTGTTAGATTAACTGGTAAAAACTGACCCCATGTGAGTGAGTGCGGTTGGGAGAGTGTGTGCCCACTCCCTTTTGCTCTGCCACAGATTTGGTCCTGTCTTGTAGCCAGGGCTGTTGGTTATATATTGGCTTCCCATGCATCAAAATGGATGGATGGATAAATAGTGTGGTATTATGCTAACAGATACAGTAAAACCATGCGATAAAGCTGTGCTAATATTTTCTAATGTTTCTTATGCCTTGAATTTATTTGTTTGATCTTTCAAATTCTTAGCAGCAACGTAATGATGTTATGTCCTTCACAACACCAAGAACATTGGATCAATTCACAGTCAGGTTAGAGGTGTATATTCTTAAAAGTTCCTCGGAGAACCATTGCTTGACAAATAACCATTTCATTCGGAGAAGGGTTCTTTGAGCTTTGAAAAAGTCGCTTAATTGCGGACAAAACAGAAATCTTTGATGTATAGTAGACTACCTCGATGGATACTAAGAGATCAAGAAAAGGTGAAATTAGCCAGTGTTTTTGTGTGCAGCAAGAGTCTTTCTAAAATTGTGAGCCCATTGGTGTTTCACAAAACTATTAGCTATTCAGTGTTATTTTTGGAACCTTGTTATGGATATAAATAAAAAAATATTTCTGGAACATTCATGTGGTAAGTTCTTTTGGGAAATAAAAATAGTCTCCAATGGCACCACTCTGAATAACCACTTTGGAACCTTTATTTTAAGAGTGTACAGTGGGTTTGAGTTATGTGTAATTTTGTGGCATCCTCTGGCTCCCTGCAAACATGCAATGGTGTGAGGAGTTCCAGAAAATAAGTGGACGTGTTGCTTGTCACTTATGTTTGATTTACGAAGTACATTCATGGATTTGTGACACAATAGAAGCCGTAAGGATAAAACTCAAAAAATGTGTTGGAGGTCGCTATATAATATACATACACAGCACTGTCAGACTTGCTCAATCACACACCCACACTCAGACCACACAGGGACAATTTGGAATTGACATTTAAATGATTATCTTTTGGTGATATGCTAGGGAAACTGGATAACACAGGGGAAGTTACCATATACGGTAGTGTCAAGGAAATTTAAGTAGCTATTCACAGCAGTCCAATGATAAAGAATCCAATTCCTGATCCTAGTTAATCTAATTCAAAGTCACACATAGCCAGACAACTTGTCGTAAAAGAAACGGCACAGGGTCTTTCATTGAGAATTACGCCAGTGATTACAGAAAACCGTGTAGGTCAAGGTGTTTTCTCAGCATTCATTAAAGTAGAGTATTGTAAAAAAAACATACTACAAGTCAAAGTACAGGCCTTAATTATCACAATCTAAGCGGATCCCCATTAAATTCCAAGCAGCAGACGTTCATATATTGAATTCTGTCAAAAACTCAATCAAAATAATAACATTTTAACCAGTTTTGTTAAAATAAACTGCTTGGGAATTGCTGTTCCATCTAATCTCCTTTGTTTAATTAAGATCTCTCTAATGTAAAATTGTATGCTTTTATAAATGCATCATTTTAATCTCAGTCTGACTTCATCAACACCATATGTAAAGTAAGGCACATAACCTAAGGAAGGATGTCTAGAGCCCAGGCTGCTCAGGGATGTGGTGTAGCCAATCTTTCTGAAGCACTGCATGCTAAAAAGATGCAATGCTTTTATAGTAGAGTGTTTATTCTGAGCAAGATCAAATTATAAAAGCTAGATATAAATTTATGTTCTCATGGATGAAAGCCAAATAAACTTATGAAAGAAAATGTAGAGTTTCACCTTAGCAGATGATGCCTCAGTTCTGCATCGTGCTAATCAGGATATACACAAATCAGTGGATAACTGGTGAGTCTAAATTGCCTGACCGAGACTTTGATGGACTGGCGCCTTCATCAAAGCTGGCTGAATTGCACAAAGTGGGTACAGATAATAAACCACAAAATGCAGAGATAGCATTAATTTGAACAAACAGCTATTGCTGGAGAATTTTTTGTAACTAGATGCCTCTATTGAGAAAATCTCTCCATCCTATCTTTATATCAGGGTGGTATAATAATGAAAGCTTTTGTCTCCCAGCTCCAGTGCTCTGGGTTCAAATCCAATCCCTGACCACTTTCAGTTCCAGTGTATGCATCTGATAGGATCCAGAGCAGGGCAACTTAGGCCAAAGGATGGATGGATGGATCGTCATAACATCTTATCGTGCCTGAGTCCTTCATAAATTTCTCTTCCTCCTCAAAAGGTTCAAATAACTGATGGTACAGTAACTTCTAATTGGGTGGAAGTGTTTGAGAGGAAAGCAAAAAACTGGATGACGTTGGAGTATCCTCATATCTAATAAGGCTTTCAGAGTCATTTTTTATTTTAGTAAATGATTACAAGACCTCAGCAGAAACACTTTTAATTTTGGTTTGTACTTGACAGATGCTTTATAAATCAACTCTTAACACTCACAAAGAAAGCAATATAGGCCTTTAGATTATTTCATGAAATCAAGTAAGTGGTATAACAAAAAAAAGAATTTGATAAAGCCATTAAAGAGACAGTGACATGTGAAGGGTTTTTAATCTTTTCAATTTATGATATTAAGTGTTGTTTAAATTCAGTTGTTGTCTAAACATAGCACAGAAGAGCTATATGGCTCTCTACCATTTGTTCTGAGAGCAGTAACTGTCATTTAATATAGTGCCTTTGATAGTCAGCAAATCCACAAAGTGCTTTACGGTATGTAACAAGAAATTCAGAAAAAACATAAAACTGATCTGAGATTTTTAGAAATAACCAAGAAAGGACCATGATTCATTACACAAGCTAAACTATTTTGTTCAATTGTGATCATTCTGCTGTTTTAGAAACATGTCCGGATAACGGAGTTCTTTTTTCTAAAGTCAAAATTAAAACAAACAATGGCTTCATTTTTATTTATTCTATTTTCTTTTGTCTGATTACTTTCTATGTTTGCCACCTTTTCAAAGGCTCAAGAAACACATTGGTGACAGCATACCTTCGAACACTACACATGTCTTCTGAAACCATATTGTGGTTTCCCAGACCACGCAAGCTCAATGGACTGAATTGTCCCCTCTCATTTATTTAAATTGCTTACGTTTTTAATAGTTTTTAATTCTGTGTACATTATCAGGTACATTCACTAGCCCATCCAACGACGACCTTTGAATAATTGACCTGCACTATTATTTTATTATTTTACTTACTGTATGCAAGATCTCATAGCCCTCATGGTGCGTAATCTATTTTTGTATGTGAAATCACTTGTAGGTGCTGTGCTCGCCTAACTATTCATGCATCTAATAACTGAGTAGTGCACGCTTGTATAATAACTGTATTTAGGTGTGCTCCATTAATAAATATTATTTTGTACAAGAGAAATTTGTTACTGTGTACAGTTAAAAATCACTAAACTTTGGACTTAAAATTAGACAATTCAAATTTCTAATATTGTATTCTGTTATTAGTCTATATAAGCATTGTATCTATATTGTTACGACAGAAGTTGCTTTTTTATAAAAATTGACTTGTTCAACATTTTATTGATTGAATGAATTTCTCTAAATGTAATAAATTTAATTTTAAAATCTGTACTTTGGTTTTTGGGTATTTCATGTAAGGCCAAGTTTTCACATGCAGTTTTGTTAACATGACAAGAATAGAAAGGATCATGAGTGGGGAAATCTGACCTGTAAAGAAGAGAACATTTCCAGTCACAAAAGAACAAACCTTAAGAAAAATATTAATATACAGAAATACCAAATACCATGCAGATTATCTTTATTGTGGAAAGGTTTCTGATCCTAAAACATTTATTCTTTAATTTCCACACTTAGACTCTTTGTTATGTAGACCCACACTGCAACTCTTATCCTTTATCCTTCGACTCAGATATCTGAAATTGAGATAAAGCCTGCAGCTTAAATACAGTTGGACCTGGGACTAAACCCAAAACTACTACAGGGCTTTACTTTGCTTTTTGGAAGACATCTCCCCTAAGCTCTAAATTACACGTGACAAGACAGAGAAGACAATGCTATATAATGCACTAGTGAGACCATATCTCAAGTACTGTGTCCAATTCTGGTTACCACGATACATTACAGACATAGCAGGACTTGAAGCTATGTAGATGACAACAGACAGGTGCATCCTAAAACTTAAGGACATATCCTACTGTTTAGTCTCAAGCAGAGGAAACTACGTGGGGAACTAATTCAGATCTTCAAAACTCTCAAAGGCATTGATAAATCAGATCTAGCAGAATTCTTTTCATTTATCAGTAAGTCGCAAGTGGATATTAAACTTCTCTAGCATTGGACCCAAGCATTGCTTGGGCTGAAAAAGCAGTATTAAAAACATTAGTCCTGAAGAGTCACACGGACAATGGTATAGACACGTCTTGTATAAACATTAGCTCCAAGAAATACTTGGGCTGTAAAGGTGCTAGACCTCCCTAGTATTAGTTCTGAGTGTTACACGAGCAACATTATAGCTGCATCTTGGGAAAGAGGTAATCCATAGTGTTACCCAGGCAATGGTATAAGTGCATCTTCTCCTCTCATCTGTAGGTGTGCCTCATAATAATAGCATCTCGTTAAAAACGTTTTTCAGCAACTCAAGTATTGTACGCTCTTGACAGTGATCCGAACAGCGATGTTGAGGAGCTTCTCTTTAGCAGTAATGACAAAGTGAATCTGTCTTCAGGCAGTAAAACTGAAACAGACAATGAAATTGAAAGTGATTCTGATAAATCCAAAAGTGACACTCACTTGGTATTTGCATCATTATTATACTTTTTACACTTCTGATTGCGTACTTAAAGTGTTTTGCACATTTTATAATAAAACATAAAATGTAATTTTATGAGCCAAAAAATGCAAAGCTTAATAAATATTTCTTTTCGAGAAAAAATGTAATGTTTTTATTCAGTAATTACACATTTACCATTCATAATGTGCCAAAAGCAGAAGCAAAAGCAAATGTGTCAAAATTCCACCACACAACCTGGATATTTCAGCATCTGTCACAGATGATGCTAGCCAACATGCTCAATTTGTGTCATGGTTCAGTCTCTTAAGGGAATGTTCCTGGAGTTCAAACATCTCATGGCAAAGCTCTTCTAGCTTTTTCTGTTTTTCTTCCTGCTGCTTCTTTTTACCACTTTTCCTTGAAGCTGTTGGCTTTTTAAAGATTGTAGGGGCCAGGGTGAAAATCCCCAGCCCCTTTCTATCCAAAACTTACAAATTAAAGCTATTCAATGGTTTTTGGGCCTTGCTTTTTATGAATATGGAAAGCCTAGAAACTATTTTACCATATAAAGTTTTGAATTAGGCGGCACGGTGGCACAGTGGTAGCGCTGCTGCCTCGCAGTTAGGAGACCCGGGTTCGCTTTCCCGGGTCCTCCCTGCGTGGAGTTTGCATGTTCTCCCCGGGTCTGCGTGGGTTTCCTCCCAAAGACATGCAGGTTAGGTGGATTGGCGATTCTAAATTGTCCCTAATTTGTGCTGTGGGTGTGTGTCCTGCGGTAGGTTGGCACCCTGCCTGGGATTGGTTCCTGCCTTGCACCCTGGGATTGGCTCCTGTGACCCTGTGTTCGGAATCAACGGGTTGGAAAATGGATGGAAGTTTTGAATTTTTCTAAAATATCATTTTGCTACACAGGTCTTTTGTAGCGGAAAGTTTCCTTTCTAATAGTTTAACATCTAGCAGTTCCTATTTCATGTGGTTTAGACACGCTGATACCACAGACATAAAAATTCAATTAACAAAAACCTAAAGAAAAGAACTTACAGTTTAACATAATTATTTAACATTCTTACCCTTTTATTGTCTTTAAAAAGTTTTTATCATCTTTAAAGGTAACTGTCAGACTCCTTAACATACTGGATGTGGAAAAGTGGTAAGTTGCTAAGTATGTATGTCCAGACATTTTGGCTCCCAGAGCAGCACTTCTTCCTCATGGTGCT